>NW_017731649.1:523856-544175 GCF_001890085.2 Hipposideros armiger | reverse complement strand
TCCCCCCTCGGGACGCTCCCTCTTCTGAGACTAAGACGGAGCTGCCCCTACCTGCTTTCTTGCCTGCGGTAGTCCTGCTGCTCCACTCTGACCATGGGCTTCACCATCCCTCGCTCGGCTGTGCTGGAGGCAGACGGCCCTCTGTCGCTGTCCAGCCTCGTGGTGCTCTGGGCCAAGAGGAAGGGAGACGCAGGGCGTTTAAGACACTGCACACCTCCCCACGCTTCACACCCAGCGCTGCAAGTGAAGCTGTGCTGCAAGGCTGCCAAGCAGGGAGAGCACGACACGGGAGCAGAGCACGAGCACAGACCGGAAATGCACAGCACGCTGGGGACGGCATGTCCACGAGGAGTGGCACGCCCAAGACACACTGTCATTAACTGTCACCGAAGAACAGGGAACACAGAGCCACCTTCCTTTCCGAGGAGCTAGAAGCTGCTTTATAACACAGGCACTCAGAAGCGGTACATACACACAGGGTTCTCCAAAGCATGGCAACGACACTGACTTTATTTCCAAAAAGTTCTCCTAAATCAGGAAGGCCTGAGAGAATGTGCACAACGTGAAGAGTTAGGGTCTTCTGTTTTCCTTGTTAGTTTTAAGAAAATATTTTAAAATCTGCTCTTTATAACTCAATACCTATGAAGAATTCAGTATAGAAACTGGTTTATTTCTTGCCCTTAGTCAACACAGGAAAAGCACACATGTATAGCAACCCAACACCGCATATTTAAACTCTTTCAAAGAGCACACATTCCTAACCAACCTACAGCAGACAAAAAGGATGAGTTACCTATATCAAGAAAACAATCAGAACAGAATCAATACACTGATACACAGAAATCGACCATAGCAAACTACCTTTATGTAAGATGCCTCACCACATCTGTTAACTGCAGACACTGAGCACAGGTAAGTAAGACAGAACCATCCTTGTTTTACCAACTGGAGATTACATTATGCCATATATAGCTCTCCAGTTTTTCATTTTCCAAAAATGAGACTATACAGTCCAATTTGTAAACAAAATACTCTTTTTCATGTTGTGAACATCCTACAATATTATTTTACGTTACAGAACTGTAACGGCCATAAAACATTTTGTTGTCTGTTCATCAAAGTTCATTAAACCAATCCCTTATGTTGTTTAAAATGTTCATCAGTATAGAATCATGACAATCGTGCCCATAAATATATATATTCATAGACAATAATTACTTCCAATAAGATACATTTATAGAAAAAAAACTGCTTGGTCAGCAGATGGTAATACCCAGACTACTAAAAATTGTTTTAAATGAATAACAAGGCAAAAGATAGACAAATTATGGCATGTTTATACACGAACATATTACAAAACAATTTTAGTTTGTTTTCAAATGATTTTCAAAAGAAACCCTCAGAAAATAACAGCCTAAGAAAGCAGGACAGAAAGGTCTGTGTATGCACACGTACACATATGTGTGTATGTGTGTGTGTGTACAGATTTAATGATGTTAAAATGTATAAATTAATGCACGTACATGCAGAAAAGATTCAGAAAAGCGTCCATCAAAATGTTATCAATAGCCAACTATAAATTGTGAAGGAATGAATGGTTTTCACTTTTATTTTTCAATTTACCAAATTTTCTATGTTGACTAAACATTTTATGAAAACTAACATTTTTATAAAGACAGTTATATTTGGTCCCAAGAGTGTCTATTCATTCAGCTATTCCAGAGATCTTTACTGGGACTATATCGTGCACCACGTTTCTCTAAGCACCAAAGGTATAGCTGTGAGCCTACCCAGCAAGAGCTCACATTCTACAGTCAATCAACAAACAAGAGCTCAGCCAGGAGTAAAGGCTGCATAAAGAGCTTGAAACAAGCTGTGGTAATGGTGCCCGGATGCTTGAGGACCACTGCCATCAAGGAGGTGCCTGAAGCTGAGGTCTGAGATACGGGGGTCGCCATGTGCGAACAGCGTAAAGAGCATTCGGAAGGGCAGACACACGTGGGCCTTCAGATGGGACTGGGCAGGTGGTCAGGGGCCAGAGCAGAGGCCTGCGTGCAGGGACCGGCCAGGGCCAGCACACGCTAAGCTCAGAGGGAGGCGCCGCAGGAGCCCGAGTGAAGACTGTGATATTTGGGGTGAGAAGCCACCAGGATCTTTGAAAGCGGGACGATAACAGAATCTCATTTACATCTTTCAAACCCGAGTCTGGTGTTGGCAGGACAGTGAGGAGCCAGGGCAGAACAGAAGGCTGCCATCCATCTAAGGAGCTATGCGGCGCTCCTGCCACGTGACGACTGCAGTCCAAGCCAGACCTCTCGGTGACGATGGAGAAAGGCAGACATTTGAGGACTAGTTCAGAGGCAGAGCAAACAGAACTTGTGAATGACGGATGCAGAGGCTGCGTGAAGGAAAGGCACTGAGGACAACCTGTGACAGCCCTGTGGATGGGACGTCCTTTACTGCGGTCAGGAAGGACCAGGGCAAGGCGGATGCTGGAGAAAGAAAACCTAGTTCGTTTCAGCTGTGTTAAACCAGAAATACGTGTCAGCTATTCACACAGCATGTCAAGCAAGCCTCTGGAGCATGGAGAGGTCAGGGCCAGAGTCAGGAGCACTTAACAAAGACGGTCGTATTGTGACTTAGGCAACTGTGTGAGATCGCCTAAGGAGCAGAGACTAACAGAGGGGAGGGCTCTAGGTCTGAAGCCTCAGCACCCCCCAAATTTGAGAAGTGAAGCGGAGGAGGAGGAGGTACAAGCACTGAAGTGGGAAGAAATGAAGAGTGACACCTGGAAGCTGAAAAAAAGTGCACCAAGTAAGTGGCGGTGAGCCAGCCAGCCAGACGGAGAGCAAGACGGGCTTGGCCACCTGGGGGTCGTCAGCGCGCGCAACCAGCACAGTCCCTACGAAGGAGCAGGAGCCGAGGAAAGAACACGGGACTTATGGGAAGTGGACATGGCCACCACAGATTATGTCTTCAAGAAATCATGCTGTGAACAGGAGCAGAAGCCTGGGGGGCAACAGCTAGAGGGGACAGTGAGGGCTTCTAAAAACAGGGCCACCACACATGTCCTGAGGCTGATGAGCATGTTCCAGGACTGTGGGGGTCTGTGGCGGCAGAGCCGTGGTGAAGCCCCTCCCCCCATCTGGGCAGGGCCTGAGCTTCGCTTTAACCAACGGCAGGTGGAAGAATCCACGCTGTGTGAGCTCCTGGCCAAGCCTTCAGGAGACCTGTAAATTCCGTGGCTCTCGCAGTACCAAGAAGTCAGGTTGCCTCACGGAGACATGATGGGGCGAGAGGTCCCATGCAGGGAATCTGAGGTGACAGAGAAATAACAGGAATCCCTATGTCCCAGCACAGCCTGGCTACCAACTAGCCCACTAGCTAGGTGAATGCAGTCACACAAGTTACCATCAGCAAGACCAGCAAATGACGGCCCAGGTGAGTCCAAACCAGGCGGCACGCGCTGTAAGCACACAAGGTGGCCGCTGTGCCAGGCCACTGAGTAAGGGCTGCTTGTTCCCCAGCATTAGATGACCACGATGAAGACAAATAAACGGACTGTGCAAGCGAAGTGCCTGGGAGGGCAGCGGGTGGGTAGGAGCTAGGGTCTATGCTGAGGGGTCAAGGAGAGCAGGAGCCCATGGTCTTCAGGGGTCACCTGACCAAGAAGGGCCAGTGACACACGAGAGGCCCAGGCGCACACCACAGAGGAGAAAGCACAGCTGTCCTCATCTTAGGGAAAACTCCAGTGTGCTCCTGTTTGAGGTCTGTCACTAAGCGACAACACAGCAGATGGGGACAACCTGCAGGCAGAGCCACTGTGAAGTCTGTCTGCACACCAGTTCACGCACACACTTCCAGGAAGCCGTCTATGGTGTCCCACAGCTGCACAAACATGGTCCCATCAGGTCCCACGCAAGCACCTACCTTGCTTGTTGGTAATGCTGTTCCACTATGGACATCTCCTCCTAAATCAAAAGTTGTCTCCTGAACAATCCTGTGAGGACAAAAAGAAATCCATGGAGTTACTGATTCTGGAATGAGACGGCGCAGTCTCTTTCAGTGATACGAAAGGAACAGTTAGCTAAACACCATGGTGTTCAAAGATCATCAAGACATCACTTTATTTTCAGCATATGAAGTTACAGAACAAAAATACAGTAACTTTATGCTTCTCTTATTGATGCATACTAATACTCTCGGGATGTTTTTTAAAGCTGTACTTAAAACAGTAAGTTGCAAGGAACAATAAGGGGGAAAGCGAGCTGTTTCATCACATCAGCCTCTCCAGGCTGCAAACGGCACGTGAATGAAGTGGAGGCGCCTCAGGTGCCGGGAGCCCTGCAGACAGAGAGGGCAGGTGACGTGCTCACAGGGAGGACACGCACAGGGGCTGAGCCGCCCTCCTGTCTGAAAATCAGTCTGATAATAGTTTATGGACACCACCACTTAGGCTACAAAGAAAGAAACGGAGAAATTTTGATGTTAGGAATCAGATCAAGAATTATTCTTATTTAAACTATTTTTTAGAATATCTCAAAATTCCAAAACTTTTAAACTATCACTATGAAAAAATTAACTCAGAATATACACAATCTCATTAAACAGTCAATAAGCTGAGGCCAGTGACGTTTCTTTGGCACGAAGGAAGAATGAAGGAGTCCCAGCCCACGAGAGAGGCCCAGCTGAAGAGCACCTAAAAGCACCTGGGAACCAGGCAGGATGACTTCCTGGGCTTCACAAGACAATCGAAAAGAATGAAAATCTCTTTTGTTATAATATTTGGAAAATATATAGTCTAATTTCAAAGCACATGCTAACTTGAAACATGTATTTAAGTCCAATCTATAGAATGAAACTAAGAAGTGATGTAGAAGTTCAAAACAAGTTTTCAAATTAAAAAAGCAGGTAGAAACTCCTCCTCTACCCCATCACTATGAAAAATCACCTGGTAATACAAAATAATATCACGCTTAAAAATAGTAACTTTGGAGAAAGTAAAGGCTAAATATCATCAATCTTCTGAAAACGACTTTATGCAATATATTACAAAGCTTCCTGAAATTAAATACTTATCCTCTGTCACCAAGATATTCACAAAACAAAGAAAGAGTTGTACTGGTCTGCACTGGTTTGAATGAGAACTTGAGCTGTTACTTGGTCTCTGATAATGAGCACAGGAACGAGGACTGTTCACCTCCTGTCATCACGACCTCTCAAAGCTACAGATACAACTAACCCACCCCTAGCTTCCTCTGTGACGTACAAAAGCACAAGCTAAGTCTTCTCGAGTCCACTGGTAATTACCATCCTAGAATGACAAATTTACTCAATACCATGCAAAGCTTTTTACTTTTTTCCCTAAAGCTACCAAAACTTTCAAGTTTAACATGGATCCACTTGTACTGCATTCTGGATATGTGAACAGTTAGAAAATATTTTTATTCATGACTTTGATGACACCATCAAAGTATAAGAACCGTGTCTCGGGCATCTCAGCACTGAGACCACAATGTCACATGACACAGGTGCTCAAAGAATGCAGATTAAATGGATTCATAAATGAATTGCAGCGTCATCAGAAGTCTCTAAAATTCCCACACTACCCATCAATGTCAAACTGCGCCACCTTGATAACATAGCATCACTCAGGCTTTGAAGGCAAAGACCCTAAAAAGTGCAGCTAAGAATACCTGGATCATGTATCCCTCCAGGAACTAGAAAAGAACAGAAAAGAAAGCCCAATGTTACTGAAAGGAAGGAAACCACAAAAATCAGAGCAGAAATAAGTGAAACAGACGCTAAAAAGACAATAAAAAGACCAATGAAACTAAGCTGGCTCTTTGAAAATAGAAACAAAAATGATAAACCTTTAACTAGATTGACCAGAAAAAAAAAGGGACTCAAAATTAGAAATGAAAGAGGTGACATTACAAGTGATACCACAGAAATACAAAGGGTCTTAAGAGACCACCATGAACAATTATATGCCAACAATTTGAGCAACCGAGAAGAAATGAACAAATTCCTAAAACATACAACCTACAAAGAATGAAATATGAAGAAACAGGAAATATGAACAGACTAATTGTGAGCTATGAGATTGAATCAGTAACCAAAAACCTCCCAACATACAAAAACCCAGGACTAGACAGCTGCACTAAGTAAAGTCTACCAGACATTTAAAGAATTAATACCAGTCCTCTTCAAACTCTTCCAAAAAAACAGAAAAGGAGGGAACACTTCCAGACTATTTTACGAAGTCAGCATTGCCTTGATACCAAAACCAGACAAGGACACCATGAGAAAATAAAATTACAGGCCAATATCCCTGATGAACATAGATGCAAAAATTCTCAACAAAATATTAGCAAACCAACAATACATTAAAAGGATCATATACCATGATCAAGTGGGATTTATTCCAGACATGCAAAGATGGTTTAACACCACAAATCAGTTAAAGTGATACATGTTAACAAAATAAAGGATTAAAATCACATGAGCATCTCAAAAGACGCAGAAAAGGCATTTCAACAAATTTCAACATCCATTTATGATAAAAAAAAAAAAATCTCAACAAAGTAGGTAGAGAGGGAATGTACCTCAACATAACAAAGATTAAAATCAGACTCAATGGAGAGGGAATGTACCTCAACATAACAAAGACTAAAATCAGACTCAATGGCAAAAAGCTGAAAGCTTTTCCTCTAAGATCAGGAACAAGACAAGGATGTCCATTATTACCACTTTTACTCAATACAGTACTGAAGTCCTATCCAGAGCAATTAGGCAAGATAAAGAAAACACATCTGAACTGGAGCAAAACTTGCGAGGTAAAACTTTCACAATTTGCAGATGATATATTATATAAAGAATACCCTAAAGCAGCAGTTCTCAACCTGTGGGTTGCGACCCCTTTGGGGGTCGAACGACCCTTTCACAGGGGTCGCCTAAGACCTTCGGAAAACATATATTTTCGATGGTCTTAGGAACTGAGACACCGCTCCTCTATCCATCTCCATGCTTCAAGACAAAATTTCATTTATTTGTAATTAGAAATAAATATTTCACAATATAATTACATATTGTTTTTGTGATTAATCACTATGCTTTAATTATGTTCAATTTGTAACAATGAAAATACATCCTGCATATCAGATAGTTACAATTCATAACAGTAGCAAAATTACAGTTATAGAGTAGCAATGAAAATAATTTTATGGTTGGGGGTCACCACAACATGAGGAACTGTATTAAAGGGTCGCAGCATTAGGAAGGTTGAGACCCACTGCCCTAAAGACTCCACCAAAAAACTGTTAGAGCTAATAAATTCAGTAAAGTTTCAGCATACAAAATCAAAATAAAAAAATCTATTGTTTCTATAAACTAACAACCAACTATCAGAAAGAGAAATTACTAAAACAATCCCATGTACAATTGCATCAAAAAGAATAAAACACAGGAGTAAATTTAACCAAGGAGGTAAAAGACCAATACAGTGAAAATTTAAGACATTAATGAAAAAAAACTGAAGAAGACCCAAAGAAATGGGAAGATATTCCGTGTTCATGAATTGAAAGGATATTGTTAAAATGCCCATACAACCAATGCCATCTACAGATTCAATCCCTATTAAAATTCCAATGGCATTTTTCACAGAAATAGAACAAACAATCCCTAAAGCTTGTATGGAACCAAACAGACCCCCAATAGTCCAAGCAATCTTGAGAGATAGCAGGCAAAGCTGGAGGCCCTCTGATTTTAAATATATTACAAGGGTATAGTCATCAAAACAGTATAGTATTGGCATAAAAACAGACACATAGATCAATGGGACAGAAGAGAGAACCCAGAAATAAACCCATACATATGTGGTCAATTAATTTACAACAAAGGAGCCAAGGATATACAATAGAGAAATGACAGTCTCTTCAATGAATGGTTCTGGGAAAACTGGACAGCCACATGCAAAAAAGTGAAACTGGACCACTAACTTAACCACACAAAAAAATTAACTCAAAATGGATTAAAGACTCGAATGTAACATCTGAAACCATAAAATTCCTAGAAGAAAACCTATGTGGTAAGCTCCTTGACATTGCTTTTGACAATGATTTTTTGGATCTGACACCTAAAGCAAAGGGAACAAAATAAATGGGACTACATCAAAATAAACGGCTTCTACACAGCAAAGGAACCATCAACAAAGTGAAAAGGCGACATATAGAATGGGGGAAATATTTGCAAATCACACATCTGGTAAAGGGTTAATATCCAAAATATATAAAGAGCTCACACAACTTAATAGCAAGAAACCAAACAATCCATTTAAAAATGGGTTTTTAAAATTTTAAATTTTTAAAATTTTAAAATGGGCAGAGAACCTGAATAGACATTTCCCAAAGAAAACATACAGACAGCCAACATCACTAACCATCAGGGAAATGCAAATCAAAATCACAACGAGAAGCTGAGCTAAGTGTGGTGAGGCTGTGGAGAAAAGGGAACCCTGGTGCACTGTTGGTGGGGATATAAACTGGTGCAGCCACTGTGGACAACAGTGTGGAGGCTCCTCAAAAGATTAAAAATAGGGAGCATTTCAGATCTTGCTCCCCAGCATCTGACCTCAGTTTGGCTCAAATAAGCTCTTATAAAAACCCTCTGCGAGTTTGGACGAAGCCCACAGAACCCGGTGTTAGGTACCAGCATGGGCCCTGTGTGCCCCACTGGCTCCCTGCTTCGCATCAGGTGAACTTGGGTGAGATTTTCTCAGAATTCTGGGTCTCTATGCTTTAATTGAGCTGTTCTTAGAAAATCCTCAAGGTGGATAATGGTTGAGATAACACAGAGAAAGAAGAAGAAAAAAACAAAACAAAACAAAACAAAAAACCGGGTTGCTGCTTTTAGTTTAGGCTATTAAGCTAGATTGCTTACTGAAAATTGGACCAAAATCTTTGCTGGTTGAATGAGACTGAACTGTCTTTAGCTCCAAAGAGGAGGGACACTCGCTTCCCCAACCTGAATAGCCAGTGGAGTGACGTGTTGTTCAGACCCCTGCATCTGGGTGCCACGGAGGTGGCCAGTGCAGGAGGGCAGCTCATCCTGAAGAAGGCTTCAGGAGCCCGGGGAGAAGGGCAGGGTGCCCTGGCAATGGGTTCAACCCGAGGAGCCCGTGCCTTGGAAAGCACTGCGGTCCGGCAGCATCCCATAAGCTGTCGCTGGCCCTTGCTCGGGTATTCTCAGCTGACTAAGAATCCCTGGGGGGTTGCCTGAGGAAAAACTTCCTCTAGGGTGTAAAGCAGTGCTAAAAGGATATGCACAGCGTGGGGCTCATCTGGAGACTGGGCACGTAAGGGCTGGTTTTCCCTGAAAGTTTGTTCAGACTCCACAGATCTCAAAACGAACATGGGAAACTGTGCCTTCCAGGCAGACAAGCCCCACAAAACTCAGTCTCCCTCTAATACCAAGATGGTCAAATGAGGATCCTTTGATACTTTTTTTACTCAGCAATTAGAAAAAGCCAGGTATAAAATGAGGCAGAATGAATGGAAAACATATTAAATTGGTCTCTCAAAGCTTCAAAAAGAGGATTTAGATAAATAGATCTATGATGTCATTTAGCTGTCAACCCAATTCTTTGAGATAATAAAAAAGGCTGTCCTTACTTTAAAAGGGGGAAGGTCATTTACAAATTGACTTGTCAAGGACAGATGTAAATACCTCCCCCACCCAAAAAAAAAATTGGATCCAACTGTGCTGTTTGCCTGTGTAAGTCTACATATGTATGTTGTAAATATGAGATAATTTCCTACCTTTGGATGGTATTGTTAAAATTAATTTAAGGCAAGCACTTGTAAGGATTGGGAATCTTAAAATTCTCAGAAATATAGAAATTAACTGAAATGCTTTTCAAGTTCATGTGATCTAAGATTAATCCTTAGTAAATAAAAACTAGCTTAAGTGTGTTGGTTTAAGTAAAATAGACATGTCTTTATATTGCCTGGGTTTTACAAAAGTAAGTACATATTAATAACTGACTTTGATGTCTATGAAAATTTTTCTAGAGGTTATAAAATGTCCAAGCTAAAGAAAGCTAACTGATTACTTCTCAGTTTTCATTAGACATTGAGGTTTTATGGTTAAAAATCTCAATATATGTAGGAATAACTTTGCAGTGTTTTAGAAGACTCCTGGAACACCTCAAAAGATTCGTAATTGCACGGGAAGCTTTGTCAAGTATAACAAGTGAGGAAAACCTCTAGAGCACATTGCATGGGTAACGCGAGTCGTAAAGCAAACCAACAGCTAGGCTCCGCAAAAGTCCCGACAGCCACTTGGTCCTCCCTGCTGGCTGGTTCATTTCTCAGTTTTCATTCCCTCAGGCATCACAGTGCATTTCAGCTGGACTTAGATTAGATTAAGGGACTGATGAGCTGACATTAACTGAAAGGAGACGTTTTACACTATTGCCAAGGTTTGATGAAGTACTTCAAGAAAATGCCAAGTTGGTAACTGTTTCCTTTCACAGGGAGCTCTCAGGAGACAAAGACTTTAGATATTGTTTTTTTGGAAAGGACATCAAATAAAAGACACTCTCCAACCTCTTTGGAAAGGAACTTATCAGGTGCCTAGCAGCAAATGGAGTTACCCCTGTAGGCCATCAAAGACTCCTCGAGGATGAGAACACCAGAGGTCGACAGCTACCCCAAGACATCGACAAGGCCTGTGTACCTACAGATGAATATTGAACACAGAACCCACTTTGTTTGATTGTCTTTACCTGTCTGCTAATGCTATCAGTCATAATAATAGTTTTACTTGTTCTTTGGACTTTTCTATATAGTCCATCAGTTTATGATTACTGAACACGTGTGTGGTAACTGTCAGACCTCTTTCCGTGGCATATGTAAATGTTACACTATATGCCGAACACAGAAAAATGAGACCCCAGGCACAAACTGGATCCTGAGAGCTAGTTTTCTGGAGAGAAATGATCGGTTTTTTTTTTCCCAACGAAGGCTGTTAAGACCTGACTGCCTTCCATTTACTTGCCCTTCCTGTTTTGGGAAAATTCAGCCTCAACTCAGACCACATGGCTACGGTACTGCCCCACCCAACGGTCACACAATGTGGATACTGACTTTCCTAGGATGAGCCTTCCCAGCCCTGTGAGACCACACTGTCTGAGCAAAAGGTTGGTCATCAATGCATCCTTCGGACTGAGTTATGACCAAAAGGCGGAACTGTGGATGAAAAAAGGCATTCTACGAAAAGTGACTTCACAGGGTGGCCTGATCATAAATCCCTGACTGGGCAGGTTGTCACGCCCCAGGCCTGTAACTTCTTTAGTGGAAGGTTTATCTTGGCCGTAAGCAAACCGTGTCCATAGTGTCTGTGTATCTCGGTTAACACACTTCTGAAATAAGCAGCAGCCACCCTCACGCAGCACACCATCTCATTAACCACCCGGTGATCCCCGCCTGGCTCTCTCCCACCTCCACGTCATCGTCCTTTGTTCCCTCCTTAACTTCAAATGCACAAAAGAAGCTTCAAAACTTATTTTCTGGGGCATTTGAGATCTTGCTCCCATGCACAAGTCATTAGTTTAGCTCAAATAAACTCTTATAAAAATTCTCAAAAAAAAAAACCACCCCAAAAAACCAACAACTTAAAACTAGAACTACCATATGATCCAGCAATTCTACTTCTGGGTGTTTATCTGAAGAAAACAAAAACAGTAATTCAAAAAGGTACACGCACCCCCATGTTCACTGCGGTATTATTTACAATAGCCAAGTCATGGAAATAACCTAAGTGTCCACAGAAGGATGAATGGACAAAGAAGCTGTAGTATGTATCTACATATAAATATATACAGAGGGTGCCAAAAAAATGTATACACATTTTAAGAAAGAAAAAAACTGTATTAAAATGGTAATAATATATACCAATAACAAAAGTTGAATACGATTTACGTGTACACATTTTTTTGGCACCCCTGGCATATACAGATACACAACGGAATATTCAGCCATTTAAAAAAATAAGGAAATCCTGCCATTTGTGACAACATGGACAGACCAAGAGGGCGCATTGCTAAGTGAAGCAAGTCAGACACAGAACAAATACCATATGCTCTCACTTATATGTGGGATCTAAAAAATAAATAAATCAACAAAACAAAAACAAAAACCCCAAGCTCACAGACACAGAGAAGACTGGTAGTTGCAAGAGGCAGGAAGTGAGGGCTGGCAAAATGGGTCCAAAGGCCAACTCCCAGGTATAAAATAAGTTACAGGGATGTCATGCACAGCATGGCGACCAGAGTTAATAACACTGTACTGCATATCGGAAAGCTGCTAAGAGAGTAGATCTTAAAAATTCTCATAAGAAATGAAAAAACAGGGCCAGCCGAGTGGCTCAGTTGGTTAAGAGTTGGCTTAAGAGCGTGAGCTCTGAGCAACAGGGCTGCCGGTTCGATTCCCACATGGGCCAGTGATGCTCAGCCCGAGCTGAGCTGTTGCTGAGCTGCCAACAGGTGGCAGGATGGCTCAGCGGGTGAGAGCACGTGCTCCTAACAACATGACTGCCTGTTCAATGGTGGGACACGCCTGCCCACAACTAAGACTGAACTCTTGAGGTGAGCTGCCACCCGGATGGCTCAGTGGCTCGAGTGTGCGCTCTTAACAACAAGGCGGCTGGTTCGACTCCCACATGGGATGGTAGCTACGTCCACCTGCAACTAAGATTGAACACAGCACCTTGAGCTTAGAGGCCACGAACTGCTGATGGGAAGCCAGATGGCGACTGGCACCCTCCACAACGAAGACTGAAGAACAACAACGTGGCTGGTCCCCTTCCCCAATTCCCCAATAAAATCTTAAAAAAGAAATGAAAAAATATGTAACTAGGTATGGTGACAGATGTTAACTAGACTCATTGTGATGATCATTTCACAATATATACAAATAATGAATCATTACGTTGTACACCTAAAACTAATATGTTATGTGCCAATTAAAAAAATATATATATATACACATGTATGAAGAAAATACCTGGGTTTATCTACCTAGAAATTTGTGTAATAGGTTGTCATTAGAACGAAATTAACATTTACTAAAAAAAGTCTTTTCTAATTTATGGATGTGCATGTAAGTACTAGCATTGTCACCCACTAAGCATTTTTCACTAGTTTTACAAGAAAAAGACCTAAAAACAAAAATAAAATTTCAGAGCGCATTCCCCCATGATACCTAGGTCACTCTGCGATGACCCCCAACGTTGGCCAGAGATATGATTAGAAGCCTCCAGAGCAGAAGACATGATGGCAGAATGACCACTGGGCCTGGTTTCTCATATCACCAGAGAGCAAATCTAAAGGACTCTAACAGACGTCGTTCACAGACTTGTGCTTATGCACAGAAATAGATGCGGACAGTAACATTACTAACACCATCAAAATAAACATGATATAAGCTCAGAAATAAAGCACAATTGCAAATAAGAGGCAATAACAGTAGATACTGTGGAAAGACAAGATGCAACACTGCAGAAGAAACCGTTTCATTTGATAATTTCTTTGGTGAGACAGCCTATCAACATGTGCAAAGTAAGGCTACAAGGCAGGCGTGCCTTACCTGTTAAGGCGTCTGCGTGAAAAGCAGCAGCAGTATGACTACCTGCTGCAGTGAAGAGCCCGTGGAAAGGTCATGCTGAGGGACAGGCAGGGGGAATGGGTGATAAATACACAGACCCTTGAGAAAGGAGCATAAAAACATGGCTGCCCCCAGACACGCATGGGAAGGATGAGTTCAGATACACATTCCGTTTGAAGCAGGAACACGCGTCAGACAGACATGGATGTTCTGGAGAAGCAGGCAGTAAAGGCACGTGCTGGTTCTCTTTGGAAGCTGAGAGGGACAGTCACTTGCTGAGACTGAGGGCTCAAGGACAGAGGCTGGGAGCAGATCTGAAAAGCCCACGGAATGTCCAGTGTCCAGTCTGCCTGCGCGAATATGCACGACGACTCACAAGTGTTCTTCTTGGAGAAAGACATTTAAGTCTTAAGGTATTAGCTGCCTGTTATCCTTCCCAGGACTCAAAATGGACAAAGAACAGGAAGAATCAGGGTTCACTGATAACCCCCCAGGAACAAAGTATTGGGTTGTCGGAAAAGTCATGACGTATTTTTTCTGTTTTTTGCAAAAATGTGTCATGACTTTTCCGACAGCCCAAAAGAATTTATAATGCCGATAAACTGTCACAAGACCAACAGGACGACACTGAAACTTCACTCCTGGCCCAAAGCATAAGCTCTGGACGGGTAAGACAAGGTAGGTCACACGACAAACCAGTGGGAGGGCGACCCAGAGACCACCCACATGCCACCTGTGTTTGAGCTCTCGGGCAGAGCATCTAATTCAGCGGTTTTGGTTCCTTTAAACAGGTTTTTCAACCTGCGAAGTGGACAACCAAGTGGCTGAACAGTGTATTCTTTCTTAAAACTATTATGACCAAAAAGGACAGTAAGGTTTGTTTTCCAGCACAGGCCCTCCTCGTTGCAAGTCCTCAGAAGGGCACTAGGTGGAGCTAGAATACTCTGAATTCCTTACAGACCTTCGCGTGCTCCCTTAGCAGTAACAAAACACCCCACCTCCACAAAAACCTCAGTTACGTAGCATCATTATGTGGAACACCATAATTCTTCACAAAGGAACAAACATTGCTTTAAAGTACTGAATAAAAACAAAATTTTAAAATTATTTAAAAACCAGCCACAACTCCCAGTATTAAGGAAGTCAAGACCTTTCTTTCTCCCCTCTAAAACCAACCAAATCAACAAGAAACAGGACCACAAACCCCACTTGGAATTTTTAAAAATTAAAACAAAATAAAAATGAGAAAGCACGTCATCTATGTTTGATTCAGAATCCTTTAAGAATAATGAACAAACATTCTATAATTCTGAGAGTTGCTGTAGTAATTAATTACCCAGGTTTATGTCGGGGCCCTTTAATGGTCAGGCCTCCATCCAGGGGTCTTTTGGCCAGAACATGGTCCTGGCTGGGGTCCACAAACTTAAACACATGTGATGCCCCAAACTGCACTTTCATCCCGCTTTGCAGCATGGTTGTCTCTGAGATGCGCAGCCCTTCCACGTAAGTCTCGGCATCCATGCTTCTTGGTGTGACAGTGACGACTCCATCCATGTTCGTGAGGTCACAGTGATGGGGCTGTATTCCCGAACCAAACAACTAAAAATAAAAGAAAATCAAAGGAACTGCCATCATAAAGTACATAGTATTTAAAAACAAATTTAAAATTGTGAGTTCCCCTTTTATGATAAATGTAATCTAATGAAGTCTGGATTTTTGGTGTTTTTAGTGGATTTTCCACCAATAGTATAAAAATAATAAACATTGTCAAAATAATTGAACATTTTATTTTTAGCATCTAATAACTTGATTTATGGCATATTGTAACTTTGCATTAAAAAGCATATGGTCATCTTAAATGGATAATTTAATGGATAAATTGATATAGACCATTATGATTACCAAATTTCTATTTAGCTGTTCTACTGCTGTGCTATGAAGGAAAGGATGTTAGACCCGAACATGACATTAGCAATCTGACCCATCATCTCATAACTGAGAAACAAGAAGACAGAGGAGGGAGGACCTGCCGGAGTTCGGCTCCGATGGAGTGACGCCCTCTGACCTTCCTCATTCACAGAACGTGCTAGGCTGTTTTATTTAAGTACTGAGAAGGGAACTCGGCTAACATTTTAATTGTAATTGACTGGATGCCTATTACTGTATATGTCAGACCCAGTGACAGGCGTTTTCAGCGAGTTAATCTCCCTGAATCCTGAGACACCTATAAAATTATCACCATCCTCTGGAGAAAAGTAAACAGTCCAAAGGAATGTCATGACCACTCCAAGCTTCTAGCAGTTGGGCGTGGACATAGACTCACTGCTCTTTTCACACTAAAGCAAAGAAAAGTGACCCAGAGGGAACAGGATTTTTACATTACAATATACGGTCTTTAATTTTTATCCATCCATCCATCCATCCACCACCACATGCCACCACCTACTGAAGTGTAAGAATCACTAAAGGAGCGCAGAGCTGCAGCACGATGTGTACCTGGATAGAGCTGTCATCAAACTTCTCTGTCCCAACCTCAGTCACACTTAACTGGAGGCGGTACAGCTTCGGCTTATCTCTGGAGTCAGAACCATCTGCGAGAAGAGAAGGAACAGCTTCGTGGGCAAAAAGGCTCATGTTCTTGTCATGTTATTTGAAACAAAGCAAGCACACAAAAGCTTATCTTAGAAGTGACAACACAGTTCTCACCAAATTTATATCATGCAATCTAACTAACTGGATACAGAAAATTCCAATTAAGACATAAACACGTCAGCTTCTGTTCAATGTAATTTAAGGTGCTACTACTGTCATTCATACTAACATTTTCTAATCACATAAAAAGAAGTTTTCTCTACTACACAGCCCTGGATTTTTGTTAGATTCTAAGGAACAATTCTGTAGGCAAATGAAGATCACCAAAGACACAGGGACCTTCCCTTTAGAGCAGCCCCTCCCTATGGCAAGCCTACCATCTGCAGGGCACACAGCTGACTCACTCATGGAGGTTCTAGAATGTACAGCCTCACAGCTCACCCACACCTGCTAGACCAAAATCCTTTGGGATAAGATAACGTCCCTCCGCAATGAGATATCCTTTACTGACACAAGCTCCATGAGGACCTACTCACTGTTTTTGTGTCATTTTATACCTCAGTGAACCGGGGAAATTTGAAATTTCCCTGTGCGAGAATCTCTATGATGGAGATGGCTTGGGGGGAGGAGGAAGAAGAAGAGGAAGAAACATTGCCGAGACGCCTGTCTCTTTTATACCCAGATATGTTTATTCACTTCTCACCCGTCATGCTCCCTTTAAACAGGACGATGCCAGTCGAAGCTTTACTCTGATTTCAGAGTTGTTAACACACGAGGAAATCAATGCATCATGCCTCAATCTGAGCCATGGCAGTCAGCCTCGTTAGCGCATATGCTACACAAGTCTCCTTAGAAGGCCAAGTACAGTCTCTCTGACGTCTGCACTAATGCCTTAGTAACCTTCAAAACCATGATCAGGCTGTGAGCTAAAATCTCTAGTTGCTGGATCAGGGACATGTAAGCTATGAGCACTCCAGGAGTTAAACATCTGGAGTGTACAAGGCTTTGGACTGCTAACATCTCTTAGCTGTGGTGTGGCCTGAACTCTCAGACAAGACACCAGGAGTATGCAATTCTGCTAGAATATACAAAATAACACTAATAAATTTTTCTGTTTCTGAAATATATCCGAAATCTGGGTGAAGGGATGCTGATCTGAAGTACCGTAGTATTTGAGACACCGATGTCTAACATGCGCAAAAAAACCGCTTCATCGTCTGTGTCGCTTCTCAGTGTGCTGGAATATCCTCATCATATATGGTGGTAACAAACAGTTTTGAAACAATTTTATTTTCAACTCTGACTCCAAGTCCTGATCCAAACTGAGGCATCGGAATGTCTGGGGCTGCTCCCTGCCAGACCTGCTAAGCCCACGCCCTCGGCACGTCTACTCAGTGGCCTGCTGCAAACACCACGGCAGTCCTCGTGACACTCCGGGTCAAGCAGGACTGTGTGTCCCTCTCATCCCCCACGGCACCAAGGACCACTATCCCACCCAGTCTTCTATCTGCTCACCTCCCCATCTCTGAGCTCCTTGGAGGCTAGGTTTGGGGGAAAAAACTTCTTTCTCCTGGCAATCAGCAAAGGCTCTGGTCCATGGTATGCATTCAATAAAGACTTAATGTATTAACAGTGAGTATTAACTAAAAATGAAGAAAATAGAATAGGGCCGGCCGAGTGGTGCGATGGTTAAGAGCTGGCTTGGGACGCCAGAGGGTCCCGGTTCGGATCCCACATATGAGGGCCAGTGACACTGCCCTCTACAGCTAAGATGCTGAACAACAGCTCGACCTGGAGCTGGGCTGCCGTGAGTCGCTGGTGATGGTGTGGGCTGCAGCCCCTGCTGCAGTGGGTTGCCATGGGCTACCATGTGTAGCCAGCAGCCAGCGTGAGCGGCCAGCAGCCGCCGTGAGCAGCCGTCCAGAAGCCGGCGACTGATCTGCCTCGCCCGAGAAGAGCGCAATGATGGTGCCAACTTGGGCCAGTGAAGCAACGTCCTCCACAACAAGATTGAAGAACAAAACAACAGCAACTTGACTGTTCCCCTTCCCCCAATTCCCCAGCACTGTTCCCATCCCCCTAATTCCCCAATAAAAATCTTAAAAAAAAAAAGGAAATAGAATAATACAAGGTGGTCTCACAGAAAAGTACCCAAATGAATTATAAAGAAAGCAAAAGAAGTAAATAAGTGATCAAGAATAATTAGTTCAGTCCAAAATTAAAAACAAGAACGTGAAAAATGTGTGTTTAGGAATAAAAGAATAAGTCACACTGACACTCCTCTGAATGCTTCTGAAAGGTACCCTGTGGGCTCTGCTTTTCTGCGTCATCATTTACAGCAACAGGCTGAGCTGTATGAAGAGAAGGGGAGAAGCACGGCCTTCTTTCCCGGGTCCCCTTCCTCGCTGCCCCGCGGTCAGCCGACGGGCTAGACACGGGCGTCTCCCCAGTCCCTCTTCTCTCACTGAGTCACAGCAATAACACAAGGCCTAGGACAGACTGAACAAACTCAACGGTGGCCACGGGATTCAGCAGATAAAACGGTGTTTGGTTTGAGTTCGGGGGAGATGGAGGCAGGTCATGTTCAGATAGCTGGTATCTTTCCTCTGGTAACAGTCCAGAACCATCTCCTTACCAAAAGTACAATGATCATCTCACAGGCATTAACAAACATATAAAATTGTGCCCGAAAACACAAATCTTCCATTTTCTCCCCTTCCTCAACAGGTATTTTATGAACAGTCCATTTCTGCCCAAAGAGCCTGAGCCCCGTTCTTCCCGTTAGAGAACTACTGCAAGTCTGGGGCACCTTAAAAGTAGAGCTAAATCTCTCTAAGGAACACTACCACATACAATAGTACTTCTACCAGAATGTTTTTAATTTTAATTTTATAATTTGGTCTTAAAAAAGATGTAATATATTTACATGGCTCAAAATTTAAAAGGCACAAAAAGTAAACAGTGAAAAGGACCCTTTCCTTCCACGCCTCTGGTCTGGCTCTCTTCCCCAAGAAGCAAATTTTTCACCATCTATTTACACACATATAGTTACACAACTGGACACATACATTCTGCACTCTCTCTTTTTTGCACAAACGTTAGAATACGACTTAGGGTAGTCAAACAAAACACATGACACCCAGTCACAGGCAATCTTTGGGACATACACTAGAAAATTGGGGTTTTGCCTGAAATTCAGATTTATCGGGTGTCCTGAACTCTACTGGCCAACCCTGGCACTCCTAAACTACTGCTCACACTGTCCCACAACTTGTGTGCCAGCTTTTTTTTTTTTTTAACTGAGATGTAACAGAAAGTTTTCTTTAATATTCTAAACACTAAGGGGGAACAGCGCATTATGAACATCCCCTAAGAACAAGTTTCAAAGGGATTCTGAGCATTGAATTCGGCTCCTGCCTTCAGTTGCTTCCCAGAGAGGATTTCTGGGAAGTGAGACTGTTTCTGCAGTGTCACTTAGGAGGGGGGGACTCGGTTCATTCACAGAATGCTGACTGAAGAGCTTCCGATGTTCCAGGCAGGCACCGTGCTGGGTGCTAGAGGCCAACGTGAGAAAGTGAACAGAAATTCACACTCTCACAGAGCTTCCATTTTAGTGAACCAATACAATAGATAAGAAACTCTCAAAAACATTCAGAAGCTTATTGAAACATATCTTACAGCATATTTTAACTAACTCTATAGGGAAAAAAAAACAAACCAAACTCTTCTAGAATAGAATTGGCATAAACAGTACATAATGACTTTATTCTATGCATTTTACACACCAGATAAAAGGAAATGCATTGTTCTCCCTTTTGTTCCATTATTTTACATTATGAAGTTAACAAGCACATGAAAACATTAAAGAATCCTCTTTAGGAATAAAATAAAAACATGTCTTAGACTCTATGTATATACGAATATCAAAATAGGTAATAAGTACCACTTGTTTATATTTTAAAAACCCCAAACTCGGGCCGGCCGAGTGGCGCGATGGTTAAGAACTCGCTTGGGATGCCAGAGGGCCCCGGTTCGGATCCCACATATGAGGGCCAGTGACACT
>NW_017731649.1:465219-523661 GCF_001890085.2 Hipposideros armiger | reverse complement strand
TCACCAGAGAAGAGCGCAATGATGGTGCCAACTTGGGCCAGTGAAGCAACATCCTCCACAACTAGATTGAAGAACAAAACGACAGCAACTTGTCTGTTCTCCTTTCCCCAATTCCCCAGCACTGTTCCCATCCCCCCAATTCCCCAATAAAAAAATCTTTAAAAAAAAAAATCACAAAAAACAAAAACAAAAAAAAAACCCCAAACTCCAAGTTTGGTTAATATCCAATGAAAATCTGTATGATCGGTTTGGAGAAAATGCAACTACTATAAGATGTTAGAAGGTAAGCAAATTTTATATAGCATGGGGAAGTATTTGACTGCTATATTCAACATGCAAAAAATTAACATTTCAAATATAAAAACAGACAAAAGGAAGTGTTTCCATAAAACCAACTAGCTGTTGGTACTATTTCAGATGACAAAGACTGAGATGCACAAAATTTGAGAAATATATTCCAAGTAAGAAAGTACAGCATTCCTAACAAGAAGAAACGAGTACCAACCAAGAGAACAGCGAACCCTAACAACGATCTAAAACCTGGTCATGATGAAAGCTAGTGCCCTACAGAAAGGACCATAAACAGGAGTGGATTCCAAGTGTGTGGCCTGCTCTTTTCCTCCTTAGGAGTCTCAGACACATGGCCTCTGATTTGGGACACTTCTTCCCACCAACCGATGTCACTAGATTACCTGACAGTGGTCAACAAAATGGCCCCTCTTGTCTGTCTGTCTCTCCCACCCCCAACATTCTCCTTCTCTCTTCCCTCGGTCCCTGCCCCTCCTTCCCTTATTTCTTCCTCTTCCTAACCTTTTTGGGTGGAGGAGGGGAAGGGCAGGAAAACAGCGCCCTCCCTTCTTTAGTCCAAGTTCTCACCTAAGACAGCCTAAATACAGGAGCTGGACATTTTTGCAAAATAAGCTTCTATTACATTAAATGAATTCTGGAATGGCATACTTAGCAGATACGACTAGAATGACAGTACGTTAAATTCCTTATGATAAGTTATCTGCATCAGTTCAAAACCGAATGCATTAGCTACTTGGTGGTGACCACTCTTCTGCCCGGAGGCCGCTGGTGCTCTAGCTAACAAAGTAGGAGGAAGCATAGCGTTCATTACCTTCGGAAGTGTGAGAGCTGTAGTAGGCAGAGTGATTCCTTCTCCCTGGGTTACACACACATGCACAGGACCCAGGTGAAGGCAGCGTCAGCGGGACAGAGGCCATGCAGAACACGTGGAGAGGGGAGGAGGAGAGATAGAGAGGGTGAGCTGTAGTGAGACCACTCTCAGAGGCCGGAGCGTGGATTCCACCCCCCAGCTTTCAAAACTGTGAGGACAAGACGACAGTGCTGTGGGCACAGCGTGTGTTAGAAACCAGTGCAGACTGTTAGGGAACACCGAGCAGGAGAGCAGCGGTTAGTCAGCCGTGGAGAGACCACCACCCCACTCGGCTGGTCTTTCTGTGGAAAGGACACAGTCAAATCCAAAGCAGAGAATAAAATGACTTTTTACCCCCATTTCTACACAAGACAGTGTAAGCATACACCTGCATCGCAGAAACGTCCAGCACGCAACTCCAGGACCTGGCCCAACCTCCAGGATGATATGCTTAGCCAACCCCCTGGGCAGTGGAGAAACAGTCACATCCATTCACAGCACGTCAGCATTTATCAATATTCTCTGCGCGTAAATGGAAAATGAGTCCATTTCATTCAGCATGCTGACTGTGCCCAATTAATAACAAGGAAAACTGAAGGAGACAGCATGACCCATGAAAAGGACATGGCTGTGATGTAAAGCTTTGGCCCAGCACCCGGGCTGCCACAACTATTGGGCTATCGGAAAAGTCACAGCGTATTTTTTCTGTTTTTCATTGCAAAAACACACCATGACTTTTCCGACAGCCCAGTGTTATACCTGCTCGCCCTTTAGACAGCGGGAGGGGATGTGAGTCTGTGGACAGGTGAAGCTGCCCAGCAGGCAGGCCCGCATCCTCAGGGGGGAAGCCCGCTGGACTCGGCCCCCAGGACTCATCACACTGCATCATACTGATGGCTCTCGGCCTGACAGTCACCGGAAAGCAGCAGCCAAGTTCACCTTTCTGCCCACTGCCTAGCGTCCCACAGCAGCTTGGCGAATGCTGGCTGCAGGGAGAACGCCCTGACAGAAGGGGGTGTGTTCACAAGCACGTACCATATGCTGCCAACACTCAGTGAGAAGCAGTACAGGACTAATATGTACGTATCTAGACTCTAGGATCTTCCCACACCTACAAAAACTTTACATATTTCATCACTTTGGGGGCTGTAAGTATGAAAGAAGCAGTCAAAACAGCAATCCTCACTAGACTGTCAGGGGGTTTCGTCTGTTTCATTGGTGCTCTATCTCCAAGGCCCAGAACAATGTCTGACAAGTAATAAGTACTCAGTAACTGTTTGTCAGATGAATGAATGAATGAATTCTCATCCTTTCTCTGCTACCCACCCAAACCAACTTTCCATTATTCACTTGAAAATTATTCTAGGTCAGCTACTATTTATCAATCCTCTCTGAACTAATATAATACTCCTAAATCCTCAAAAATTTTGGTCTGAAAAAAACAATTAGTTTCTAGCATGTCATGAAAAATTTTAAAGAACAGATCTGATGCCCAAAGACCTTGAAAAATTTTAAGTTCAAAAACAAATGGCTGTCTGTCTCCCAGCTGTTACTCAGCACCTCTGACGACCAGGCACCAACACGCTCCCACTGTCCACACACAGTAATACTGGGACAGGTTTCCAAACCTAATGAGAAACCCAAAGCTTCAATGGCCTTTGTAGCCACACTAACAGACTCCTCACAAGCAGCTGCCCACCTCAAAGCCCTCAGATGTAAGCTGTATAAAACCACCACCTGTGGAGTACTGCCTTGCAAGGGAACCATGGCACCAGTCAGAGCAACACCGTTTCCTGTACCCACATAACCGAGTTGGGCCATATCTAATCATTAGGTACAATCTTGTAAATAGAAACAAACAAACACTGAAGACTCAAAGGAGAGAGTAATGTGGTTCCTGCCGAAGGAACAAGAGATTACACCTACATATGCAGTTTAACCTTCAGCTAACTTTTTCTGTACCTACTAATTGAGCTTCATATAAAAACAGTTCTGCAGGGAAGGGTGCAAGAGTCTACCTTCACACAGCGTTATAATCCAGGTCACATGTTACCATTTTAATCAAATAAATGAGAAAGGGTGTAGTTCAGCTAAATGAAAAGCAAATCCGCTGCCACACCCATCATACACATGCGGGTATGTATGGGACATAGGGACGCGTGTGCATAAAACGGTCCTTTAAGAATGCCCATGGTGCATTTCACTACCTGGCAGCTCACTTGTAACAACAGCTTTGGCTTACGAGAGCTCTCTAAGCAAAATAGAGGACTAACACGAAACAAACTTAGTCTATGATCGCTTTAAAGCCAAACAAACACCTTCCTCTTACAGGTGGATTTCTCAAATGCACTGTTAAATTTAAAGGCATTCTTTTCTACAACCATTCATACATCACATGGCGGTATGATAAAACACACACACACTTGCCTCTATTAAATCTGCCCAAAGAGGAGGACATTTCAGTTTGTCACTTTCAGGAGATTAAGTATTTTACAAGGTTATTTTGAGGGGGGAAAAAAAAAATTTAAAGGGAGTAGATCAATTAAACCTCTTCTTCAATCTCTATATTCACTATTTTAACTTTTTTCAATTTTGATTTCTATCTATGTGAACTTTATTTTTTTGCATGAAAGTATGTATCTTATGACCTTAAGGTTTTGGAGTTTTAAAATAAATGTCATCTCATGAGGGTTACTTTTTCTTTTTTTTAAAATAAATGGTCTAAAAAAGGTTGTGGGCCACCAAGAAGACTACTTAAATAAAATTCATTAGAAAGTATGAACAACACTTAAAGCTAAGAAATGACCATTCTTACAGTCCTCACCTGGGCTCAGCTCTACCAGGTAGGGCAGCTTTTCAGGCGGAAGTGCAGAGCCGTAGCCGGACCCCTCGGCTCTGTCCTTACCCTTCACGGGTTTCCCGTCCACGGGCTTCTTTGTTTTCCTTGGGATGTAGTCTGGCGGCCTCCTCTTCAATTGAAAGACTAAAATCCCTAAAGCAGTAACATCGTAAATTATGAACCAGACTCAAGTTAGTGTAGACGGCCAGCTGACTAGAGTCAACTAGTCAAAGATTAGTTACATTAAATACATTGTCAAGAAAATGTATTCCAGTTAACATCTCCCCAGGACTAACTGTGCGAAAGCTCACCCATATTATACTTTTACTCAATAGAGGAAATATTAGTCTCCTGATGGGTTCTGAGAAACTCTAGCAAGCAACTTATGAACGTTATTTTACATCACATGCTTGAAAAATAACACATCAGTTTAAGAATAAATGAATGTTTCTATTGGTGAACAACCCTATCATCAACCCTACTATCAATATATTCTCTCTCTCTCTCTCTCTCTCACACACACACACAAAACACAAGCACACACAAATACACATATACAAATATATTTTAGTTGATCTGACTTCAATTTAATTCAATTGAATTAACACAGAATTCAAAGGAATTTGACATTTAATAAATTAACTTAATACTGTCTAGAAAAAGTACTAAACAAGTGTACTTTTAAAACTGCCAATTTATATTCAAGTGCTGATAAATCTTTCAACTGGCAATAAATATTCAACTGGCAATAAATCTTTATGTCTTTATTAGTGCAAAGGCTTTCTACTGAGCAACAGTTAACTTAGAAAGTGAATCTGAAATCAAGAAAACTGTACTTCACCAAAAATATAGCTTTAAACTTCCACTGCTTTGAAAGAGGAAATGGTTTGAATAGTGAAAAGTCTGGCCTCGTTTCTGAACTAACTAAATGGATGACTGGACAATCCTTAGGGTGGCTGGTTATCTCCCCTATGATAACAAACCTGTCCCAGCACCGCCCAGTTCACCTGGTCAGCATAGGAAGGATCCCAAGACTGTGGACAGATAATGTGACCTTCCACGTGCTAACACAGGGCTAAAGTCTGGCTTCTTCAAGACATGCTACCCCCCCACTGTAGTGTGACAGTCTGTCCCAGGTCTACACGCGCGACTCACACAGGCTGAGTGTGGCCCTCGGAAGAAAGGGCCTGCCTAGGAACCGCCAAGCAGGTCTAATGTGGACACAGAACACTGTACAGCAAACAGCCGTCAAAAAATAGTGCCATGCACACTCGGGCACATCCTCTGATAAATTCAGCAACTGGTTATCAGGTAGAGAGTTAACAAATCATAGAAGAAATTCTTTAACAAATGAAATGACTCTTTACCTCTGTCACTTGGCCATTCCCTGAAGATTTGTAAAGGACACTCATCATCATCAAGGATAATTTCTTTAGCACCTTTTTCATCAGAATGTTGGGCTCCAGGAGGAAGCATAACCTAAAAATAAAAAAGAATTAACTGTGATAGCCCTAAAAAGTAAATTAATGTATTTAAGGGAAGAATTTATTGTTTCTGGGGAAAGAAGTCACTGTAAAATCAAACGGATCAAACACTATCAACAATTCTCACTAAACCATCAACAAAAGTGAAGGAAAATAGTTTCCAATAAAAAGCTTAGCCAGTTTGGGCAGTTTTTATTCACCTGCTTCTCTGGACCCCCAAAAGAACTAATCTGGGTTTTTGTGTTTTTTTTTTAAACAAACTTTTATATGGAAGGACAATGTGTAATGCTTAACTGGTAATTTCTTAACTTTTGCTCTGCCTTTATTCTAAGTTGGTATTAACACGAACCGAAACAGGGTTATAGAAAATATACGCAGCCAAGTCTCTGGCATCTAAACATCATTTTCAACCTACAGTTAATGTAATAATGTTATCTTAATAGACCTTACCACCCAACTGTCATCTGTTCATACACCAAATGGATTAGACTCTTCTAGAGAACCCTATTATTTCTGTCTACATTGCTTCGAATTACCATAAAAAAGTTCTTTATTATAACACACCCTTATATAAAGTAATCAATTTTTCTTCATAGCTTGTTGTATTAAATTTATCATCCTGGGCTTAGAATATACACTGCTTCAGGATCTGATATGCATTTATCTTAAGTCTCAGACTTGGGTCAGGTACCGCTCTAGACCCAGGCCCATGGACGCCTCAGAGCTCTCCGACTAGGCAATGGAGTTCATGTTCCCGTGATCCCTTGTGGCTAAAAGGCCTGATCCCCAACTTTCGTGTCTAGATAACACGCACTCATCTACCCACAACTCCCCCAGGAAGCCCTCTCCGACCTCCATTCTAGTTTAAAAGCTCCGTTTGTATTGTAGTTCCCATTCTGGCCTCTCCGTCTCCCTTTGTTACAAGCTCTTTTGAAGGCAGCTCTTATTTTTCTGCCCAGCATAGCATCTAACAAGTAAGAGAAACTTATTTATTGAATAATTAATTAGAATAGATATAAGAGTAGATTTATATGAAAGAGCTACATATTACATAATTTATGAGATGGCAAGCCAAGAAAACAAAGAATGTTGAATTCAAAGTTACAATAATAACCAGCTCTTGATTTGTATGGCCTAGGCCTGCAACAGAAACTGCCAAGGACATAACAAAACAGAAAACCAAAGCCAGGAGAGCCTCAAACGAAATCATCAAATGACCTCACAGGGACTGTCAAAGCCCAAAGAAGGCTCTCATATCCTCATGACCCTGATTGAGGTGTTCTTTCAGTCTCTGGTTTTCATCTGTAAAAGGAGGCAGAGTTACTGAAAGGAAAAAATATTATAAAGTTCATTCTTACATACCATCTCAAATGCAACTTTGTGGAACGGATTATTATTTAATAGATTTACATACACCAGGAGACACTCTTATCTGCAAGACATTATGAATGGCTATGAACCGTATCAACCAAATGCTGGTTAGCTCTGAATAGCAAATTGAAAATTTCCTTAAAACTTGAATCTTCATGCCATATCTTAGTAAAAGCCATATGAAAACATCATTAAGGCAGATTTTACTAAAATAAAGTTACCTACAGATGCACAATAACAACTGGAATGATACGTATCAAAATGGTAACAGTTATCCCTCGGTACTAACTCGACAGCTGCTTACCCGGGCAATGCAGTAATCCCTCGGGTTTTCCTTCTCCAGACCGTACTTCTCTAAAGCTTCGGCCACTGCGAAGTCCGCAGGGTCTGTCGTCGACAGCAGGATGGTCTTGTAGGGGATATTTGGTTTTAGACTATCTGCATAAATTCTCAGCGTCCCACCTGAAAAACACGAGATGTCCTTCAGCACAACTTTATTTTATCCGCTAACAGAGACAGCTAGTTTCCATCACCTAAGAAAAGGACAGCTCAGTCCCAGCCGCAGTGCGTGCAAAAATGGGTGTACACAACACCACCTTCACTTCCTGTGACATGGCATACATCAGCAGCAACCTGTTCATCTCGCGACACTTTGCTCCAGCGAGCATCCTATGTGACAAAGTCTACTTCCGTCCTCTCTTCAAGACAAAGAAGTGTTCATGATGCTGAACTCATTTCCACGATGGGTAATAGATGGAAAAAGGAAGCAACTCTAGAGTCTGTTGACAGTGCTGCTCTTTCTCCAACTGCTTTCGCCTTTCCTTACTTACACTCGTACATCATTATCTACCTATTTCCCCATTTTCTCTACTTCCTGATCATCTATCTGAAACTTAAATTAAAAACCCTGGTGAAAGTTAAATATTAACCCCACTGAATAAGATCAATTTAAAAACCTGAGCTAGGCATCAAGAAACCCAAGGTGCTTGGGTACTGAGTTGTTCCGAAAGGCAGTTGACAGGACAGCACGGGGCTCATTTTTACCTCCAGGCGCTGCATACCAGAATGGCACTTCTAGCTGTGGACTAATTTGGGGAAAATCAACCAGAGCAGAGTGATGTGGCTATCCAGAGGTTTTCTTTTTTGTTTGTATACACTTTTTGACGGAATCCTATGTATACGAGGTCGGACAACTCAGTTCGCGAACTCACCCTAGAAAAAGTGCTACATATCTCATTGCTGAACATCACTATGGTCACCTTCAAAGTGCTCCCCTTGGGAAGCTATGCTCTGACGCCAGCACCTAGTCTACCCTTCAAAGCAATTTTGGAACTCTTTTTCTGGAATGGCCACCAGAGCTGTCATCGTATTACTCTTAATGTCCTGAATGTCATCAAATGTCTTCCTTTCAATATTTCCTTTATCTTCGGGTAAAGAAAGAAGTCATTGGGGGCCATATCAGGTGAGTAGGGAGGGTGTTCCAATACAGTGCTTTGTTTACTGGCTAAAAACTCCCTCACAGCCAGTGCCATGTGAGCTGGTGCATTGTCATGATGCAAGAGCCATTAATTTTTGGCGAAAAGTTCAGGTCGTCTTTTTCTCGCAGCCTTTTCAGCACTTCCAAATAGTAAACTTGGTTAACTGTTTGTCCAGTTGGTACAAATTCATAATGAATAATCCCTCTGATATCAAAGAAGGTTAGCAATATCGCTGCAACAAGTTCGCAAACTTAATTGTCACACCTCATATATTATTGCCATTTTTTGTATCATAATTGGCTTTCTACTGATGATCTAAGATTTACTGGGTCTTCGGACAAGTCATGACATATACGTCTATGTTTTTTTTTTTCGGGAAGATTTTTTTATTTTTATTTTTTATTGTTAGTTTCAGGTGTACAAAACAATGCAATAGTTACCCTTTTCACCCTCACAAAGTAACAACCCCCCTCCCCCCATCTATTGCCCTCCCACCCCCGATATCATGCTTATCTATTACAATTCCATTGAATCCGTTCCCGCACTCTACTCCATGTCCCGAGGTTATATGTATATATAATTATAGTTGACATACAGTATTATTCAACATCAGTTTCAGAAATACAATGCGGTGGTCAGGCCTCTACAACTATGAAGTGGACTCCCCAAAAGGACATGGGTCCATCTGGCCCCCTAAGAAATACTTACAACATTATTGATTGTATTCCTCGGACTGTCTTTTTCTATCCCTGCAGCCATATTACAATTTACGTCTATGTTTTTCAAAGGTCATTTATTTATATAAAGAACAAAGATTAATCAGTGATATATTGCCCGTTTTGTTTGATAACCTTTTGCCACCTTTCAGTGAGCTTCATAATTCCTCGTTCATAGAAGAACCTATCTTTCCTTGCGAAAAACTAAACAAGGTGCCAATTTACAGCCTTATCTGAATTGAATGTTATACCACGGAAAAAGTTTTGAAGAGAGCGAAACAAGTGGAAGTCTGACGGCGCAAGGTCAGGCGAGAATGGTGGGTGTGGGAACACATCCCATCCAAACTCCAGTAGTTTTTGATGGGTGATCAAACTTGTGTGTAGTCTCGCATTGTCATGATGGAACACAACTCCTTTACAATTAACAAGCTCAGGACGTTTCTGGATGATGGATTCGTTCAAACTGTCCAATTGCCGACAGTACACATTTGAATTGATTGTTTGGTTCCTTGGTAGGAGCTCGAAAAACACACCACCTTTAAAATCCCACCACACTGAGAGCATAACCTTCCTCTGATGAATGTCTTTTTTCGATGTCATTTGAGGCGAATCATCACGTCAGGACCAAGACTGTTTGCGCACACATTGTTGTAAACAATCCACTTCTCACTTTAAAAAAGGATCGTTGTTTTTTTTTTTTTTTAGGGCCGGCTGAGTGGCTCAGTTGGTTAAGAGCTCGCTCAAGAGTTTGAGCTCTGAGCAACAGTGGTTTGAGTTCCGCCTCGAGCTGAGCAGCCGCTGAGCTGCCAACAGGTGGCAGGATGGCTCGGCTTAAAAAAAAAAAAAAAAAAAAAGGGTTGTTTTCATCAAGTTTAATGAGCATATTGCAGATGTTTATATGCACCGTCAAATGAACTTCTTTGAGTTCATGTGGAACCCAAATATCGAGCTTGCTTATGTATCCCAGCTTCTTCAGGTGGTCATGAACACTTGAATGATGGATGCTCAATGTTTCTGCAATCTCTCATGTCGTGTAATGTGGGTTTGACTTGATCAATGCCTTTATTTTGTTGTTGTCAACCTTGGTGGGCCACCCTGACCGAGGAGCATCATTGAGATCAAAATCACCAGCACGGAATTTCGTGAACCACTGTTGGCATCACCGTTCTTGTAGAGCATTGTCACTGTAAACTTTATGCAACTTTTCACAAGGTTGATGCGCATTCTTCCCTTTATGGAAGTAAAACAGTAAAATATGGCAAAATACAGAGTTTGGTCTTCTATTTTCAACTTGTAAAATCTCCAAAACTCAACCAAATCGCTCAAATTTTTTTTTAGAATAAAGGTGGAACTGTCAGCTGTCAAATGACATAGCAATAACTTAGATGCGAATGACTCTAGTACTTCCAAAAACGAACTAGTGCCATCTGTTGCACACATGCGTCATGACTTTTCCGAAGACCTAATATAAGCCCTAACATCCTAACATCATAAGTACAGCTGTAAGAATACCAGGGGAGATCAGTAAGGCCTCACATGCCCTCTACTATGTGTGACCTTGGGTAAGCTTTCTCCTTTTCTCACCTGCAACTTAAAAGAGCTAGACTAAAAGAGATGTGGATCTCCTAACACACGTTCTAAGTTTCCACGACTCCTTGCTTTTTCTTAATTCTAGGCAGTTATTCTGGCTACCGAACATTTCTTATATTCTCTTTTTCAACAAGTCTGGCATGGACTGCATTTTGACAGCTGGACTCACAGGAAAATAATGTTGTCTTTTGAAAAATCAGCCAGTCCACGCTAGTATCGTAGTGCAGACCTGCTGGCTCAGGCCAGGAGCCAGGCCGTCAACACCTCTGACCACATGCAAAGCCCCATGGCTTGAGGCCCCCACTGGCCCAATGCTGAGGACACAGCAATGACCGGGTCAGTGACCTTGCCTTCAAACAGCTTGCATTTGAGTTGTGGGATGCTGGGGGAACAGACTAACAGGAACACAAATAAAACTGAAGACAGTGGTCCATGTTGAAAAATACCAGCATCCTGACCTTGCATGGCTGGTAAAGGCTGCTCTGAAGAGCCAGCGTCTGTCATGGGCCCTGCATGACAAGCAGCAGTGTGACCACCCAAAGAGCTTTCGGGGCACAGGACTAGCAAGTGCCACCGCAGTGTACGACTGGGTAAGTCCGGGGGTCGCTGGCCAGGGTGGGCAGGCTGAGCTCCGCACAGGGAGGCCGTCAGACGCTGGCTGAGAGCAGGTCTTGCCTTCAGAGTTTCTTCAGTGGAAGGAGGAAGCACGGAGAAGCCCGCAGCTGTGCGTGGAGCTGCGTGTGAGGGGGGGGGGAGGGAGTGTGCACGTGGGGCCGGGGCCGTGGCTGGCACATGGCAGGCATCGACGAGCATTCATCGTGTCCCTTCTAGACATTTTACCTTCGTATTTTCTCACTCTTCTCCTTATTTTCTCTTTAGTGCATATGTTTGTAAGTCACTTCATATCCTTGAACAAGGTAGGAGATTATATATATATATTATATGCAGATAATAACTTGGGTCTCAAGAGTAATCTATTAGATTATTTATGGAACTAATAGTCTCCTAGTTTGAGTCACTAATACTACAATTCCTGTGAAATAGATAATGAAGGTTCAGTTACAAGGGCTTAGAGGGTCAAAATAAACTTGTGATACTAGGGTGGCCAGTAAGTTTCGAGGGCAGCCTCCGCTGTGACCAGTGGCTGCCTGGCATGGACACTCACTGAAACATGAATGACACTCTGTAGAAGCTCTGAAGCAAGGGGTCATGGGCCATCTGTCATGGTGGCAAGGTGAAGTGACCACATATTTCAGAACCAGGTACACAGACGACCTCACAATGGAGGCAAGAGAGACTACCAAGAAAATACAGAATAACGCTGTTCCCATGTCTATAACTTGAGTGTAAACACAGCTTCCCTTTGATGGGTCTGACCCACGGCCACATATGTGTAACTGGATTATAGCCATAAATGCGATCTGAGGGGGACTGACACCCGGCCACTCAGGCCTGGACTCAAGAGAAGGGGTCCACAATTAAGCAAACCTTCCCAGCCCAAGCTGTTTTAAATGAGGCTTTATAGAAACACTGCCAGTCCCAACATTCAAAACCCAAAACTAGTAAGTTAATGTACAGGGTGCAGTGTGATGAAGCACCTAAATGTGACACCATAAAAGAAAAGAACTGAGGACATATTAGGTCAGACATTTTTAGGAAATGCTGGATCAGTGAGATAGCCCTCTAATACAATGATTTTTTTTGAAACTCAAATGATTATGCTACTATTTTTTAACAAGTAAAACTAATTTATAACTAATTAGTACTTTATAACAAGTATTCTCTTCGCTGAATACAATTATAGGTTAATTACAAATAAAAGCTTTATGTCAAATAGCTAAACATATACAAAACCAATTTATAGCTCAAGTAGTCAAGTCATGTGCTTTAACTCTCTTCACTCAAAAATACAGAATCATCTCCAGGATGTGCTGGCAAGTGAGAAAACAAGGGCGCGGCAAGGGACTGGCAGGGACCAAAAGCCAGGCTTCTCCAATGGACCCTGTTTTGTAGATCTGACTTAGAAGCTATTAAACAACGTTGGATTTTAAAGAAGCAAACCTCTAGCATCAAAAGCAAAATAAATAAACCTAACTAGAAATCAATATTGGTATATAGCCATACAGACAGGAATCAATCATACAATTTGACAGTATATCTTTGTGGATATATTCACAAACAAAAATTTCACAAAAAGTTTAAAATATTTTCAGTATCATTTTGTTAGTAAAACTGTAATAGCATTATACTTATTTTGATATTATTACTATATATTATAGGAAAAAGCAAATAATTATGTTGTGGGGAAGAAAAAATTTTATGGTAAGAAAAAAAGATACCCAGATTTTCTAAAACCAAAGTAGTAATAAAAAAGCGTTTCCTAGTTCTGTCCACTCAGTGGGCTTTGAAGCAAAACCAAGCAGCCATGAGCATGCCTGGCAACCAAATGCTTATCCCACCAAAAGACACAACATTCCTGGTCTGGGCGGGAGCCGCACAAGGTGAGCCTAGGACGGAATCTCTGACACAGGAAAGCCACCCAGGACCACTGGGACCTTGCCAAAGACTCAGGTGCCCACTGGAAGAGACCCCCACCGGCTCACAGTGACAAGTCAAAGATCAGTAAGGACAATAACTGCAACAGAGGTAAACAGTGAGAACTTCTAAATCCATTACTTTTTTCCAAACCATTGCTCACTTGTATGATACTAAAGTAAGTATTTCTGTCCCACCTCTTTACCCCCCCAAAACCTAAACCTGTACCTCTATCTGATTGAGGAAATGGAGAAACAGGAGGAAAAAATGGTAAATGGCACTACAGGATATAGTCGGCCAAGTCTACAAAATCACCTAGGTTTTTTCTAAAACAAGCCAAGGATTAAGCAAACTGGAGGGTAAAATAAAGGCATGGGGGTTTGGGGAAGAAAGGCATAAAAAGACGTATTAACCAGCCAAGATAAAGGATTATCTGACACAATGAGGAAAATTTGAACAATGACTAGGTATTTGATGATATTAAGAAATTGTCAATTCTTTTGTATGTGATGATGCTGTGGCTTGTTTTGTCTTTGAAAAATCCTTACCTTACAGGAAAATGTATCAAAATACTTATAGATGAACTAACGAGAAATATGGGATTTGCTTCAAAATAATAGTTTAGGAATGGCAGCAACATATGTGGGAGTAGAGATGAAATCTGAGTTGTTAATTATGAAAGCTTCGTAATAAGCACATGGGAGTTCATTGTATCTTTGTCTCTTTTTCTGTATATATTTGCAATTTTCCAGAATTAACAACAACGACAAAAGAGCCATCCGGGGGAAAATATGTAACTATATGAACAGGACTCTTAGACTTAAGCCAACACTGATTTTGTACCAAAAGAAGTGACACATAGGATACACTTCTTTTACCAGGCCAGGTCACCCATTAACTTAACTAAAGCAAGGCCTCACGATTAAATAAGAAGTGTAATTAAGTAGTGGCCTCTAAACAAAAGTAACAGCAAACAATCGGAAACATGGACCTGAATCGGGGCGCCCATCTGAGCTACGAAATTCCTGCATCCTCTTCTCCAGTTTCTGTTGCCTGCGCCGCTTCATAACCACCTCGGGGTTAGAAATCGTTCGGGTAAAGCTGGTCTCAGGCATGTCTTTGTAAACCTCAGCAGCCAGCCGAGAATTCTCACTGTAAGAAAAGACACCAATGAAATTTTTTTAATTTTGTAGAAGTTACATTGTAACTGTACAAAAATCAAAATGGCAGATGTTTTGGAATTACATCTGTACCCACGTAGGTCTGTGGTATACTATTTACCATGCACTAATTAATTACTGTGGATAAAGAGTAAAGCTTCTCTCAATACAACCAAAGGCTGAACTAAGCAGAAATTTAGTTAAAATTTTATAGTGAGTTTATATAATTTAATTATTGTATATTAACAAAGCTAAAGGCAAATGTATAAATTATAATTTCAGTAATTTCCACCAGTCATCCTAAAACAGACCAAATGAGTGACATGACACTCCAACTACAAGAAATGAAGACTGAATATACTTTAATTTAGTAAAAATATGTCTTAAAAATATAGCAAATCTTGAAGAACTCAAATGGCATGATTTTTTAACTAGATTTACCCATGTTCACTTACTTGAAACTAAATTTTCAAAAGGAAAGTACTCCAAAGGTTCCTACGACTAGGAGTCAATTGTACAGAATGATGAGTTGAAAACTACATAGACCTGTATTAAGATTGATACATTTGACTGATGTTTGACAACAATACTTTAAGTGATATTCTTAATCATGAAAATAATTTAATTAAAAAGCAGCCAGGCTTTGATTCAATCAAGATGAGCAACTTAACTCCTTTAAAGTAGTTTTCTTAACAGAAATAATAGATCACCCCATAATCTGAATTGATAAATAGAACAAACCACAGCATGTTTTAAACTCTTCTTTGTATTTTTCATATATAAGCAATATATTTATACATGTTCTATCTCTTGTATAACTACACTCAATAGAGCTTTACTATGTAACACTTTACCCAAGACTTCACATTCATTATATAGGCGTCACTGCCTAACAGATTAGTATCTAAATCCACTGTGAATCCAAAGTGGGCTCCAATTCCACTCTAAAGGAAACATCATTCACTGACAAATGGTTAATATCCTCAACACATACAGAACACAGAATCAATAAAAAACGAAAAAGACTTGAAGAGGTCATCACAGCAGAACAATTTAAACACAGTAAAACCTTGGATTGCCAGTAATGTGGTTTGCAAGAGTTCCGCAAGACGAGCAAACATTTTTAATACATTTTAACTTGGTAAACAAGCAATGTCTTGCAATACGAGTAGTTTGTTTCTGGAACGAATTATGCTCGCAAACCAGGGTACTACTGTAGTTCATGAACATGTAGAGAGACACCTACCTTGCTAATGATAAAATAAATTCCATTTTTTCAAAATAGTATACACTGTGGAGACAGTGTACTGTTCTGTAAAGCCCAACAGCTCTGAGGGTACGAGGACATGAGAGGGCTGCAGAGGACTTTTCTAAGGGCGATCTGGCAAGGAGGCACCCCAGGCTGGCACCAAGCCACTCCTCTAAAATAGGTCCTAAGGGAACAGCCAGGTGAGTCCCAGAAGCTGTAGAACAAGTACTCACTGGGGTGCTTTTCACAATACCCAAAGCCTATAAACTACCTACAAACTACAAGTGCACAGAAGGCCGGCTACACAAATTATGGAAAAACTACAGACAGGATACTGCACAATCATTTAAATTGATTAATAGATTTTTCTGTGAATATACATTTGCGACTATATATTTATGTGAAATATCAAGTATATGTATATCTGTAAGTGAAAAAATGTCATGTGGGATGTTATAGTTTTAAGAGACTGTGATTGTATTTCTATTTAAAAACTCTACAGAAACATACAAAGCATGTCTATCTGTACAGCAAAAACAAACTACGGTCTTCTATGGCTCCTGAGATGACAGGTGACCTCGCTTCCCCTTCTGGCAAGTCTACATATCCTGCCTTTCGGAAACGAATGCCTGTTACTTCGGCAACAGAAAAGTAGTGTACAGACCACTGTGCAGTCACCACCAAGGCAAGTAAGAGCCCTAAGCATGGGATAACTGAATAAACTAACTAAACTAAAAACTGACAAGGCCAAATTCAGACCTGGAGCCTCCCACATAAGACAGGGAAAGGCTAGTTTCTTCTAATGTCTCTCTTCTATTATAATGAAAATGCAATGGTTTCCCTTATTCCCTCAGCTCTGAGGTCAGAAGCTCAAATATTTTTACCCAGGTAAGTACATCGAGCACGGGCTGGTGGGAACAAGTAAGGAATGGGAGGTGATGCAGCTAGAGTGAACTAGATGGTGCATCTGAACCTCAGAGGAGACAGCTGCTCTTCTCGCGGGTCTGGACAGTCTCTGGTCATGTTAAGCGCACCTGAGGTACATAAGAAACCATGGCTGCCTTAAGGACCAGAAAAGCAGAAATGAAAGGCAAGGCCAGGTGAAGATGAAGGAAACACTGGCATCCACAATCTACTCAGGAAAAACGGCGTTGTTAATCAGATTAGCAGGTCCAGAGAGATGCCATGTACTGTCGGCAGCAAGTCCCGACACAGCAGCCAGAGGACACCGAATTAACTTACGTGTCATGCCCTTGGAGAGGTCTGTCATCTTTATCAGATGCCTGTCTCATTGCCTCCTTTTCTCTCTTCTTCTTCTCCTTCTTTTCTTTCTTTGAGAGAGTTCTCTTGAAGTTCTGGATAACGCCTTCTTTTTCCTGCTTTTCAGGTCCGTTACTCTGAGCCTTCTGATGAAAGTAACATTATCACTATGCTGGCTACGACACAGAATCACTAATGCTCATCTCTGGCTCAGCGCCCTTCATCCCACAGGCCACAGCCAAAAGCAAAGCTACTGGAGCAGGGAGAGATGTGGGAATGAGAATGCTCTTTACGTCTGACTGGGCTGACAGCTACATGAGTTTACCCATCAAATCTTAATAATGAATTATACAGTCAATATCTGTGCATTTCACCGTGTATAAGTTTTATCACCATTCAAAACTAATAAGCAACAAGTAGGCAAATAAAAAACTAAATCCACTGCGAAAACTGGAGTGAGAATCATGAAATCTGATTTTCAATAAATAAAAATCCAAACATACATAAAATAATTTAAATATTAAGAAACCTAATGAAAATATGGAAATACTGAAGCATGTAAATCATTATCTACTTTAGAGATGTTTTTAACTTCAAAAGAAATGTTAAGAGCAGCCATAATAAAATGGCTTTTAATAAAGCAGTTAGAAGTATAGTTTGTGCAAAAACTTTCCATTTCTTTTCCAGATCTTATGTGTTTGCTTATTCTTCATTTATAACATGGCCTGCCAGCAGATGACAGAGACAAACTATTTTTTGTATAACTCAACAGGCTGACTAGTAGAGAATCTAGAAAAATAAAAAAAGGTTATTTTATTGGGAAAGAGCACTGCCTTCTGCCTTACATAATGTCAGGACTTCCATTACATTATGCCAGCAACTTTGGCAGTGTTCTGACCCTAGGAAGAGTTCTAGCACATATCAGTGAGGGTCTGTGGGCCACGAAAAGACACATCAGCTGAAATTGTGGTCAGAAAAGAAATAAAACATGGACAACAAATAAAAGAGCACAGCCATTCTTATTTATATGTATTTGCTGCTCGCTGCAAGCCCAACACATCGCGTGAGCGCGGGAACAAGCAAGGCCAAGGACGCACTCTGCATGCCCAGGACTCTTCAGCAGCGGACACTGACATCCCACAAACAAAACAAAACTTTTCTGCTGCCGTCTTTTCATCTTTTCCCAATGTGTTGGGGAAAAAATTAAATAGAATATTTTTCTCAAAATGTCCTTAACTTCTGCATTGGCTGTCACTGGTCAATACTGAATGCTTGTGTAAGGTGCCACTTGATTTGACACAGAATTCCAGTTTGTTCCGAAGTATATCAATATCACAGTATTTCACATAAAAAGAAGAGCGGCACAGAAATTCCAGACATCCTGCCGCCTGAGGACGTTTTAGAATCACTGTACTACATCATCATCCAAAGAAGCCTAAGAAAGTTGACCAATTCCTAACTTACACATACAATATGAAAAAGGTTTGAAATGTGTCTTATTAAGTTGTATCTGAAAGTTCACAGATAAATAGGTTATTGTAGTTTTATTTTCCCTTCTGATTTTTATTAAAACTTATTTTGACTTTATAACGTGGGGAAAAAACTGGAGCTATTACTTGCTCATTAAACGTTAGTAACTGAAGTCTGCGTAACTGAAAAGCAAGCAGCAGCATCTGGGGTTACGGGGTGAACCAGGATGAAGCAGCGAGAAGCTGGAATACATCTCCAGCCCTTTCTGGGAGGAGGGTGAGAGCAGCTCAGGAGGAGAAGCGAAGAAGCCGGCGAGCGCTTCACCGTCAGCGCCGGCCAGGCCCGCCCCGGAACCAGCCGGGCAGAAGACACTGAGGGGCGCGCCTACCTTAGGAGGAACGGCGTCGTTTTCGTTCTTAAGGACAAATCTGCCCTCTCGATCATCTTTATTCCAATTCAACTGCACAACGAGTGGTTTCTCATCTATATCCAATCTTCTTTCTTCTTCAAAACATGAAACGAAAACAAATTAAGCCATGGTTATTAATGGCTCTAGCTAATACAACATGTGGATATGCATTTAATTTTACAGACATAAAATACCTTATTACCTCAAGTACTTGCTGATAGACTGAAATGTAATTCAAAATGGTGACAGCTTTAATAATTAAATGTTTTGTCACTAGTATATGTCGAGTACCATGTATCCAGTGGCAGACACTGACCAGGGACAATCTCCTCATAACATTTAGAATCTAACTGGGAAAATAAGAGATATACACACGAACTATGGGAAAAGAGAAAGTATACAGAACTTTGCTATAATCCTGCTCCTGTAACTCAAATTATCTCAGCTGCAACAGGAAAATAAGGGAAAATGTTAACATATCACAGAGGTTGCAAACATTCACAAGGTTCTCCTCCTCACTGGTTATGCTACATGCTATCGAGAATGGCAAGGCTCCGCCATCACCAGTCCTGGAAGCGATTACTGCACATCTTCCCACCTCTGTGCCCTGGACCCCGTCTCCAAAACTCACCATCCTTAACTCTCACACCCCCCCTTTCTTGGTTAGGATAAGTGCTCAGTTCAGTGTCATACTTCCTTCTTCCTTAGAAACCTAACAGGCCTCTGGGCACACTGAGGGACTCCCAGAGCCCCACACAGCCTGGCCACCTACTAGAAGCCTACAGGTGGCTAAGATCATCCTCCAGGTAACTCTACCTAAGATGAGCTAAAATGAGGGCAGCAAAGATAGGAGGCAGTGCTGAGGCGTTCCTGTGGTGAAGGAAGCAAGAGTTAAACTTTAAACTTAAAAGACAGATAGACCTTTTAGTAAATGCTGTATGAGTATGTAAACAGTAATGTTAATTTTCGGCATACAAGAATAAGAACTTCTAAGTTATTATTTTATCAATTGGTAATATGAGAAATGAAAACCAGAGTAACAAGTCAGTGACTGAATAAAGAAATTTGAAATTCTGCTACAAACCAAAGTAACTGAGTTGTTCTTGTTGCGAGGTTTATGCTAAATAAAAATCCTTACGGGGTGTTTTTTTGATACCTAATATTAAGAACAAATAAGTATAAATCATAAAACAAAAACAAGGTGAGATAGTCTAAGGCACTGTGCCTAACTCTTCAGTGTAAATATAGTTACAATTTAAGATACCATCTGCCTCAGTGGTTCTCATACTTGTTTTAAACAGCAGAATCCTTTTTATCCCCCCACTGATTTCACAAGGAACCCAGTGGCTGCCCTGGGGTCGAAGCACAGGTTGGGGCCCGGAATGGAGCCCAGTGGAGCTCGCTGAGGGGGCGTTCCAAATTCCGAGGGAACCCTTCCGCCTGTGGGGCGCTGCGCGTCCCGCTGCCCCAGGCACCCCCAGCCCACACGTCAGTCATTCTTTCTGCAGGCGGAACAGCTGGTGACAAGCTGGGTTTTCCACATGCTGCAAACATCAACAAGCACTGCCCCAAAGCACCATGGGCAGGAAATGGAAGCTAGGCAGGGCCCAGAGGCACACACCCCACCCTCAGGGAGTGCTTGTGATGAGAACGCAACGGAAAGTGCAGTTTTCCTTTCATTTGATGCACAGTATTTCTTCAAACAGCCACAACGTTGTTAGAGTATACATACTTACTAATTTGCCTGATGGTAGCTACTCAATAAAATGAAGCGTCAGGTACTTACTGCCTTTGGCTAAGGGGAGGGGGGCATTAAAAACCCACGGACACACTATGGGCTCCCTGCCCTGAAATGGACGGAGACTCCGCACACTAGGTAGGGAGGGCCTTCCTCATCTCGGAGGTCCAGGTGGGCCCACTGCTCCGAGCACGGAAGTGTGGCAGGACAGAGCCGGACTGTGCCCGCTGGTCTACTCACGGCTGTGGGGAGAGGCCGTTTCCTTCTTTACACATCTCTATTGTTTTCAATACCTTACAAATAACATATTTTACTTTTTAATTAAAAACAAATCAAGTAAAGAAAATCTAAAGGAAACGGTTTTTTAAAAAAATCAAAATGACTGGAATTTTAGATTTCAAATTCCAATCTTGCATCATATTATGGCGAAGACTTCACTTGGGGTATTCAAATTACCAAAACGGTGCTGACAGAAAAGGGTCTGGAAGTGAGAGGCTATGTGTAACCCATATAACAAAGACTCTGAGGCAAAAGAAAAACCAATCTCAGAAACCCATCCAAACTGCAGGCTATCCTCTATCGCCCAATGCAGTCTGCGTATTATTTCTGTAGGCGACACCCTCATAGCCTTAACAGAGCAGTAAGCAACCTGGCCTTCCATACACACTCCCAGGAGAAAGTGGTCATGAATCCACACATCACCAAAACATTTAGCCCAATTTCAAATGTACAAAGAAAGCTGTATTTCTGAAGTCAAATCATAATCATAATCATAATAATCGTAAGTTCAAAAAGGAGTTGTGGGTGGAACTTAACAGGTATTCAGTTTGGGTTTGTGCTATATATAATCTTTTATTTGCTGTATTAATTGGATCTTTTTTACAGGTGACTCAACATTTCTAAAGCACTCATAAAAATTTATATTTCTACATTTTTTTATCACTCTCTATTATTTTTTGAAACATTTAAGAGTAGTGGCATACACCATGGCCCTTTATCCCTTTACACTTCAATATGCTTTTCTTAAGAACAAGAATATTCTTTATATAATCACAGTACAGTTATCAAATTGAGGAAATTCAATATTGCTAGAATGATTTTTTCTTGTGAAATAAACATTTTTAAATTAGTTTCAGCTGTACAACACAGTGCACTATACTTTTTACCCCTCGAAGTGACAACCCCCCTCCCCCAATCCGCTGCCCCCTTTTGCCCCCATATCATACATATCTATTACAAATCCCTTGACTCCACTCCCACACTACACTCCACGTCCCGTGACTATATATATTCAATTATAGTTGACATACAATATTATACAACATCAGCTTCAGGTGTACAGCGCAGTGATCAAGCCTCTACCCCATCCATGTATATTTCTACATTTCTAATCAGTCCAACTTAAATTGTCATTTGATACAGATATAGGATATTTTCAGAAATGTCAAATATTAAAGCAAGGAGCAATTACTAACTACGTACACGAGTTTCCTCCAGATGCCCTAATTATCCTTCCAAAGAATAATGAAAATACGCTGTTTCACACCACAAATTATAGTGAGACTGATGACTCATGTTCATATAATATTTAACTGAGTTATAATTACCTGTAATATTATAATCTACACATAAGAGTTACAACGGAATATCTCTCCAAAAGCAAATAGCATACTATTGTATTATCAATGTATGTGACACTGAGGTCTGCTGGATAATTTTAATCAGGAAATGCCACGCTGCTTATCTTAGGAGAAATAAGCACACATACAATTATGCCACCCCTTCTAACTCCCTGCGCACTGCGCCCCCAGCCTCGCCAGGAGGGGCAGGCGCCCAGGAGCACGACGGTGCTGGTTACAATGCACCTGGGCAGGGGCTGGCGAGGAGCTGCCCACTGCCCCAAGTGGACAGACACACACTGACCTCCGCTGACGTGCACTTCGTAGAGGGAATACTTCGGAGAGGACAGCATTCGCATATCAGGTCGGAATTTCTCTGCCAGCGTTTCGATTACATCTTGAGTGGTGGCAGTACTGGAGACCCGAATACACTTTGTTGCAAAGTTTCCAGCAGCTTTATCTTGAAAATAAAACCTCATCACTCCATGGAACTCCAAATCCTAAAAGAAAACAAAATGATACATTTTTGGAAAAACAACATTCTAAAAAGATTCACTTTTCATAACAGCACTAAATGAAAAAGGCTATTCACCACTTTTTAAAAATGTTTTATCCCCTTAAACATCTGAGGCAGAAACTAAGAGACACGGGATTTGGGACAAGTTACGCACAATTTCTTTTGCCTTCCTTGTCTCGTGTGGAAGGTGATGGCCAGAGAGCAGCGATGTTAATGACAGCCACATTTATTGATTCTTCAGCAAGTGTCAGGTACAAGGGGACATGCATTATTTTATTACGTCTTTACAATAACCCAGTTAAGTAGGTACTATCATTATTAAACCCTGTTTTCAAGGATTGGTCATTAAGACTCACAAAGTTTGAGTATCCTGTTCAAGCAGCTGTGTGGCAAATTCAGCACTAAAACCCAGAGCCAATGAACGCCACAGCCTGTGCCACCTGTCCCTGAGTGGCCGCCCAGCTGAGAGATTATAACGAGGCGACTCTTAACAGCAAGGAGGAAATGTTGGTCTCACTCCTGCCATCATGTGAATAAATGGAATCGCTTAACTTTGCAGACTATAATTGTAACTAATTGCCCAAAATCAACAAATGCAATTTAGACTGTTCTCAAAACCTTACTTCTAGAGAAAAATACAATGCAATTCCAGTCAAAAGAATCCTATGCCAGGCAGGCGAAGGCCTTTTGCCACGTAACCTAAGACATAGTGGTTCATATCCCACAGGCTGGGAACCACTGCCTCGGAGAGAAGCTACTTTTTTTTGCTGGGTTACACTTACCTGGGGATGTGGGAGGGCCAGAGTTCCTGTGTGCCCCATTATTTCCCTGAACACAGAAAAAAGCACAATTCCCAAGGAAACCCCAAGGAGCATTTCTAACTCCAGGTCACTGGCTGCCTCTGGCTGCTCAACTGTAGTCGTCCTCGGTTCCTCTCCTCTCTACCCTCCACACTGATACACAAGTTGCTCCATCATCACAATAGATCCAGAATCCATCCAAGATCTCATTAAAACTAAGTCAGATCATGTCATTCCTTAGCTTTACTCTTTTCTACGGCTTTCTATTCTCTCAGACGTCAAATCTCTACCACGGCGCTCCAAGCCCATCTTAAATTAAGCTTTTCTCCATTTTCCCCCAATGCGCCGGCTCTTCTGTCTCAAAAGCCGATTCTTCACTGATAATTATGACCTAACAAGTATGGATTTATTTGAAGCAGGGAAAATGGGATATCAGGATAGGGCTAACGGTATGAGCTACACGACAATTAAACCAGGAACTGAGCCGAGCCTCGGAGCTTTCCTGCGCTTGCCCCTCTCTGACCGCTAGGCAGCACCGTCCCATTTCCCACTGGCCCAGAAAAACCACAGGAGAAGTGAGCATGTGTGTTACCACACTGCATCACAGACCCCGGCTGAAGGAGGGCCCTGGTGATGGGTGGCGTCTGAGGAAGCTTGATGAGTTAGCAAGATGAGAGCTCTATTACCAGGAGTCCTGCTCTGCTCTCTCAAAACCCCACAAACTGCCTCTTTGTCCAGCCTGGGTCAGGTGGCAAAGAAAGTCCAGTTGATCCCTTTTCAAATGTTCCCAGCTGTTACTCCGGCAATCCTAAAACCTTTGTAAGTAACAATGAATGTGAAAGATGCTCCTCAACTGTAAAACTGTGTATATGTGTTAGCTACTTACTCAGACACTCACTCTGTGCCAGGCCTGTGCCCCAGGTCTCCTGCACCCCACTTCCCACCACAGCCCCCTCCCTCTGTAATCGGCCAAGTCCTTCCACTTTAGCTTCAGTCTCTGTCCAATGCGTCCTCTGGAGGCCCCTAAGCTAGCACTCTAGGAAACAAAAATTATTCTAACAATTTACTTCCATAAATCTAAGTTCTTATTATGGGAATCATATTGTTGCCCCCAGACACTGATGCTCCCCACTACCTGAGTTATCTTTATATTATCATACCGAACAGCCTCAAATGTTAGCGGACAGAACTACCAGGCTCCTCTGAAGGCACACCCACACAGAGTGACTTCGACCAAAGGGCACGTTAACAAAACTCCCTGGTACTCAATCATTTTATGAAAAGACTCGTTTTACATAAAGCAGCTAAATGTACCTATGGGTCCCAAAAGACACGAAAGCACCAGTTTCTCTGAGAATTGTCAACAAATAATTCCAAACTACCAGATATTAAAGCAACACACACACCACCTGTGGCTGGCCCACCTGAGCACAAAGGAAAGAACCAAGAACAACGTGATAGAGGCGAGCATGGAAAGGAGAGGGCAACACCCTCCATCAGCCTCAGGAAACCCCCTTACATGTAGATTACTACCCTCCATCGGTAAACAGGAAACTGCAAATACAGAATCTCATTACTAATGTGGTTCAGCTACTGATCTTACACAAAAAGTAGAGATACATGGAAAAAAAAAAAGTATACCCAAGCACAGAGACACAGTGTCTCCAGCAAGCAACAGCACTCACGTGCCCCAGAGAAGTAACATTTCTATGCTATTCTATCAGATATAGGATAGAATAGAGCAACCTATAAAAATTACCTTTGATATGATTTCATTTGCACTAAATAAGTGCTAATAAATAACCATTAATGCAGTCTGCCTGGTCACCTTAACATCACAGGTATTCCTATATCTGAACATACCTGTCACTATGATATTCCCTTAATAAATTAATAGGTTAGTATTCTGTTTAATCAGCCAATCATAAGTTTGGCTGGTGTAAGGCCACAGAATTTTATCAAATCTAAGAAGACTGATAAAATCAAATTCCTGAACCAAAAACTGGGTGTGTAGTAATCAAACTAACAAACAATAATTATAACTAACATGTTAAAGACTACCAGTGCCAAATACTGAGTTCAGCATTTAACCCCCCAAACGAAGAGTTAGGTACTGTCATCCCCTCTGTGCTGTGGAAAGAAAACTTGGGTGCGAGGCGGGTCAGCGCCTCGGCGGGGATCACAGTGCTCGCGAAGGAGCAGGGCTGACACGCAGCTGCATTCGCGGGCCCCAGAACCGCAACCTTTAAACCATCACCTCCTCTCTGCTGCCTCTTCTTCAACAGTCACTTCATCGTTTGACGGGAATTTGATACCAATTTTTTTCTTTTTTTAGAACAGGTACAAGAGGAGTTTCGGAAAAAATAAATGGATGGATGAGTAAGAGAAACCTAAAGGTCAGAGGTCAGTGACTTGCCACGACTGAGCACCCACCGAGACAGACCTGGCCTTCAGATCCAGGTGCTCTGAGCAAAGGCCCAGGTTGGAAGCCTGCCAGGCTCACTCCACACACAGCACCCATCAGACTCATTACTACTGGTCTGGGGACCTGTCCACTCCACCCGCAGTGGAGAAACCTGGGGGTTTGCAGCAGGACAGAAGCAAGCTGGCATTTCAACTTAACAGCTGCATCTTTGAGTGAGTTATTTAACATCTACTGAGCTCCAATTTCCTCAAACAAGCTTGTTTTGAGGAGTAAAACTCTATAAAGCAGCAGTTCTCAAGCTGTGGGCAGCAACCCCTTTAGGGGTCGAACGACCCTTTCACAGGGGTCACCTAAGACCATCGGAAAACAAAAAGATATTTACATTACGATTCATAACAGTAGCAAAATTACAGTTATAGAGTAGCAACGAAAACAATTTTATGGTTGGGGGTCACCACAACATGAGGAACTATTAAGGGGCCGCGTTAGGAAGGTTGAGAACCGCTGCTATAAAGCCATCTAGCCATCATCGGACACAGCAAGTGCTCAGCTATCAGAGAGTCTTCCTTCCCATCTCTCCCACTAGACTGTACCTTTTCTGAGACAAGGAAACTTCATTTATTCATTATAGTAGGTCCTCTCTCAGTCTCTAATATAATGCTTCATACATTAAAAAAAGAAAAAAGAAAAGAAAAACTATTCCAGTAACAACATTCGATTCTTCCAGTTGTGGTTGTCTGTTCTCAACTGATAAAGGCTCTGAAAAACAAAGCTTTAACTTTCTAAGAAACAGCCACGAAGTCTCAATAACAGAGCTAATATTCTGATAATGTTGAAGCCGACATAGTTATAATTTTACAAAGACAAACGTTTCCTTAAAAAAAAATAAAACTCCCTTCTTTGTGTTGGTTATACAAATCACCCATAAGAAAAGAACACTTAAAATAAAAAACTCTAAGTGAAGTGCCAATTGCTAGCAGCATATTTTCAGGAAGAAATTTGGAGCAGGTAGGATAGCAACTGCCTGTAGTTACTTTAATGGGTACAGCCAGTGTCCTTCATACTAACCTCAGTAACTTAATTCAAAGGGAAGGAAAAGGCAACACAACAATCATGTTTCCTTTCCTTAACGATTGTTTACCTAGGAAAACAAGTTTCTGTTTTCCTAAAGGTATATGTTTACCTTTGCATAAACTTTTCCCTGAGAAATATAATCACTAATGAATATTACAACAGAAATGGAACTACTACTTGGGGTTGGGTTAATGAGAACTCTGAAAGAAAAGTTTAATTTTTATCATAAAGAATACAACAAATAAAAAAAAAACCATAGAAGGCGGCTATATGAAATTACTAGAGAGCCAATGCAAGTAGCAAAGACTTAGATGGAATTTTCTTTAAAATATTTTATCAATCTCATTAATTAATGAAATTGATAATCAATTGGCCTTCTCATCCACATTTGTAGAGACTTGCCAGGGCAACCCCAATGTCCTTTAGCCCAAGCTCATCAGAACCATTTGTTCTGAAGCTTCAACAGGTCAACCATGCCAGCCTCACGTTTCTTCTCACTGCTCAGCACGTATTTAAAATCCACTTCCTAGCCTGCAGCAAAACAACACGGACTTCAAACAGGTGATCACCGTGCCAGCCTCCTATGGAGGAAACGGCAGCTGACAGGACAGACCACTTCAAAACGCACTCCCCCGCCCCCCCCCACTTTAATCCTAATGCTGGTGCCTCCAAAATATGTACAAAATCTTAAGGAAAGTACAGCTGTGCCTTCAAAACACACACATTACCAGCACATAAAATGACCAATTAGACAACAGCCATTTGACTCACTTTGTTAAAAACAGTAATAACATTTGAGTGTTAGCAGTTTCGGTAGAGGACTGAAGAAATCCTTGATATGGGTTTTTGGAATCTTGTATACACTCTATTTTTTGAAAGGTTGTACCTCAAAAATAATCCTTAAAATTATAGGCATTTCATTACCTAAAAGTTTTACAAGACAAACAATACTTTTGAAAGCTTGAAAAAAATACAGTAAAATATCTCCGCCAGGCCACAGCTCACTCATTCCCAAGGGACCTTTCTCCACCTCTCTCCTCCCACTCTCTAGTCTAATGGGTCGGGAGCTCTTACAAACCTGGTTTCCTTTTCCTTTTTCTTTTTAATTAATTTGTTTTTTAATTACAGTTGACATACAATATCATAAGTTTCAGATGTATAACAGTGATTCAACCTTTATATAAATTGTTTTCTAACAGCACTAATTACCTTATAAACTTATGATTTCCCAAACTATAAAAGTTTTCTGTACAAAATTAAATAAATGAATTTGCTTAATGAGGAATTACCTTTTCAGATGTTTTACCTCTTTAGCCTAGGCCTGAATTCAAATCCCAGTTCTACCATGACTGAGCTTAACTTTGCTGAGTCTGTTTCTGCATCTATAGAAAGGGCACAAGGACAGTATGGCCTTCCATAGGCACTGGTCTTCTGCAGGAGGAACGTCTCTGACCCTGCAGTCCACATCTGGGAAGAGCGTTTACTCTCTCCCTGCACATGTGTATCTGTCTTTGTAATAAAATGACTCCATTCAATATTTCTGTCTAAAAAAAAAGGAAGAATCTCTAACACATCACACGGCACACCTGTTTTGTTCAGTGTGGGCCAGCTACGGCACTTCTAACACCTCGATGCTGGCTTACCGAAGCTGAGAAAGCCCAAGGTCATTGGAAATGGGGAAAAGTCATCTTCCAGGGGAAGGGCAAAAGTTCTCTGGACTAAAAAACATGTAAAACACACACACACCACACACACGCAAAGCAGGTCTCCCTTTTCATAAAGAAAAATCCATCCAGTACCCAAACCCCCAAACATTATAAATGAAACAGAAAAACTCTCTATAGAAAACCAGCCTGCTGTGAAAACCAACAAGCCAGCATATTTTAAATGCCTCAGTTATAACTGCCAACATTATCTACTTAACAATTGTCTGCTCACAGCCGCTAAACATTTGTTAACAAGGCAAGTTAAACCTGTGCTTTGCGCTCGGCTCCAATGGAACCAGAGATCTGCCCAGCCCTTCGTCAGCACCATGGTGGGTGGAAAAGCACAGTCCTCCCCACAGTACTCCTATGATGTTTTAATCTTCACGTCTGAATGATCTTTAAATCTATCACTCATTTGTATATTAGGGGTTTGAAAGATGATCAATTAAAGAACACATTAAACCTGCCTGACAAGAGCAATGATCACATTTGTGGTTAAAGAATATGTCTGTATTCTCATGCAGTCTTTAAATACTACATTTGTACAAATGTACAGCCTTATAAAACAACCCTAAAAAGCCACCTGTCTAGCCCAAAGAGCATAACCGATTTTGCCACAGGTCCTTTGAAGTCTCATGAAGCCAGGAATCTGTTCTCAGAATAAAAATTTTAAGTGCATAAAATAAAATACAAAGCATTACAAAGGGGAAAATTACATTAAAGCAGATTTATGAAAATATTAAAATGTGGTATAGTAATATAAGTGCTAATCAACATGAAATAAGATCTAGAGCGGGTTCATCCAACTCTAATATTGAAGTAGATATGACTATAAACTCGTACGTGACAAAAACGCTAAATTTCAGTCAGAGGTTAATAAAAATGTGTTCACTGAAAATAGAGATGTAATTTATTTTCTCATCCATGTTCAAGACCCCATGAAGTGTAGTCACAGACCTCAAGTTACGAAGCCCCTGTACAAACTGCAGGGATGGTGCCTCACTATCTAGCCAAGCAGTACATCTTTCTCGGACAGACAGCTCGAGAGCTAGAAGGTAGGGCCTTCATCTCATGTAGCTTTGCTGATGGGGCTTAATTTTAGCATTAGTGTCATTTAGACCTATATTCAAACCATGGTTTATGAGTGATCATTTTTCCCACTTATTAATGAAATGGGATAGAGCAGAATAGATTCCTACCAGGTACAACGCACCCTGGGTAAGGAAACAGGACAACTACGGGCTCATACAATTCTAATTCCAGTTATTTCTGTGTATGCCCTGAGCTACCAGGTAAAATGCAATTTTTTTCTCACTATGGGCCTCAGTTAAACCGGTTTCAATTGAAGAAAATTTCGTGACCTCAGCACTGCAGCATTGGGACTGGCTACTTCTTTGTTGTGAGAGCTGTGCTGTGCATTGTGGGATGCCTAGAACATCCCTGGCCTCTGTACGCTAGATGCCAGCAGCACCCACCCAGTGCTGACAACTGAAAATGTCTCCAGACATCTGCATATGTCCCCCAGGGGACAAAACTGTCCCAGAGGAGAGCCATGGATTTAGAACAAGTCTGGCACCTCTTCAGAAAAACGCTGTAACTCTAGTTCCTTCAACTGTTCTCCTTCCTGTGACGTAATTCCAAATCCACTTACTATTTTGTTCTCTTCTCTTGAATAGAAGTCACGGTTCTATCCTCCCAGCCTGAAACAGCTTCCAGAGCTGATCACAAAAATCCAGATATGTCTGATCAGCTGCAAATATACTGCTAATTCTAATGTACATGTTATTAATGTAATTTAAGATTACATTAGCTGTTTGGTGACCACCTAATATTAATTCAAATTAGGTTCCAGTAAAATTAAAATTCTTGAGTCATTTGCATGTTAATCTACCAAATAACATTCTTCCAGCTTGGTACTAACGGGTTAAACAGCCTTTGAGTACAATTTATCAACTAGTTCCTAATCCATCTATTAATCACTGTACTTAGATCTAGTCTTTAAACATAAGACTATGATGAAACACATTGTTGAATTCCTTAATAAAGTTCAGATACATTATGGCTAATCCATTTCCTTGTTCTACAAACCTGGTAACTCTCCTCTCTCTCTCTCTCTCTCTCTCTCTCTCTCTCTCACACACACACACACACATACACACACACACACGATATCACTATTATCTGCTGAGCGATGCTGGTTTCTATAAATGGGATTACATAACTTCTCAAGCCCAAGATAAGTTTCCTTTTCAGTCTTACCGCAATCTTAGAGAACATTTCTATGAAAAGCCTTAAGTTCACCTTTTAACAGTGCCAGTATAAATAAGTTATACACTGCTTTTAAAACTTCTACTGTGTAATAAACATCTTTATGGAAATCCATTTAAAAATTACATACTAAAACATACAAAAATATAAATATATTTCGCACAAAGCAACCACACAAATGCTAATAAATTTGACTACATAAAAATAAACTGATATTTGTCAAAAAAACACAAAAAACAAAACGACGACAAAAAACACACAATAAGCAAAGTTCAAAGACAAGTAACACACTGGGGAAAAAAAACATTTTCAACTTACATGACAGAAAGAAATATAATCTCTTTAATACATAAAGAGTTCCTAAAGTTGAGAAGAAAAAGACCAATAACCCACTGAAAAAATGGGAATAAAATCTCGACAAGCAGTTCACAGAGATGACTGTGACTCAAATTATTAAAAAAGATGGACAACCTCACTAATGATAACTTCAAAAGAAGATAATAAGATGCCGCTTCTCAACAAATTGGTAAAAATCTGAAAGTCTTACAACGTTCTGTATTTGTGGGGCTGGCAAAAAAAAAAAAGGCGCATACCCAAGGAGCTGAATTTGGCAATATTTGGCAATATTTGGCAAAAATTACATATACACATACATGTTGACAGGCAATCCTACTTTTGTGGATTTATCCCCAAGATACATACACTAGCACAAATGTGAAATGCCTAATGCAAAAAGTTGTTCAGTGTAGCACTGTTTATAAAAGCAAGAGTTTGGAGATATCCAGCAAGGGGTGCTGCTGAATGAACTCTGGACAGGCACATGCTGGAACAGATGCTGCCCTGAAAGGGAGTGAGGAAGCTCTTGCTACTGTGACACGGCATGGTGCACAAGAGACAGCGCTGAGCGAGCAAAGCAAGGGGCACAGCCGTCTACACAGCGAGCATCTTTTATAGGAAGGGGCAGGAGACAGACATACACCTACTTAACCATGCCTGTAAAAAGAAACCTTCCATGAGTTTCTTTTTACATATTACCCAAAATGTAATAAGGACAGAAGCAAAGCCTTTCTAAGTGTATTTTATTATGTAGTTCAACTTTGGAACCATGTGGTAATTATTTCAAATAATAAAAATTAAATTTTAACCAAAAAAATCACTTGAAATTTTAAGCAAACTGAAATTAATGTCTAACTACGTTATCAAGTTGGTCACATTACCATATGGTAAAAATATTTTTCTTCAATATATTTTTTTTTAATTTTCAATTAGTTGACATACAATATATTGGTTTCAGGTGTGTAACTTAGTGACTCAACATTTAAATACCCTGTGAAATGATCACCACATTAAGACTAGTAACCGTCTGTTACTATACAAAGTTATTACAATATTATTGACCATATGCCCTATGCTGTACTTTACATCCCTGCGACTTGGTTATTTGATAACTGGAAGTTTATCCCTCTTACTCCCCTTAACCCACTTCAACCATCCCCCCCACCCACCTACCCTTGGCAACCATCAGTTTGTTCTCTGTGTCTATGAGCTTGTTTCTGTTTTGTTTTTATTTATTTTACTTTTAGATTTTACATATAAGTGAAATCATTTGTATTTGTCTTTCTCTGACTTATTTCACTTAGCATAATGCTCTCTAAGACCATTCATGTTGTTACAAATGGCAAGATTTCATTCTTTTTTATGGCTGATAGTCCACTGTATATGAAAAATTTTTGCCAAGTGATTTTAGGAAATAATGTTTGAACTTTACATTCCTAGGAGATGTTATTCTAAGGACAAATATCTAGCAAAGAAATAATTGATTTTCTTCAGTCCCACTGTTAGTAGAAACATTGGTATTATCAGGTGCGATATAGTAACTATTACATGAGAGATGAAGCAAACTAGGAGCTGCTGATATAGTTACAAAACAAGGCTTTCGGTGTAAGAAAAAATTCTTTTTAAAAATCAAAGAAATTAAATCAAAATTCTGTAAGGCCAAATCTGAACTGCAAGCAGTAGAAACTCATAGATTTTTTTCTTTCCCCACAAAAAATAAGTATCTCCTTGTTCTTTCCACTGAAAAGGTCTTGAAGCAAGAGACAAATGACGAAAGTAAGTGTTTCTAGCACCTAGTGTGTGGTCTGTCTCTAAATACTACTCTCCACTAAAAGCAACCAGGAATCCTTGGAGAAATGGCTTCATCTACATATAGGTCAAAACACGGACAAGATGAGATTGGAACATCTTGTCAAGCCAAAAAACAAGTAAGTTCTCAGGAACTACTGGCTCATTCAAAGGGACCCGCTAGACGACCAAGAAGTGCACCTGGCCAAATCTGGGACAATTTGAACACAAGCAAAAACAATAACTGTAACTGACTGAAACACGGAATACATCACAAAATCTTCAAGTTCATATGATAAAGAAAAACGAGAAAGCCAAAATCAAAATCACTGTCACCACTGCAGGTAGCTAAGGCACCAACTCCTAGTCTGAAAATAAGCAACTGAAGTAAAATAATTCAGAATTCATTCTGCTTTCCTATAGCTTAGATGAGAAAACTTTGATCCTGTTTTTTAAAGAATTCCAGACAATGGAAGTGAGAAACGACAGAATTAGAAGATCACCGTTTAGTAACTGGTGCTTGATTTAGGCAAAGACAGAATGACGAAGCCAGTAAGTGAAGGGCTCAGGGGCCGTCCGAGAGAGGGTCAGGGCTGTCACAACGCCGCCTCCCACTGGGCTCCTGTGCCATGCCACAGGACACACACAGCACCACTCAGGAAGCATTCTGGTCGCCGAGTTGGGCATGAAGCCAATTGAGGCTCTAACGCTACAGAAACAAGGTGAACATACCACCCCTGGGGAGAGGCAAGGCCGAAACACAGGCACTGAACAGGAAAATTAAGCCAGTTTTTTCAGCAAGTCTATGACATAAAAGGGGAGAGGAGTCAGAATGCTCTAGATTAAAAATAGACATAAAAGAACTAAGTGTGGACTTTCCTGGATCCTGACTGAAATAGTTAACTGCAAAAGCGCATTTTTGAGAGAGAACAGAAAATAACAGTAAGGGCTACGTATTAGATAATAAGGATCATGGCTAATTTGTTGATCGGATTACTGCATTATGGTTAGATTTTTTTGAGACGCACACTGAGGTAGAGGAGAAATAAGTTAGGTTTTAGGATTTGCTTTCAAATAGTTTAGCTAAAACCAACAACAACAATTAAGAATGACAACATTTTGAAAATTATAATGTCTGGGGTATGAATATAGTGAGTTTCATCTATGTTAGAAAATTTTCTCATTAAAAATGCTTAAAATGAAAATAAGTTATAATTACAAACTAAATATTAGTACATATAAAAGAAAACTATTTTCATAAAAATACAGAAAATATTCAAAGAATTTGATTCAGTAAAAAGATAATGAATTAGCATCAGATGCCAAACATCTCTCCTTTACACTGAGCAAGCAGCCAGTGTGGGTGGAAAGTGAGAAAGGGAGGCAGGACCTGGAATCGGCCAGAATTCATGAAAACCCCAGGACTTTCACTTAATACTCCCATGGCTCTGGGCAAGACACCGGAGTGCTCTCATTTCCTGTCTATAAAATGAAGAGGCTACTATTTATTTCACAGCGTTTGTGGTTACTACGTTATTTGTGGTATATAAAAGTACCTGTCACAAATAAGGCATTTGATGATAAATATTATTTCCTGTCTGCAAATTCTCAAGTGCTTACACTTACACAACAGCTAGTTGGAAAGGTACATAATCCTCTCTCTAGCAAAACAAAATACAAAAGCAAAAAACAATTGAGCATATTATTAAAAGTTTATGCATGTATGTGAAAATGCAAAATATTAAGCTTTGTAGAAAATGACACTTCATAACATTTATAATTCTATTTTTGAAATACAACAAATGTCCAAAAGTTCAAAACATTTCCAATGACCTGACTGTAGGCAAATCAAGATACATAAAATTTTGAAATGTTTTCTTGTTCAAAGAAAATAACCATATTCCTGAACTCAGCCCCAATATTATAATATCCAAAAAAAAGAGAGAGAAAACTCGTTTTTATAACCTGCTGCTTAAATCTGCCCTGAGATTCTTCTTTAAGTATGTGAAATATTAAAAAGAAGTTTCTAAATCTGAAAAAGGGTAATGCACTATAAACATTATATACATAAATTGGTAGACAATCATTTATAATAACTTTCACATCAAAGCAAATACTCAGACTATGGCAACTGATTCAAAGAAGCTTCCCACAATTAAAATGCTTCCATTTATATTTTTCGAGCGTATTAAAAATTCACAGTACTCAACCTATTTCAATTAAAAAAACTTCAAGTAACTTAGCTAAATTAAAAATATCGTCAAACCTCTATTGTAGTTCTGCACTAGCAAACAAATACATTTTAAAACAGGCAGATTTTTCAGTCCACCTGTACCTTAGGGCTTTTCATGTCTTACATGAGACACTTGAGAAGGGGTTGGGACAGAGGTGGAAAGAACCAATTAGGAACAAAATAATGTTTGGATAGAGCAGCGGTTCTCAACCTTTCACAGGGGTCGCCTAGGACCATCGGAAAACATATTTTCGATGGTCTTAGGAACCGAGACACCACTCCTCTATCCGTCTCCAGGCCCACATGCAGATACGCCCACATTCGAGTACCCGGCGACCCCTGTGAAAGGGTTGTTCGACCCCCAAAGGGGTCGCGACCCACAGGTTGAGAACCACTGGGATAGAGGGTTCAACAGCAGTGACATGGAAACACCTGCCTTGTAGCTGGGATTTTACACACTGAACAAAACACTGCTTTGATGCAGGTGCCGGGCACTCCCTCCTGGGCGTCCGTCCTGAGTGATCTTGAACTGCCTCCTTTGTGCCACCCAGCACCTCCTGACCACACTTCCTGTTTCACATTCGGCATTACCAAATGACCACACAGATTGGAATGTCACTTGGTACCAGGCATGAGAAAAACAAAAAGGTAAGCTGCCTAAATCAGCAGAACGGCTTTGGACAAGAGTCAAGTTTTTTAGGAGGATTTTTAGCAGCACTAATTTAGAAAAGGGACATAGAACATCTATGTAGGCGGGCAAAGAAATACTGATGAAATGGCTCACAATCCAATTGATAAGTTTTCTTAATTGCAAAAGAGAATTATCATGAAAAGAAGCAATGACTGAAGTAGACTGTTATCTCATGTTTCTACTGAAACAATCTGTTCACTAGAGTAACACTTTCAACCCCATTCGAGAATCTTCCACACTGTTAAATAAATATCCCAAACTAACACATACATATACAGACTAAAAAAGTACATTCTGGAATAAATTCTTTACATAATTAATGGAATACATCATAGGCATGAATTCAAAGGATACAGAAGGACAAGGATACAGGAATATGATAAGTATTTGGTTGGTTCCATGAAATGAAAACCTCAAAGTCACTGATTCTGTTTTTATATAAAAAGTTGTATTATTCACGGGCCGGCCAAGTGGCTCAGTTGGTTAAGAGCTTGCTCAAAAGTGCGAGCTCTGAGCAACAGCGGTTCGAGTCCCAGCCCGAGCTGAGCTGCCAACAGGTGGCAGGATGGCTCAGCTAAAAAAAAAAAAAAAAGTTGTATTATTCATAAAATCTCAAGTCGACTTTTGAAGCGGTAATACATTTCTAGATATAACTGCACACAAAATAAGAAACAGCCACAAATACAATTTTTTTTCAATTTAAGGTATGGAATGCAGAGCCAATCTAAATATCTGACGCTAAAGCTGAATATGTTGTTGGAACCTCCCCTCCCCCACAAATAACATCAACTAAAACAAGTTTCAGCAGAGAGTTCTAAAGTTCCATCCTGAGATAAACAAGGAAGTTGTCCTGACACAGCCACGGCAAACAAAACACAAATGAGGATGATGATGATGACATAACAGCAAGAGTTGCTAACACAGCTAGGTATCTGTCCTAAAAAGTTTTTGGTGTTACAGAAGTAAAGTGCCTGCTTTAAGCCAAACACTGTGCCAAGTGTTTTTGTTTGTTTGTTTGTTTGTTTTTTAAAGATTTTTATTGGGGAATTGGGGAAATGGGAACAGTGCTGGGGAATTGGGGGAAGGGGAACAGACAAGTTGTTGTCATTTTGTTCTTCAGTCTAGTTGTGGAGGACGTTGCCTCACTGGCCCAAGTTGGCACCATCATTGCGCTCTTCCCAGGAGAGGCAGATCAGTCGCCGGCTTCTGGACGGCCGCTCACGGCGGCTGCTGGCCGCTCACGCTGGCTGCTGGCTACACACAGTAGCCCATGGCAACCCACTGCCACAGGGGCTGCAGCCCACGCCATCACCAGCGACTCACAGCGACTCAACCCAGCTCCAGGTTGAGCTGTTGTTCAGCATCCCAGCTGTAGAGGGCAGTGTCACTGGCCCTCATATGTGGGATCCGAACCGGGGCCCTCTGGCATCCCAAGCCAGTTCTTAACCATCGCGCCACTCGGCCGGCCCTGTGCCAAGTGTTTTTAACGCATTATCTATCTACTTCAATTCTAACAACGCTGTGTGGGAGGTACTATTGTTAATATCTTCCTGCCTTACAGATTAGGAACTTGGGAAGATCAAGTCATTGACCATGGCCACACGGCTAATAGCGGTGGGCAGAATTCTTACAAGGGAATGCTGAAACAAGAGGCCATACTATGAACCACTACACGACACTGCCTCTTACCCTGGTGTATAAAAATAAGGGTGTAACACTCCCAGTGGAGGCAATATGGTGGACTGAACAATCAGAAACCGTTCTATGACAGACGGTACAAAATACACATTCTCTTAAATACACTGCTGAGTTTATATACATTAAAAAAAAAAAATCCAAGAGGGAAGCCCAGAAAAACGAATGTATGAGATGGGCTCCTCAGTAGCCATCATTTTCACTGGGGGACTTAGGAGTGGTGCTACCATGTTACAAAGCAGTTGGGCTACATTATTTAGATAATGTAGCTACATTATCTAAATATAAAAAGTAAAACTGTAAAACTTTCAAAATAAAACATGGGATATATTCATCAAACAAGAGAAAAAAAGAACAAAACTTTAAGGAAAAGATTGATGAACCCAACTACATTTCAAAAGTTTTAAAATTTATGCGACAACTGACACTGTGAAAAGGGAAAAACCATAAATAAAAACACATCTGCAAAATATATAATGTATAAAAATTAGTATTCAGAATTTATAAATAGTTCCTACAAATAAACTAGAAAGAGACAATGATTATTTTCCAAATAAAATCATTGGGGAAAAAACAGATAAAACATAAATAGGCAATTCAAAGAGAAAAATCAGAATGGCCATAAATGTAAGAAAACATGTTCACTCACTGAAATCAGGGTAATATAAATATTGTTTCGTATATTCCAGCTTGTAAAAAAATCTGAATATATTGAAGATGTGGGAAATTCTGAAGTTTGGAATGTAAGTTGGTATAACCATCTCAAAGATCAACTTGGCAGAACCTGGTAAATTAGAATCTATGCATGGCCTATGACCAAGAAATTACACTTCTTGGTATCCATCCTAAAATTTTTCATTAGTACAGACGGAAACATGGACGAGGGTGTTCAATAATCCACCTTTGTAACAGTGGGAAAATATAAACAACCTGGTCATCCCTAGACAGTGGAGCTAAATGAACTGTGGTTCATTTGGACAAAGCAATACTACAGAACAGTTAAAATACATCAACCATTGTCTACTAACTTCAAGTCAGCTATTTCTGGAGAGACAGAAAGGGAGAAGGGAAGGAAGGCAGAAAGGCCCTTTGGCTGCTTCCGTAACCATTAGTTCCTTACACTTGCTGGGTCTCACTCATCTGAAGACAACGTGGGTAACAAGAACACATCCCTTGCTGATTTGGGAATTAAGTGAAATGACAGGTTGATTGTAGCAGAGAAGTGACCTTGATAGCTAACTCCTAATGAACTTGAGCTAGGAAGGGCGGTTTCCCAGGCGCTCTGCCCAAAGAGCCCTCCAAGGTCACAGGCTGAGGCTCTGCGGAGTCCACCCGACACTGGTCAGAGTTCTTTAGGACAAAGGTTCCCTACGTCTTTCCAGTAATAATTCTCAAGAAATGGAAAGGAAGGAAAGGGAGAGAATTGTCCACGAGGGAGCAAAAACCAAAAACCAGCAGCACGAGCCAGAGTCCCACAGCCGGGACACAATCAGCTCTCAGCTAAATCTCACTTCATAGTGATGCTTTCGATCGTATTAAAACGAGAACGTTCAGTAGCACGGGAATAAGTCTGTTTTTAAAAAGAAAGGAGAAGTGTAATTTAGTGGCCATAGACTCAGAGTAGACGTTAAGCCTAGGGGATAGAACACTTTATTTCCAGTGACATCGCCACTCCCTCCCCCCCCACTCCCCAACTCTAGGCAACGGGGAAAAATCGCAAACAAAATAGTAATGTTCTCATGGGACTTAAGGTCTAGCAGGAGGAGACAGCCAGTAATGACAGATGGTGACAGGGACCAAAACCTCACCGAGGGATGAGTGGGAGGGGACACTAACAAAGAGCCTTCTAAGCGGGGGACAAGTGCGAAGACCCCAAGGCAGAGCCCGGCCGGCGTGTCTGAGAAACACGGAGAGCCTGCAGCCTGAGCGGGAGGGGGAGTGGCATCAGACTTCCCGGGAAAGGGCAGCACGCTGTGCTTTCTAGGCCAAGGCATACTCGGGGTAAAATCAAAGCCACCTGGGAGTGTGAGCAGGAAATGACATTATTTTCCTTAAGGTGTAGTGGCCTATCTCAATGTGGTAAACAGACTGTAAGGAGCAGAAGTAGATGCTGGGGAAAAAAAGAAAAAGAAGAAAGAAGATCAGGTAAGAGGTTACCGAACAGTCCAGGTGAGAGAGCTTGGACTAGGCCCGTGGCGAGACGTGCAGATGCTGAAAAGCAGGTTAGCTCATGGAAACATGGTGAAGGTGGCGCTCCCGGCATCTGCTGACAGATTAGATATGAGCTCTGAGGAGAAGAATCAAGAATGGCCGCAGGCTGTGGGCACAGGCAACTGGTCAAATGGAACTGCCACGTGTTCACTAAGATGCAAAAGCCTGCAGAAGTCATCTTCAGTTTCGGACATGTTAAATTCAGGGCAATGACCAAGCCAAGAGATGTAAACTTAAAGCATGAGAGACAGGCTTCGCCTTAGGGAGCAGTCACGTGGAGAAGAGAGGAAGGGTCCGCAGGTCAAACCCTGGGGTCTCCCCCACTCGGCAGAGGGCAGGCCAGTCCTGAGGAGGACGAGCTGCTGCGTCAGTGTGAGGCGGCTCAGAAACGACGGCTGGGCTCGGCGGCAGGAAGGTCACTGCTGACTTGGACAAGAGGGGTTTTGGTGAAGTCAAGGATTAGGCTCCTTAGGGCAAAAGCAACGGAAACGTTCTAAAATTTAACTTTCACCTGTGAAATTAAACAAACTGATAGCAGAGTATAGCTGTACATCACTGCTTTTTTTTTTTCTTCTCTTATAGGTGACAGGTTCACATTAACCAAGTAACCAAACTGACAAAATAATCACACAATTACTGACTTTCTTAACAAGGTTCAATCCACTGGCAAAATATGCTGAACAGTGTGTGGTTTATACTACTTCAGAGTTATAATCAGGACGTTTACAATGAGCAATTCCCCCGAAAAGGCCATATACGAGGCTTCCAATATTCTACCTTTCCCCCCAAATCACATAGAAGATTCGATAAAACATACCAGAAAGCAAAACCCCTTGCTTTTTAAATTCTAAGCATCCTTTTTTAACCTATTATTTTTTTTCACTGTGATAGCTGTAGAAATAACACAAATTGAAGAAAATACACATCATACCACTACAACAAATATCAAATAAATTAGAAGGGAGTTTTAAATACTTGGGTAACCTTAACTGTTTACAACTAACAATAGACTAATTTCTACAAAGCTCTTGGCTTATTTTTGAACTTTTAACAGTTTATGCTCTAGTTTTTTGGAGGATTTTGTTTAAGTTCATTTATTGCTCTCTCTCTCTCTCTCTCTCTCTCCATATATATATATATATATATATATATATATATATATATATTGTTTTGAGAATCTTTTCAATGAAGAAATAAAATCATTGAAATAAAATTAACTTAGTGTTTATATATTCACATTGAAAATTAGGGACTTTAAACATCTTTTACTTTTCAAGTACCTTAAAAATAAACGATCCAATAAAATACATACCATAAAATTAGAAGATCAAAATAACTAGGAAAAAAAACTTGTAAACACAGGATAAAACATCAATATGTTTTATAAAAAAGCATTTCACAAATCATTAAGATTAAAACTATCCCAACAGAAAAACAGGTACTTCACATAAAAAGGAAGTATAATAGTCAGTAAATTCATGAAAGATGCTCAACCTGAACAATGAGCAGGGAAACGTAAATTTTGAAACCAGTAACCTTTTACCTGTCAAACTGAAAAAAGTTTAAATTGCAATACCCAGTGTTAGGTCAAGGGTCATACTCACAAAAGTGAGGTATATACTGTAATAGCCTTTTAAAATAGCACTTGGTGGTGTGTCAAAGATTTTCAATGTGTACAGCCTTCTGACTCAAATTCCAGTTCTTGAAATCTATTATGGAAATATGTTAAGTACACAAAGATAGGTTTGAAAAATGTTCACAGAAACAGTATTCAAACAGTGTATTCTAGACATAGCCAAAGTGCTTGTGAATTACAGTTAAGGAAATGACTAGTACATGGAATATTACATAGCTATTGAAAATAATATAGAATTTTATATCTTATTAAAGGTTTTGGTACATATATACACACATAGGGGAAAATTTCTTGAAAAGCATGTTGCAAAAAGTATGTATCATACAATCCCATGTTTTAAAAAAACAAAATTCAAATACACACACACTCATTTCTAAGGGTACAGAATAAAATTAAAATACTTTCTAAAAATTCTTAACCTCTGGATAGCTGAAATAGGGAAAGAGAGGTATCTTCAAATTTACTCTATGAGCTCCATTTGAAAAACAAATTTTTAATACATCAATACATAAATCTTAGTAAAGTATAGGTTTCTCCATATCACCTGTTATAAAATTTATCTTTAGCTTCCTTTAGAGAAAAAATAGGTCAGTTACTGCTCATCTGAAAAAGCTTCCTTTATTCTTCAATTGAGTATCCACTATCCCAAGTAGGGTTTTCTCCTTAAGTTAGTCAGATACTGAAATGCTAACACAAAAGGCTCTAATTGGACCAGGTGATCCAATAGTACCAGGTGAAAAGTAGTGGCGTATTTCCAGAACGAATCTGTATTTCTTACGATGTGCCATCAAGTCATCAATATCTATAATGAGCTATACATATTTAACAAAATTCTGCTATAAAAAGTTACTCAAGGGCCGGCTGAGTGGTGCGTTGGTTAAGAACTGGCTTGGGACACCAGCTCTGAGCAGCAGGCCCCAGTTCGGATCCCACATGAGGGCAATGATGCTGCTCCCTCTACAGCTAAGATGGTGAACAACAGCTCGACCTGGAGCTGGGCCGCCGTGAGTCGGCCGGCGACGGCATAGGCTGCAGCGCCCCCTGCAGTGGGCTGCCATAAGCTACTGTGTGTGGCCAGCAGCCAGTGTGAGCGGCCAGTAGCAGGTGTGAGCTGCCAAGAGCCGCCATGAGCAGCCGTTCAGAGGCAGAGGCCGGCGACCGATTTTTCTCACCTGGGAAGAGCTCAATGATAATACCAACATGGGCCAGTGAAGCGACGTCCTCCACAACTAGACTGAAGAACAAAAGGACAGCAACTTGTCTGTTCCCCTTCCCCCGGTTCCCCAGCACTGTTCCCAATAAAATTATTCCCCAATAAAATCTTTAAAAAAAAAGTTACTCAATTTCTGAAGTAATGTACACAAGCCCAGCAGGGTAGGGCCAGACTTTTGATGCCTTACACAGAAGCCTTCAAATACACCTTGCTGCATTTGTATATAGTAGCCATGTCCTCAATGATCAACATTCATTCGTTTCTCAATACATACCTTCACCAATTATCTGCTGTGTGTATCATGCCCTCCTCTGGAGGATTCAATGTGAAAATGAGTAACACACAGCCTGTCCTTGTCCTCAACAAACTCAAGTTTCACACAAGAGCCCAAGTACCAGACAACATACTTGGCTACCAACGACTTGTTCTTCAATCTTGGGGAAAAAGTGGTTCTTATACTTAGTCACCAGTTCCGAGAGAACATCACTATGCCCTGACTTTATGCCGACTTCCCCGTGGCAACTCTATCTTCCCGAATTGCAGGGAGGAGAGGTCAACAATTGTTAAAACAACATTTTGGCAGTCTGGAGCCTTGGAGGTGGGAAAGTTCTGGGACAATTACGAGCACATTTCAGTAGAGAATGGACTAGAAGCAAAGAGATCAGTCAAGTTCACGACGAGTGTCCCACAGGCTAATCTGAAAGAGAACGCTGGCGCTCTAAACAAATCTCAACGCTAAGCCAGCTACTCAGGTGCACTGAATTTCTACAGACTCCGGAATTCAGTTTATTTTCCTTTCCTCTCCTATGCTACTACTCATTATTTATTCCATTTCCCAAATTTTTCCAAGACTGGCCACCAAAATCAAACATATTTTTTGCTTTGTTTTGTTTTTCAGGTCTTTATTTATAGACTAAGCATTTGTGTGGGAACACTAGTGGAGGTGGCCAAAGATGACCAAGGCAGACTGAAAACCAGCAAAAGTCAGCATTTCCAGAGGCATATTTATCAACCGACTGCCAGCCTAAACCGGAAAGACAGCCTCAGACCTGGTGTAGGCAACTCATCAGTCAGCTCGACTACCTGGTCTAGAAAACACACAGTGCAGATTCTGTGATGACAGCACTGACCCATCAACACAGTGAGATGAAGCCAATGTTTGAAATCCAGGGAAGACGAGCTGGCAAAAGGGAAGACAAAAGAAGGTAACAGTAAAAAGAAGCTACCAGGAAATCGGGCCCTCCATTAATGCCCTCTTGCAGAGTATACTGTAACTCAGGAATATCTATAAAAAACTTTATTATCTAAATGAGCATGCATAGCGTGACGTCAATAAATGTTAAATATGTATACTTTGTCAGCTACAATATCAATTTGCCTCCTTGATCTCGGGGTAATGGTCCCATACTTAATTACAGGCCCCTTTTTATGGAAAAAATAAGTAGAGGATATACTCCAACATTAAATAACTTACAGTGCCAAGATGAGCAAAATGGAATCAACCAAAGAACAGACACAGACTAACAGAGCTTTACAAAGCACAAGGGGGCAGGGCAAGAAGCAGGCGAGTACAGGGGAACAGAAGGAATGGCAGCAAGAAACGCAGGAATTAAATGAGTCAGGAGGTGTCAGGCCACAGAGTATGAAGTGCGGCAGGTGACACTCTCTCTCTGCACCTCCTCCCGGATGTGGACAGCAGTCATCCTTCTCACCTGTTTTGGATTCGATGGCCGCACTCGTTCAGTAAGCTTGACCGCTTCCTCCTCCACCATCCACCCCAGAGAGCTTGGTATTCTCAAGCTTTCTGTCCTAGGTTCTTGTCCCTCTTTACACAACTCTTTCTAAGAAGCAGTCTCGTTTTTGCCATGGCTACCTCCCACCCACCTACCACAATCACCATTCACCCCTGCTGCCATTTCTCTCAGCTGTCTATGTTGCAAACTTGTACCTGGAAATCCACAAGCACCTCAAATTAAAGACAACTCAAAGACAACTTTTTATCTGCCTAGCCCATCTAATCTACCATTTATATTTTTTTCAATTCTGGTTCAGAATACCGAGGTAGCCAAGGTTACCCTGGATAACTCCTCACTCTCCCAGTCCCAATTTTACCTCCTAACTTTCATTCTCTCCTGACTGAGTTCGGGCCTTGACCTCACACAGACCACTGCTACGTGGCCTGTGAGGGCCCTGCCTGCAATCCTGTTCTCCCTACACTCTGCTGCTGGGGAGACCTCACTGAACAGCAAACCTCATCATGTTCTTTCACCTGGAACATTCGTCACTGGGCTTACACGACCCATAAGAAACTGGCCCTGGCCAACACCTTGTTTCAGAGCAGGTGAGTGTGCGTACACTTGTATGTACAGACACACAGAGACACACAGTATTTCAGTCACCAGATTCTCTGTAAAAACAAACAAACGCAAGATCTCAGTGGCTTACAACGAAGTTTCATTTCTTCCTCAAGATAACACATCACTCTGTGGGTAGCTGGGACTCTGTTCCAATCTTCTTCATTCTAGTACAAACGTTCAAAGAATTAGCCCCAGCTGGAGACATACTAATTCCTGGAAGAGGGAAGAGCAATGACAGAACCACGGAACGGGACTTCGAGCTGCTGCTCAACATGGCACATGGCACGGCCATGGTCAAACCTGATGCCAAACAGGGGAGGACCTCCAATCCTCACGCAGGGGAGAGCCGTGAATAATCAGGAACAATACAATCTTCAGGGAGCTCACAAATGCGCCTTCACATTCAAAGGCACACGCACAAATCCAACCAGACTGGATGTTTCTCACCGAGTTCTCTACCTTTTCTCCAGCTACTTCCTACAAATTCTTCAGAGTTCAGAAGAAACATTTCCTACAATGAACTCAGTTATACTTCACTGACCTGCCCATATGCTAGCTCCTCTGGTCTTCTCCCTTCACAGCACGTAACACGTGGTTCTTGTTTACTAGTGCATTCCTTCCGCCAAACTGGCATTCCTCACAAGGGTTTCTCTTGCTCACCTCTACACAGTAGGTACCAGATGAATACATATTTGCTGAACGACGATGTTCTCTGTCAGGAGTGCCCTCCCACTTGTCCATGCAAAATTCCTTATCGGCTAAAAAGTCATCTTAACTGTCTACAAAGATGTCCCTGGTCCCCACCATGCAAACAGAATACTTACCACATTACTGCAATTTTTTTCATCCTATCCTACACCCTAGAGAAAGTACCATGTATCCATTAAGTTTTGCATGCTCAGCACTTACACAGTGACGGGCACATAGTAGGTGACTACCAGAGTGACCTTGGACACAGAAACCGAGAGGGACACATTTACTGAGTGGGAAGGCAGGTTTCAACCTCAGGCCCCAAATGCAGTCAGCGCTGTTAGCTACTATTTAGGCTCTCTCCTTAGGGCACAATGGGTCCATTATAATAAGTTTGTTTCACTTCCTTCCTTGAGATTGCAGATTATTTCATCCTTTCACTTCTGTAGGCCTAGTCCCTAACAAAGCCTAAAACATACCACACACTCAATAAATATTAGTCTGAATGAATGAATACTGCATTAGCCTAAGATAAATCCGAGAGAAATGCATAAATGTCAAGTTTTAACAGGGCTAAGCCACTAAAAAACAAACAAACAAAACCAAATATGCAACAGAAGCAATTTCTCATACCACTCAGCCCATGATGTAGGTGCCTAATCCCAAAATTTTTGCTCACAGGCAGAAGTTCATAGAAGCAAATAATTATCACTGTTATCTAATGTAAAATCTACAATGTTTCTCAAGAATCAAGCTGGTGAAACCAATCACATGCATTTGTAACTCCATACTAAAGATAAAATGTCTAAAAATGTCATTCACTAATAAAATGCAAACATTCCTGAAGCATCAGAAACTTGTTCAGAAGCTGTGCAAATTACAGACAGGTAATACTTGGTGGTTTAGGTGCCACTTAGTTTAAAAAAAAAAAAAGGTAACTTTTCAAAGTTCAATTATATTTTATGCTAGAATATGAGCCACAAAACTGTACAGGCAAATGCTACATCAAATTGATACAAATAAGGGTAGTACGGGTGAAAACAGAAGTGACTCATCTCCTAGTCCGACGCCACAGTGGAGTGAGCACACTTAGCTTCCGTCATCACAACACTGGGCACGCTAACTAGCGGCTCTTACAATCAGTCAGGTTCATAAAAGTATTCTTAGCTTCCCACCTGGAAACTTCCTCCATGCTTTACTGTATCTTACAAGAGCAAACACAGACTCATGACCAGAGAAGCGCGTCTGTGTGAACTAAGGTCTAGGTCTAGGTCTACTAGGCTGTTCCCCAAACCTGCCGTTTGGTCTGAAAATCCCCCTTCTTGCTTGGGAATGGCAAATATTTGCTCAGCAGATGTTAAGGAATAGCTAGTAACAATGAAGAAACTATCCCTGGAAGACTGCTGAAATTCAAATGTTACCTGGGGGGAAATCACTAGCTAACATGTAAACAAAATTATATGCAATTAAGTTAGCTGAGCCCTAGCAGTGATGAGAACAAACTTTAGTTTGCTGTTTAATTTTAAAAGGCAGGACAAAGTCAAGGGTGAAGGAAGGCCCTGAGAGGAAGCATATCTAGAGGGACAGGGACAAAATGAAATGGTGTGGGGAGACACAAGACTTGCACTACAAATCTCAAAATCACAGCCATGCCGTCAGAAAGGGGCCGAGCACAGCAGCGCCACAACCTTGGGCAGGCCTTGCCTACGTTCTTTCTCTCGGACATTGGAAAGCCATTGGTGAAGCTATCAAACATCCCTCAGACCCTTCAACCCTACTCAAATTTTTGGTTGCCAGAGTCCGCATACAGTTAGGAAATAAAATATGGCGCTGCACCATGCTGATACAAAAGAATCATCGGTCTTCAAACACAAAAGATAAAAATGTCAACCTGGAAACCAACACATTCACGTACATATGTATATACAAGATCTACAGATACATGTGCAATAATGTGATATACAATAAATACAACAGATTTCATTAATCACATCATACTTATGGTTCTTTCTGAAAATTAAGCTCTAAACTACTCTATAAATTATTTTTCTATAAAACACCCAGACACTGTTTTCATTGTGGTGACCTTAATTTTTTAATTCTACAAACAGAATGGCTTAAGAAAGCTGCAGTCAGACTGCCGGGGCTCAAATCACTGCTCCTCAGCTCACTAGCTGCATATCCTTGATCGTGTCATGTAATCTCCCTGTGCCTTGGTCTCTTCACCCAAAAATGACAATAGTCACAGTACCCACCTGTTAGGATTGCTACAAGAACTAAGAAATGATATACACAAAGTGATGTCAGGCATGTAGGTAGTATGCATTCACAAAATGTTAAGTATTACAGTTATTAGCACAATAATCTAAGTAACTTTTAAAAATTCAATTCCTGACAGACAGATGGCTGGTGAAGAAATATAATTCAGTACTGGCTAAAAATGCAAATAATTAACAACCAGATCCAACTAAACATACATGCACACTTCAAGCATTTTCCAAATATTCTAAAATAAGCCTATTTTCATAATAGAAAAAATATTTAAAATATATAATCTTATTACAGTGAAGTAAACATAACGTCATAAGTGCTTTTTAGTTTTTGGTTTTTTTAAAAGTTTTTCCAGACTTACTGGTCTTAATTTCACTGTCCTTGATATACCCAAAGTAACAATTTCATAAAGGTAATAAAAACATAATTTTTAAAAACTAAAATCAGCACATTTAGCATAAAAACACCTTAACTGAACCATGAACTCAACAAGGTCACCTTTGCCAAACTTGAATTAAAAACACATTTTAAAATATTTAAGGTCCTGAACATTAAATGTGGTAAAAAAACACTGTCCATGGTACTCCTGGCAGGCTGCTCCTCTCCAATAAGCAGAAGTTTAGCTAGTCTACAAAGAAATCATTTACAAATTCACTTATTCAGCAATTAAGATTTCTTATCTGTATTTTATTACCCTGATAAATTAAAGCAATAGGTTTATTAATAAACACATTTCACTAAGTGGTTAAAAATAATGTATCATCAAAATAATTTAGGAATGCTATCTATGAAAAGGAAACGGTCACCAAAAATTCAAAATGAACTTACACCTAGCCGTGAATTAACACAAAATAGTATTTGTTGCAAAACAAGTTGCCACTGAGTAGATAAATTAATCTTAAGTGTTGTTAATCTTAAGCATAAACTCAGTATTCTAACATTTTGGTTTTACCACATGCATTTAAAAAAGTAATATATTCACATATTTTTTAATATATTATTTTGAAGTATCAAAATATACTATTTTGAATATATTATTTTGAAGTATTAAAATCCTATCTTGTGCATGGCAGTTTTTAGAACATAAATACTATCTGTCTGTGCTTGTATGTCTGTCTTTCTCTCAGAAAATACATTAAAGCTAAGGGGAAATACAACCAAACACAATAGAAAACGAAGATATCCTTACACAGTCTACAGCTGTCATGATTCAGAGCTTACATTTGGGGAGGCTGAAAGGAGACAAGCGCCAGAAGACACAAGCCCACATCAAGACACAGCCACCTACCACATCACAGGAAAACCTTGGATTGCGAGTAACGTGGTTTGCGAGTGTTCCACAAGACGAGCAAACATTCCTAATACATTTTAACGTGGTAAACGAGCAATGTCTTGCAATACGAGTAGTTTGTTTCCAGAACAAATTATGCTCGCAAACCAAGGTATTACTGTGTTTGGAATCCATTAGACACCATTGTTCTCTGACCTAGAAATTGACCCATGAGTAGGAGTGGCCTAGATTATATCCTGAGTCAACTAGAATAATAAAATTTCACAGTCACCTCTTTAATTAGGTTGTGGCCAGTATTCTTCAATAACAAAAATGTAAATGCATGTATCTTATTACTGATGACTAAAAATTAAAATAGGTACTTATAAATGTAGGAAATAAGCAAATACAGATGTAAAACAACAAATACTGAATCTACCTTTTATCATAATAAGCCCTAAGTTCACATTTTAAATGTTACATATCTGTTAACTTTCTGACCCTAGTTGAAAAATATCATGAATACAGACTTTAATATCTACCTTAGAATATATTTTTAAAATCAGCCCAAATCAAAATTCTTAAAATCTATCATTACATATTCTGGGTAGCAACTCATAAACTGCAATCCATGAATCCTTGGGGTTCCCTCAGACCCTTTCATGTCAACCGTGAGGTCAAAGCTTCTCACACTAATAGTTATACAGTATTAGCCTCTCTCATGATGGTATTTGTACTGATGGTTCAGAGCAGGGGTCGGCAAACTTTTGAGATGGAAGAGCCAATCCGGTCCCTCACAACAATTTAAAAATTATTCCAGAGCCATAAAACAAATGAAATCACCATTATGTGAATATCCTTTAAAAATTTTATAAATGAAACTATGGTAGTTTTATTTTCATTTTTACTTCAGAGCCACATGTAGGTACCCAAAGAGCCGCGTGTGGCTCGCGAGCCGCAGTTTGCCGACCCCTGGTCTAAGGTAACGATGGATAAAACTGATAGCACAGATCAAGGCGGTAGCATCAAACTGTACTAACACTCAATGTATTTTCACTGCTGTGCGTTCACACTTTAAAAGAGACCAGTGTCACTTAAGAATGTCTTTGATGAAATAAAACAATGATTAAGTTTATTGAACTTCCTCGAGTACATGTATGTTCGATATACTATGTGCCAAAAAGTACATATAAAGAACTCCTACGTGAGCTACATACCAAAGTTCTATGACCTCTCAAGAAAACATCTGTGCAACCATGAAAGTGTGAACTAAATAAGCCACTTTTTTCATGGACTATCATGTTTACCTGAAAGAACAACTGACAAACTGCAGTTATTCAGGCTTGGCTGTCTGGCAGGCACTTTCTCAAAAATGAATGAAGAAAAGCCTGTCCTTCAAGTGCAGCCAGTGCTGCCAATAATAAAATTTGAGCTTTGATAGGAAATTAAAAATTTTTAAATTTGTATCCACCACTGTGAGGTGGAGAGCTTCCGAATACTTAAGATTTCTCAGATCAGTGGGGATACTAACAAATGTGACATTTTGATATCGTTTAAAGAAAGAAATCCATCAACATCTGAAAATCTGCATAACTCAGTGAACCAATATTTGCCAAATGGCCAACGCACAACAGCAGAAAACCATGCATGGGTAAAACACCATTCAAAGTGCAAGACAGACAAATGGCCTTTAATACACCAGAAGAGAAAAAGCAGAAGAATCTCCCAAAGGAGAATTAGTACCAGAAATGAAGATCAAGTATTGGGGCTCAACCTAAAAACATCCATATAACTGATTCTTTTAAGATACTTTTATTATGTATCTTAAAAATAACCACCCCATTGGTTAAGAGCTCGCTCAAGAGTTTGAGCTCTGAGCAACAGCGGTTCGAGTCAGCCCGAGCTGAGCAGCCGTGAGCTGCCAACAGGTGGCGGGATGGCTCAGCTAAAAAAAAAAAAAAAAAAATAACCACCCCAGTAACCACCCCAAGTTTTTGCCAATGCAAAAATTCATTAATGTGAAAAATGCAATGTAGCCTAAGAACTCATTAAAGAGTTCATATAAAATCATAGTATGTTTTACAAGCATCTTTCTAGAAGCCTGGAGCACTCTGAAATTGATTCAGATATCAATTATCAATATCCACCTAAAAACAACATTTGAAAGACACCTTCGCAGTGCACAGATTCTATACTAAGCATGTGTATAGCAGTTACGCATTTTAAGAAAACAATGGTTTTATATGTGATCGAGTCCGACGGCGGTCACCCTGTGGCTCCCTTTCCTTTTCTCTACTCAACGTGTGGCGCTAGATTCCGAGCAAGCGGGAGGGGGGTGGGGACTGGCCATGTCAAGTCTCAGCCTCCAAGGCTGCTAATAGTGGCAAAAAACGAAGCTATAACACGTAAGTTTTATTGCTTCTACTGTAAAAAATCAGGCAATAGAATAATAAATAGGTCACCATGGAAAGTACCAGTGTTAGCAAACAAGGATAAAGAAAAATTACGTTCTTGGAAGAAACAACTGGTTTAAATTTGCAAAGAGCAAAAGTCTGATTTTCCTTTTAACAGAACATGTATGAAATCAACAGAGAACTACAAGCTATGATTCTGAATAAAACATGACAACTGGACTGCTCTTAACCAATAAAATACCCAAACAACAGTGAGGGTGGACATTTCTTCATGGATCCTAATTGTGGAGGTCAAACTCTTTTTTACTATGATAAATAATGAAACCTTCAGGTGGCGTTCTAAAAAGCAAGACAAGACCTCGTTTGGAAACACACTGCCACACTGTTCTCACTACGGATGGTGGCAGAGCTAGACTCAACAGTGACTTGTCCTCTTTTGTTCGCTTCCGTCCTACCAAAATGGAAGACAGTTTTGAAAACACAACCCAAATGTCAAACGTTTCACGAATGTTCTGGTTCAGTCTGCCTACATCAGTCAGGCCCTAGCAGCACGAGTAAACTGAAAGACGGTCAAAACTTCCAAAACTGAAAAAAAAACCACAACAGTTGGAACAAGTTCATCTTGTTCACACCTAGAGTTAATGGAGACAGTTTGTGCCTATTGTCCTGGTACCACTGTTACGCACGGAAGTATTCCAAAGGGCACCCTAATTATAACGTAGTGACAACATTTAGAAAGCAAAGCACGCTGTGTGTTCAACCTACATCCATGACAATGCAAACAAGTGCAACAAAAGTTCATGTCTCATTTGCTACTGTAAGCAACACAATTTAATTTTGTTTGTTTGTTTGTTTGTTTGTTTTTTGTTTTAGCTGAGCCATCCTGCTACCTGTTGGCAGCTCAGCGGCTGCTCAGCTCGGGCTGGACTCGAACCGCTGTTGCTCAGAGCTCAAACTCTTGAGCGAGCTCTTAACCAACTGAGCCACTCAGCCGGCCCCTACACAATTTAATTTTAACATTAACATAAATTCAACATGAAGTTCTTTTGAGTAAAGAGTACAGAACAGGCTATTTCCCAGTCACAGTAAACTAGTCAATCTCAGTTCCTCTCAATAATTTCATTCATGACACACAAGTGTGAAAGCTCAAATTACCCTCATCTTTAGGAATCAACTCATACTGGGGAAATGCCTTCCTGGTTTACATATGATCTACTTCTACATGTGCTTACTTTCACCTTATAAAATACATTCACTTTCTAAATTATAATGGTTTCGTCAATCATGTATGCCGTAAGATAAGTGAAGTTTTATGGTTTTATTGTTGCTAAAACTAAACCTCCACCAGACGACTTGAGATAAGCAAACAAATACCCACCTCACCAACACTCAAGCCTGCTTTATTTAGCCCCCAGATATGACTAGAAAAGTTAAGGAAAAGCTTCTCCTGGTGCATAGCTCCTACACATAAAGATGGCCCAGCTCTGACCACATGTCCATGCCTGCTGTCACCTCACACCTCACACATGTGGGGATACTCACTGGAAACCACCAATGGACTTTCAGGCCCTGCCAGGAGGTCAGTGTTAGCTCACAGACAAGCCCAGAACTGGTGAATGGGTCTGTAGGATTTGGAACACTGCTTAATATCTAACTTACAAGTGTAAATGTAGGTCAAACAAATTTCCATCCATGTCCTAGGCATCTTCAAAATGAGTGAGTACATCCTAAATACAATCAGTCAGGGTACTAATAGAAATAGCAAACTTTTGAATAAAGATCAACATTCTAACCTGATTAAGAGGTCAATTTAGTTTTATGTTCAATACACATTACTCACATATCCATTTTATTTGTACTGAAGGAAAACAAGTTTATATCAAAATAATTAATATATTGTTTATTAGCATTTTCTGACATTATGCCAAAATTCAAGTCTGGTAGAACTATAAACAAATTTACCTATACCACCAGAATAATAACCAACACCTAGTAACAATGCTTTAGACACTACAATTGTTCAATTAAATTGTCAATGACAAAACCTTAAACCCTTTTTTCTTAAGCTTCCCACCAATCTGGTACCACATCCTGATCTTCGGTGATTCATATTTTCTCAAGAATATGAAAGAACTACTACTGCTATTCTACCACTAACCACAATCAAAATTTGATAGTTCTACAAAGCCTTTAGTTGCAACATTTACATTCCATTAAGTGTATAAATTGCGTAAAGTTAAATTATTTTTCATTGGCAGAAGGATACCAAATTGAAGTCAGTCTAGGTATAGTTTCAATTTAAGATAACTAAACAATGTTAGACAAAGGCTTTACCTCAGACACACAAGCATACACTCATAAAATATAAACCTTAACCAGTTACTCCAGAAAATAAAGGTTATAACCACCACTGAGGTCAAGTTATTAAAAAAGGAAAGAAAAGGAACTGCTATGCCTATCAACACTAAAAACACTACTGGCTACTCTCTCAATGTACATTAGTTACCAGAAAGAGGCCTTCCAAAGTACCAATGTTTAATAATATAACTGCTGTTTTCTAAAACAGTTTCAAACATAGTTCAGTTGTGTGACAAAGCATAGTCACAACCTAAGCATTAGTCTGGAGTACAGATTTCGCTGCAAATTATGCAATTCCTACCACTTCGCTTGGAGATGCTAGTCCACGTCTGCTGAAGTTGTATTTTACACACACTTTTGCGCAGTATGACTCATCACAGTACTTCTCAAGATTAACAGAGTATTAAAATATAACTAATCACCTTTAATAAAGCATATGTGGGTGTCCACACAAATACTAAGTTATTTTTTCCCATCAGTACAAAAAGAAGGCAATGAACTCCAGAAACAATAAACAAAAGAAATGACTTTAACGAATATGTCATAAAGTGGTCAACTACTAGCAGTTTTTGCATTTTGTTGTAAGTTTTATACAAAAGAACGAGGCTTCAAAACATAAATCTTTAATACCCTAACAGATAATTTCACTAAGTTTTTTTTTTTTCTTTAAGTGTATATCCCATGTTTTGTCAGGAATAAAGGTATACACAAAGAAAGCTATATTCAATATTCTCCCCACAAAATATGTGTATTTATTGAGCACCTACCATGTGACAAACATAAGAATAATGTTAAAAAAAATAAAACTCTAAGTTATTGCCTTCGTATGTAATCAGGGAGGGAGACAGGCAAACCAATGGCTATCACGACAAAACTGAGGTAAGTTAAACAACAGAACAGGGAGACCTTTGGGGTAACCACAGAAACCCTCTTCTGAGGAGATACTGGGAAGTAAATACTGGCAAGAAGCACTCCGCCATAATAAATAGTTAGAAATCCCTAAAGGAAATAAAGCCTTAACATTAAAAATAAGAAAAGGACAAGACTAAATAGCTTTAAGAAGTTTTTATCTTAAATTATAGTTTTCCACAATAACCAAGATATTAATTCAGTTTAACATCAACGTCCTGGTGATGAAATCTCAATGTTACGTTTAGATCATCAACTCTCATTTGAAAATTCTGAAGAATCTAGGATCAAGTGAAGAAGGGTTAAACAACATGTAATGATAAAATATTACCTGCTTTTTCTTTGGAAGTCTTCCTTGTACCCACACATGAAGAAAAAAGCAAACTTAACCAGCTTGACTTTAAAACATATTCTGATTTTCTTAAAAAGTGAATATAATCCAAAATGCCAAGTTTATCATCTTCCTAAACAGAACCACAGAATTATCAGTGGTTAGCAAGTCTGCCTGAAACCACCACAGATGATTAATGGAGTTATAAAACCTGATAATAGATACGAATCACTGTAAGTGCCCCCCCCAAAGCAAACAAAAGAAAACAAACCACAACTATACACATACACAAAAAGATTATCCAAATATATAAATAAATATAAGGCTTAAATCTTATTTGTACAAATCAAATTCTGCAGTAAATTTGCTCAACATTTACTGAACATAATAAAGGCCAGTATAATGCTTACATTATTGTAGAAAACTAAGATATAATTTGTGATGGCCAAATAGACTAAAAAGTTCATCATTAGGTGGTAAAAATTTTCAGACAAGTTTAGATAAAGCAAATTCAAACCATTGGCCTTAAACACTGGTTTAGAGAATTAACATAAGTTTACTACATCATAATGAAAGATATACAACATGTTAAATCTGAAGCTTAACTTCCAAGACCACACTAAACTTAATAGTATGCAAAGGTTCTCCAGAAAACAAAACAGAAACTGTGACCTAGATACTAGATAACAAAAAAACTAAGAAAACTAACATATGGACATTTAAAAAACAATTTATTTCATTATAAAAAGACTTCTAGTACAATCCTTGAGAATCACTTCTAAAAATAGAAATGCTCAGGTGTAAGTGGGGAGGAAAAGCTATAATACATAATCATTGTCAAAAAAGTCCTTCAACTTTCGCTTTGCTTCAACACGAGTACACAGCAACTTTTCACCTGTTGAACCTATGAAAAAAAGTGGCTCTCCAAATGACAGGCCAGTTTTACTTTAACAACTGCCCGTATCTAAGAATATAGAGAAAAAGTTTCAAATGAGTGCTTAAAAACTAAACTTAATGAAGTCTATTAACTATAATCTGTTTTTGATTTAAATTTTTAAAAATACCACCTTAATTTAAAATCCCAAGGAGTAAGATGAATTATTACTAAGCTGAAAGAAAATATTCATTTTCTCAACCAGACTTGGGGAATCTCTCAAAAAACTATTATAAATAGATCCATTCAAACAGAAAAACAAAACAATAATGTACCAAGATATTTTACATCCAAATTTTTTAAACCAGAGATAAGAAAAATGAACTTAATCCTGAAAAACAACACAATCCTGAAAACTAAATTACTGCATGTCACCTTCCAAAAGGCATGCTAATAAGTCGAGGAACACTTAACTACATATTAATTTGCTTACTAGCATCTAACTTATAAAATCATTAGACAAGATGAGCTGTCAATCAGTGTTCAAATTGGCAACCTGAACCCCGTAATTTACACAAATGCTCTTCTACAGACAATGGGGTTACCGCCAGATAAACCCATCCTAAATCAAAAATATCATACACTGAAAATGCATTTAATATACCTAACCTACCAAACATCACAGCTTTGCCCAGCCAACCTTAAATGTGCTCAGAACACAGTATCCAAAAATTAGAAATAAATAATAAGTAAATAAATAAAATAAAACGCTGGCAACACAGTACACTGCAGAGTAAGGGTTGCTGACCTTTGACCTGGTTGCCATGGCCTGGCTGACTTGCCGCTGCGGCCCACCGCTGCCCAGCATCACCAGGACTATCAAACCGCAGCGAGACCCGGAAAAGATCGTAATTCAAAATTCGAAGTAGTTTCTATAGTGAATGGGTATCGCTTTAGCACCATCATTAAGTCGAAAAACTGTGTCAGAAAGTCTAAGTGGAACCTTAACATTCAATTAAGGATCAAGATGAATGTCTCTAGCCATGATGACCAAAGAAATGGAATCCTTCCCACCACAGGAAAAATCAATAAGTTAAAATAGGTAAGTCAACTTATTAAAAAATATACACTGAGGTTTAATAAGCAAAGGGATTAAATTTCATGAGACTGTTCCAATTTGCCAAACATGATTGATGCCTAAGAGCTACTATTTTAACAAATAATATTAACTTTGAATTACCTATTGGAACAAATAAAAAATACAACAGATGCTATTAAAACAATTTCCTAAGGGGCATAAACCCTGGGAAAGGTGGATTTCACGCAGTTCAAGTTTGTGCAACAACTACAACTTAAGAATGAAACACAATGCTAAACGTTCACGGCTATGAAACGATTCACAGGGTCTTTCTCCCACACAACCTCCCCGATCCCAACGGATTGAGACTCAGACCTGTTTTTTTTAGAAACTCTTCGGGACTCTTTCTGCAGCTTTGCTATAAACAAATACCATTGTCCCAGACCCAGAGCAAGTGTGATTTCCTCCTTTTCTCAGGAGCACGCCCAGGATTGGCCACCCCGCCAGGCAGGACCGCGCCGGCCCGGCCCCGGCCCAGGGAGACCCGGGCCCCCTCCCCCAGCCCTGCCGCGGGCCTCCGCCCCGGGCCCCGTCCCCGCCCCTCCCGGCCACCGCGGACACCAGGACCAGCCTGCTGGGGGAGGGGCGTTCCTCCTTAAACCTGAGCTGCAGGCAACGAATGGGAGAAAACGTTTTTTTTTCCACTGGAGTTCAATTCCGGGCCGCGTTATCAGCAAATGCGCACAATTAGAACAACTTTCCTGATATTTGCTTGACTCTCGCGGTTGGCAACCCCCAAGTTTCCAAACCCACTGGAGCAAAACGCCGCCGATCACATGCTCTCTCAAGTGACAAAGGTCCGTAGTGCCCACAGACAAGGGGCGCCGCGGACCCCGGCGTGCGGGTCGGGGTAAATGGGATAAGATTACGCGCGACCACGCCCGCCTCCCACCGCAGGACCTCCGCACAGACGCCGCCCGCGACCCCACGCCCGGCCCGGGACCCCCCCACGTCTGGGCTGAAATCCCCCCACCAGGCCCGGGACCATTCCTCCGCCTGCGACCCCATCCCCGGCCCACGACCCGCACGGGGCCGGGCACCCCGCGCCTGGCCCGCGACCCCCACCCAGGCCGGGGACACGCGCTCCGCCCGCGACCCCGCCCCCGGCTCCAGGCGCGCGACCCCCGGCCCTGGGCGCAGGTGACCGCGCTCCACGCGCC
>NW_017731649.1:421334-464419 GCF_001890085.2 Hipposideros armiger | reverse complement strand
GGGGCCGGGCGGGCCGGGCTGGACGGTCGGAGACGCGGGCGCACAATCCCGCCTCTGCGCGCGCGAAGGTCCGGAGCCCGCAGACCGCCGCGGAATGCCGGCGCCCTCCGCCCCGCCGCCCGCGCCCCGCGGTGTCCCCGGCTTGTTGATGTGTCCTTTGCCGGGCGACTCCCTTTCTGCGGGGTCAAACCAAAGCCGACCTTTGCAAGCTGCTTTCTTCTGAAGAGTAACATTACCACGCGGGGTGTGTGTGTGTGTGTGTGTGTGTGTGTGTGTCAACGGTCATGTTTTGAAATCCTCCCCGTGTCTGTCCAGGCCTCGGTGCTCCCGGAGATCCCACTGCTGTCCCGGGTGCACGGTCTGCTCAGAACACACAGCTTTTCAAATACCGATGTATAACGCTGCGCGGACAGAAAACGGATGACAAAGCAAAAGTAATAATAGAGGGGGCGGGGGACTCGTGTAGGCTTCACCACAGTGTGGAAACCTCCAAGCGTCCCGGTGGATGTGCAGACCTAAAACTAATTTAAATAGCAAGTTTTGTAAATTTTAGAGATGTTTGTTTCATTGGGTGTTTTTAATCGCCCCCCACCCCCCCCCCCCCCCAAATTGGCTGCAGAGCGCATTCCCACAGACTGTTTCCCATGCAGTGCTCATTCGAGTGAAGTTGGCTTTTTAAACTATCCCTAATGTGTTGGAGCTAAGAGCCTTCATCTCTGAAATACCAAAGTCCAGTAATGAAAATAGTGAGCTATATTTGACAAAGCCTCTTTATTTTTGTCATTACTTGGTCCCTTCCAGTGCGGAGATAATTTCTCTCTCCCCCAATTGGAAGTCTGTCATCCTGCTGGGCTTTGTCTTCGGCGTTCTTTTCTGCTGCACTGGCGAGTGCGGCTACATAAGGAGGCTTTTCAGCCGAGGAGCCCGAGGTGTTGAACCACTGCCATGGGGATGAATTCTTAATAGACCTCTAGTCTTCTTTCTCAAAATTAAAGCGCGGTGACTTGCAGAAAAGCATATGTGTATAAATGGCATCTTCCTGTTCCGACATTCTGTCCCTTTATGCCTTTAAGTTCCTGTGCTTCTTCATAGACTCAAGTTGTTTTTCTGTTGTCTTGCTTTGTGGTGAGCATCACGGTGTCAATACAGCTCGGAACTGTCTAGCTGTGTTCCACACATGCCATGCTAGTCGTCAGCCACGGTGTCAACTGAATTTTAACAGTAAGAGCTTTATTCCTGATGATGCTATTACCAGGAATGACTTGGCTCTGAAAGTAAAGAATTAGTTTGCAAAGCTGGCAATTAGATTGCTGGTGTCCAAAGTAAGTGCATGTAGTATATTGCTGAAGAGAAAATTTAGTATTGCTAGAAAATAAATATGGGCTCCCTGCAGTGTTGTTTTGTAATAAAAGACATATGGCTACGTGAAGTGCTTACGGTACGATGCATGCCACAGAGAAGGCACTAAATCAGTGTTAATTATTATTGTTTTTCTGACTCTCATTACAAACCCCCACTTGGATTATGTATGAGTGGTATATTAATATCCAAACTACAATTCATAGTTCCACCCAACTGGTTTTTTTTACAATGGTCTCAAAGAAACCTGAACTCCATAGAATAGCTCTGATTCTTAAATCACAAAGACGCTTAGAACTGGTATACATTTAGGCCATGAACATTTTCAGGCTGACACATTCTTCTATTATACTAATTGTCATTGTTCAAGACCCCAAGATAATATGCTGAGCCATATGTTAATTTTGATACCACATTGTAAGAATAATAAGTAGATAGGACATCCACCTTCTAGTCTCAGTGCACTGCTGAGTTCTGACACATTTAAGAAATCATATGTAAGTGCTCAAGAAATACTGCATAAAAATAAAATCATATGGGATTTATTAGCAACCTCACCTTATAGACAGAGGCACTGAGATGTGAAATGAAAGACTACAAAGCTGTACTGGATGAGGTTGAAACAATTTTTTCTGTTAAATTTATGAGTCTTTTTAAAATTTTCCATTTTTTTATTTTTAAAAGTATTTTATTTTTAGTTACACTATTATAAAAGAACTCCATTTAAATCAGCACTGATCCACAAATATGTCTAAATATCTATAAAATTTAAGTCTGCATGAAACCTTATGGTATCATGTAATGGGAATAAATATATGAAAACAAACAATGGTATTTTTAAATTTTTGGTTAAGCTTTGAACATTAAAACAATTTTTTTGAAATATTTTGAAAACCCGTTTCTAAGACCAACCAAATATAGTAAACCTTTTCCTGCCCCAATCTTCATAGGCTCTGGAAAACAGAAAATGCCAGGGAAAATATTAGAATCTTAATCCATCTCGGAGGAACAAACAAGACAAATATATCAACAATATTTAGTGAGCTAGAGATCATTTAATTTTCTAACCAGCAATAAATTAAACCAACTTTTGAGATATTTTAATTCTATAATTGTACAACTCATAAGCCCTTTTACTGGACATATAAATTCAAAGGATGGTTTTTAAATAAAAATTAAAGGTATATAATAAAGGTACAAATAGCAGACTTTCTAGGGTAGGCTGCTACATGCATAGTAGCCTATGCATGTGAAAATTAGTCTGGTTAATCTAGGAAGTTAAGTAACTAAACTCTTCCTTTGATAGAAATGTCAGTTTTCTTAATTCAGTTATTAAAAAAGAGAAATTCCAGAGGATTCTAGAAGTAAGTAGGGTATGTGCTACTCTATTTGATAAGTGGAGAAATGTATCTTTAGACATTTCTGTCTTCATTATATTTCCATGTTCCTGATATTTGGTTAAGTTTTAGGTTACTAATAGAATTTTCAGCAAACAGGTTTTCACAGAGAAAGTAAAACTATAAAAAGCTCTTAAAATAAGAATTTTAACCTTACTTGTTTTTTTAAAAAGTTAATCTTACCAACTCAGAAAGACATCTGTGGTTAAATGTGCTCTCTAGCATTTAATAACTTAAGCTAATGCTACCAAAAAAAAAAGCCAAATCCTAAATAGATTAATAAGATATTTACACTGAATGCAAAGAAAATGTGTGTGTGTGTGTGTGTGTGTGTGTGTGCGTGTGCGCGCGCGCGCACATAAGGTGTTAAAGGGAGAATTAGACCTTGTAAACATTGGTCATGTTCCTTTTAATGTGTTGGAAAATTGCTTTACGTTACCTTATTTTCATCTAAAGTCCCCTGGTGTCCAGGACCAATCTTACTGATTTTTTATTCTGTCTCCCACTCAAGTGCTGAGCACAGCAGAGTGTTTGTTGTATGATAGGTGTTTGGTAAGTAATCCTTGACCAGTTTGCAGGTGGCTGCTATGAGGGCGTCAGCACACAGCTTTGTGGCCACTAGTCCACTCCCAGTAGCCATCAATCCAGTGAGTGATGTTACAAGGGTAGAGAGATTCCACAGCATGGAGGCCTTGGATGTTTTCCATCCAGCCTTTCACCTTTTCTCTTGATAATGAAAGGCATAGTCCCAAACAATGGGGCTAGAAGAAGAAAGTGTGGTTGCCTCATTCCTAAAATAGAGGTCTGGGTCTACTGAGCAGCTTTAAGACAACTCTGTCAACTGGTTGTCATTGGTACAATAAAAGCAAAAAGAATGTAGGAGACATTATGAAAACCAGGTTCTAAGGTGACCTAAGTGTCATAAACCTGACTCCTGCCCCAAATTTCACAGGCTCTGGAAAACAAAGTGTCAGGAAAAAGGTTAGGGATTTAATAGACCTAAGGAGGACAAATGATAGAAGTATATTCTCTATGTCTCATGCCCTTTTCTGCTAGAAAAATGGATATTATATATGATATATATGTATATAAATAAATATATTTTATAGCATATAATGATAGTATATAAGTATATGACATACAATTTTATTATTTATGTAAATACTTGTAAATACATATGATTGTATAATATGTACTGATGTATAGGATATATATAATTTTGCTGGAAAATTGATATTTTTAATGCAAGCTCCCATTAAATTTTATGTAAACAAATAAAAACACCAAATGAAGGGAACATGTACTATTAAATGCTTTACCAGCAGTAAAATAAGGGAAACAGAGAAGTACATGTTGAGAAAGGTGTCACTCATGGGAAACCCAGGATGAAATATCCCAGGACTTTCCCCAGGTCAAATCTCTTCTTTATCTGCTAGCATCTCTGGAAATCCAAAATGCCGAATTACAGGCATTTGCTTTTGGAAATGCAGCGCAAATTAAACATTTAAAAAGTGCTGTTGACATTTGCAATAATTCTACGAGAAGTGAGAGGCGTGGCCTAAGGCACCTGTTAAGACTGTGTTATAAGTTGGTACTTGGAAGCACCAGTGCCACACACATGTAACTTCACCAATGATGGATGAAACATAAAGAGAGGAAATGGAAAGTGAGAGGGTGCTTAAAACAACATAAACATTTCTGAGGATCTAGGTCTGCACAAAAGTGGACAGTGGGGAGAGGGGCTGGAGGCGCCATCCCGCCAGACTCGGGGACCCACAGCAGGTGGATCCTGCAAGGAGTTGGGCAGTCTGGGGTGGTGGGGACCAAAGCGCTCCCAGGGAGAAGAGAAAACACTGATACAGCTTCTGACTAGGAGCCGCACTCAGCCATGCAGGCACTGCACCTGGGATGCCTCCAACCAAAACACAACTCGCTCCAGGAGGCAGGAGGGCCCCACCTGGACTGGGTCGAGGCCGTCAGCCAGAGGCGGGAGTGAACGAATAAGCACCTAGAGAGAGGCCCACCTAGGATGAGCTGACAAACCCGAATTCCAATCCACAGGCATAAACCAAATGCTAAAGGCCATCAAAAGCAGCAACCTAGAGTGAATTCATTCCAGACAAAATAGAAACAACAGAACATTCTGAAAAGAGCTTTAAGTAAATGTTTAGGAACCTTAAAGAAATATATGACTGAATAACTTCCATAAAGAGGGATAAGAAATTATGAAATAAAGAACTGGCAGAAATAAAACAAGGACATATTTAAAAAGAACCAATTAGAAATCCTAGAAATGATCAATTTAGTGATTGACTAAAAAATAAAAAAAGCAAAGTACTGAGAAACACATCTGGAAAGTAGGATGAGAAGAAAGAGATGTTTAAAAATAAGATTTTTGTGGGACAAGAACAATAGGTGAGAGAGTTCAATCTAATCACAATTCCAGAGGAATAGAGGGAACGGCAAAGAAGCATAATTAAAGCTAGGAATTTTCCAGAATGTAAGAAACACACGAGTCTTCAAATTAAAAGTGCTTTCAAATACCAAGCAGGATGAATGAAAGGCAATCCACACCTGAATACACAATAGTGACACTACAGGGTAAAGGTCAAGGAGGAAATATTACCAGTTACCTGGGACTGCATTGCAAATGAAGGAAAAAGAATAGAATCAAAGTGGGGACCTAGAAACTGTGCCCCTAGCTTTGGGAGGCAAACCATCGATGAGAAGCCTCAGCTCAGACACGTCCACGTCCAAGTCCACCGGCTCACCTTCATGTCACTGTATGTGGAATGCCCTATTTCAGTAAAACTACTTCCTGATTTGGGTGGCCCTGTGGCGAAGACAGGTAGGTAAGCACCCTTCAGCAAAAACACTAAGATGCAGGTGAGTGCCAAGGTATGACTTGCAGGGCGGGACCTCTGCAGTTACAGCCACGAGGTGGGGTTAGATCGGTGATTCCCAAAGCTGCTGGTCATCAGAATTTCCTGGGGAGCTTTTTTCTTGTAACTTTCTTATCATAGAAAATGTTCACCGATATACACAGGCATAGCGATATATAGTAAGCCCCGCACCGCCGCCGCCGCCACCTGGCGCCAACACTTCCACAGTCTGCTGCATGTATCCTGCACCTTCTTCCCTCATTCCTGGATTATTTTAAAAGAAAAATCAGACATTATATTATTTCATTAGTAAGTGTTTAGGATGTATCTTGGAAGATAAGGACTCTTTACAAATACATATTTTCCTAACATCATTAACATGCCTTGAAAGTGAACAGTAATTCTTTAAAGGCATCAACTATCAAGTCAGTGCTGACATTTCAAGGGGTGTTTTTAGACCTTCATGTTCCCTCGACTCAACCCCAGACACAGGATCAGAGCCCAGGGCAAGTGTGTTTCGTTGGAGTCTCCAAGTAATTCTGATGGCCTTATAATCATGGGCTTGGATGACCTTTGGATCCTTTTTGGCCTTGAGACTGACTTTTCCAATGTCACACGCCTCCTTACTCCCAGGTGAGACTGTTTTCATTATGTCACCAAGCGAGCTGGAAGGAAATCGGTTGTCTGCGTGTGAGCAGAGGTGTTGGGATGAGAAAGACCTGGGGAAAGCGCCAGACTCCCCGTGTGAGCGTCGTCTCTTCCTAATTGCAGGACAACGAGTGGGTCCTGTCGCTCGCTGACTGGTTGGTTCCTCAAGTGAAAAGGAAACAGCATGAGGGCAGCTGCCTGAGCTGCCCATCTGAAGGGTCAGGTTCAAGTAGGACACAGAAGTGAGCTGCCCAAGCGTCCGTGGGCATAAATGCCTTCATTCGCGATTTGGACATCGGCAGTGCAGGGGTTAAAAATGCACCTGAGAGAAAGGGAAGTTCAGAAAAAAATATTTTTTAGTAGACTTGAACGTGAGTGATACACGCTTATGTATGAGGAAACAAAGAAAAACCATTAAATTTTAACTTTGTATGCATGTTTTTAATTATTAAAAGACGCTTTGTTCAGAACACTGCAGTAAGCTTCTATCTAAAGCCTTGGTTGGGAAGGCTTCACGCCATGGAACACTGCATATATATCTGACTGTGTTCTTGTCGTTTGGGCTGTGTATTATTATGATGGTTTTCATTGTGACACAATGTCTATAATAAATTTGGTTCGTGCTGTAAAATTTTAAACTCTATTCTATATGTGGGAGGACATATAGACATAGACGCGCTCGTCTATGCTCTCCCAAGCCACTAAGCCACCTTCCTGGGTGTGTTCCACCTCTGACACTCGCTGGGTTCCTGCTGTCAGTCCCCCCACTTCCCCTTTCTCTGCCCACCTCCGCTGGGTCCCCTGCCGTGCCTTCCCTGAACGCCTGACTTGGGGGCTTGTCACTCTGCCCTCACTGCTGTCCGTCACTCTTCCTTCCTCTGCATTTCCCACGTCCTAGCAGTCTCCGAATCCTAGCCGTCCTTTCTATTGTATTACAATACCCTCTTGTTGTGACCTTTGCTGCATTCTCTCCCCAATTCAAACCACTCCAATCCCCCTAACACACTGCTCTGATCATATCATATCTATGTTCACCCTTTCAAAACCCTAGCATCCAAAGTCAGCTCAGCCCAGTCCATTTTTTTTAGCTCAGCCCCGCTTTCCCTCGCTGCGGTGACTGTGGGAAAGTCAGCATAGGAGTGGGGTGCCGTGATGTTATGCAGCCGGGCCTCAGCCACAGCTGGCCCTGCAGGGTCACAGTCCCATAGTGGGTAGTAAGCACCGAAATTTGGGGTTGCTTATTACCACGGGACACTTGGGCTGTGTTCAATACCCCTGATATCCAGCCCCAGGCCTCCTCCACCACTGAAGTGCTGACCAGGACAAGGGCACTCCCCCTGCCAGACCCGGTTACCTGTACCCCTGTTTGCAGTCACACCCCAGCGTGATGGGCGACCACAGGCGGACAGAGTCACACAGACCTGAGTCTGAATGTCAAACTGCCATTGGCTTTCTGTGGCAGAGTATGTTTCTGAAACCCAGTTTTCTTGAAATAATTGACATGATGCCTCAGAACTGTGTAATATAAATGAACCACAACACCTCAATAATAGATATATGCAGTCCACCCTAAATGTAAAACCTTCAATATTGATATCCTTTTCTCTTCTTGGTTTAGAAAATGCATACAATTTAAAGTAATTTTAGAGAATAAGATTTTATTTTTATTTTTCTGTGATTTGTAGGACAATTACACAACACAGAGAAATATCTCTGCCCAATGTTTCCACCAAAGTAATCGTTTTTAAAGTAGGGCATAGAGGTATGTTTATTTTTAAGGTAGTTGACAAGGTAAAACATAGCTGTGTAAGCAGTTGATTAAATTATCACATAGTAATATTCTTGAAAAATAAATTGTAGATTGAATTTTCACAAGAAAAGTAAATGTAAAAACAACCAATTATTAGAAAAGTTGAAAATCATGGAATGAAAAATTTTGTTCAAATGTCTCCAATTACCTTTGACCTGAGTAACTGTTTTGAAATATGTGACATTTTTTATTTCAAGGGCTTTTTTGTTTGTCTACCTAATATCAAAGACAAAATGAACAAATATACCTTCATTTGTTGTTTAGATACTAAAGTTTTAAAAATGATTCTGTGTTAACTTATACCGAGACCATGACCTTGTCACTAGGCTAGCATCAACCACACCGTGGTCAGATATACACTATTAACAAAACAGTATTAAGTACTATGTAGTTTTAATAACTCGTGGTTGTAATTCCCATGAGAAATTTAACACATCATTAGCATCTTTTAAAACATTAATCTCAGCTGCTAGTTATTGGAAAATTTTCTATGATTCTACACTTCCATTTGATTGGGATTCCAGAAAATGAATTGATTCAAAACGAAGATTTTTTTCAAGGAACAATTTTTAACTATGAATTTCCCACATAGTTATTAAAGAAGACAAGGTTACAGTTTGAATTTCAAATTATAAATGTAGTAAACTTGCAATGGAGCAAAAAATAAAATTTTAGAAGGAACTGTAGCCAAGAGTATATGTAACAAATTATCCAACAGATACATACATACCCAATTATGAGTAAGAAAATTATGTTCTAGCTAAAAACTATTTGTTTAAATATAGCAGATTCATTAAGAGGCCCATTCAAAGAATAATGCCAAAATATTAAGTTTTTAATTTAATATTTTTTTAACAAATCCTATTTTTAATTTGTTACAAAGCAATTATAAGGAGTGGCAGAGCAGGGTGAACTCCCTCTTTGAAAGGCACATACATTCTGAATATCTTTAGTCTTATACAGTTTCTACACCACAAATCTACATTTTCACAAGGAACTGCTATCCTGAGGTCACGTAGGCTACGGATTAATGCGAACAGGTGTTAATATTTTAAGCCAGGTGTCAGTAAACTACACACTGTGGGCTGCATCCAGCCAGCCCCCTGTTTTTGTATGGCCCATGACCTAAGAATGCTTTCTACATTTTTCAATGGTTGAAAAAAATAGAAATGAACCGTGACACAGAACAAACTATTAATTTTAAAGCCTAGGTATACGGTATCAGCTAATAAACAGATACTAAGTCACAGAAGTAAAAGAGGAGAAAAGTGTCAAATTGACAGCATTTGAGAGTTGATTTAACTGCACTTGCCTTGTGGAAACCAAAAAGTCATCCGATTTCACAGCTTTTCTGGGAGGGCAATGGTACGTAGAAGAACATGTTTCAATCCAAAGTGAGATTCTCAGGGTCTCCTACTGGCAAACCAGAAATAGAATATAGGGATATTTATAATTATAACTCATTCTGAAGATCCAGTGGCTGTTGAACATGAAAGTCCCCTGAAGTCACTTGGGGGGTTTCAGATTCGGATCAAAGGATTAGACTTACCTAATTTGGTTGCCTAGCAGACAACTCTAGGGACAAAAGTGGAAATATTATTTTTTTAGTTTACAATTGCGTTTTCTTAGGTTGAAGTAGACAAGAATTGTGAATTCAGTTCTGTGTATTTTGGGGGAAAGCACGGTTAATTACCAAGTCACCTCAGCGGATCCAGGCAGAAGCGCGTGGAGCACAGAGCAGGCATCCCCCCACGTAGAAGCGGAGGCCTGGACCACGCACACAGGGGATCCTGCCTTCAGGCGAGACAGCGATGGCCTCAGAGATCCTCCTCTGAGCCTCCGGTGTCCTACATCCCTTCCTTCCTGAGAAGTCCAGCCACCTTTGCAGCTGATAATCCTCTGTCCCCTCATTCCTCGTCCAAGCTAAACACTATTCTGCAGGTTAATTTGTCTTGTTTTTGCATATTGGAAGTTTATGAAAACAGCATCATACAATATAGTATTTGCATGGATGTTTGTTTGGTGTCTTTTGCTCAAAAATTGTGTGTGTGTGTGTGTGTGTGTGTGTGTGCGTGTGCGCGTGCGTGTGTGTGACCCATCAGTTGGGTGGCGGTGGTTCTCTCAGATCGATTGCTGTGCACATGACGGCTGTATGGCTGGTGTAATTTACTGTCGGTGAGCGTTTGGACGATTGCCTTGTTTTTGGCGATTAGGACTAGTGCGGCTCTGAAGAGTCTGCAGCTGTCTTTATGTGTAACGTGGGCTAACGTGTCAGTTGGGCCTATGCCTAGACGTGGTGTTGCAGGCTTGTAGGATACACACACACATACATATTTAGTAGCTAAGTCACATTTCCAAAATGTTAGATCAAACCCATTACCATCTGTAGGGCAACAGGGCTTCAGCCGGCATTGTCAGGCGCTAGCCATTCTGGTGGGTGTGGGGTGGTATTTTATTATTTGAGTTCGTATTTCTCTCATTTCTGATGAAAATGAGCGACTTCTCACATGTTTATTGAACACCCGCACGTCTTTGTTTGTGAAGTGCCTCTTTAAGCCTCTTGCTTATTTTTTTGTGGGGTTATCTGTCTTTTCTTAATGGATTTGTAGGAACTAATGCTATATTCTGGACGTAAACTTTTTATCTGTTGTATAACCATTCTGTCACCCTGTGGCTTGCCTTTTCACTCTTTTAGCAGTATCTTTCATTCTTAACTTTTGAATAGCTTTCAACTTTAATATAGTCTATTTTGTCAATCTTTCCTTTTATGGTTAGTGCTTTTTTTATGTTCTATTTGAGAAATTTTCTCTATCCCCAAATCATAAAGGTTTTCTCTTGTATGATCTTCTCAAAGTCTTATTGTTTCACCCTTAATATTCAGATAAACAGCAGACTTGGAATTAATTTTTGTGTGTAGTTTCAGGGTAGGAGTTAAGTTTTATATTTTTCCTTGTTGATATCCCACTTTTCTGAGCACCATTTATTGAAAGAAAGAAAGAAAGAAAGAAAGAAAGAAAGAAAGAAAGAAAGAAAGAAAGAAAGAAAGAAAGCCCTCCATTACTCTACAGTGCTGCTACATTTGCCATAAATCAAGTCCACTTGTGTCTCAGAACTGATTATCGTGTTTCTTTGGTCTATTTTTCTATCATTGCACAAAAACACCTTCCTTAATTACTGAAACAGTAACTATAATAAATTTTGATATCTGGTAAACTGAGTCCTTCTACCATGTTCTTTTTATGAAAGATCCTTTTGGTTCTTCTTGATCCATGTGTTTCCAAGTAAATTTTAGAATTAGCTTGTTAATTACCATAAAAACAATCCAACTGGGATTTTTATTGGGATGGCATTGAATTTAGAGATCAATTTGGAGAGAATTGATATATTTATAATAAAAACATTTCTAACTTATATACATGGTATAGTCCTCCCTCCATTTAGATCATGTAAAACTTTTCTCAGTAATGTTCTGTAGTTTTCTCCGTGCAGTCCTTTTGCATCTTTTTATAGACTCAGAGCTAAATATTTATTTTATGGTATTATAAATGATACCTGTTTTAATATGTCATTTTCTAACTGTTTGTTGGTAGTGCATAGAAATATCATTGGCATTTAAAATAGTGATCTTGTGTTTAATAACTTTGCTAAACTCACTTATTCATTTTAATGATTTTTGTTTTCTACATACACAATCGTGTCATCTGCAAGTAATGACAGCTTTGTCACCTCTTTTCTAACCCTTGTATCTTTGTTGCGCTGGCGAGGACAGGCTGTTTAATGTGAAATGGAGGTGGTGGTATCAAACATTCTGGTTACTTCCCAAACTCAGATGGAAAGTTTCAACATTTCACTACTAACTATGTTTTTAGATGTGCCTGTACCATAACAATGATGTTGCATTCTATTCTTACCCTAAAAAAATCCTTTATCCTAATAAAGAAGGACACTTCATTCCTTGCTGCTAAATTTTTCTTTTAAAATCATAATTGGATTTAAATTTTTTCAAATGTGTTTTCTTTATCAATTCTATGATTCCATAATTTTCCTCTTTTCTTACATTAATATGCTACTCCCAGGAAGAAGCCCAAGCTTTGGTGATGTGTTCTCCATTTTATACATCGCTTTACTTGATTTGCTAATATTTTATTTGTAAGGTTTACATCCATATGCATGAGGAAAATTGGCCTACCATTTTTGTTTCTTGTACTGTCCTCGTTAGATTTGGATGTCAAAGTTATGCTGGTCTCATAAACATTATTGAGAAATGTCCCTCTTTTTCTTTTCTCTGACCTTCTCCACTCCTACTTAAACATTTGATAGAATTTACTTGGGCCTGGAATTTTGTTTTTTTGGAGGGGGGTGGTGATGCTAAGGGGGGGGGTTTAAGTACAGATATGATTCTTTTGATAGTTAATGAGCTATTTAAATTTTCTATTTCTTCTTGTGTCAGCATTGGTAAGTTTCATTTTTTCAAAATTATGTTCAACTCATCAACTGAATTTTCAAATTTATTCACCTGAAGCTTTTTATAATACCATCTTTAAAATTATTCTGATGTGTGTAGGATCTGTAGTGCTACCTCTTTTCATTCTTGATATTATTTGTGCCTTGAGATATATCGTTTGATTAATCTTCTCGAAGAACCAAGTCTTGGTTTTATGCGTTGGCACCAGTCATTTACAGAGTCATGAAATAATTGGAAACATGAGTATCTGGTTGAGAATACAAAGAGGCTCAAATTATTGGAGTGGAAGATGGGCTGTATTGCTATTTTTTCAGGAAGTTTAAAAAATTGTTTTAAATTACAACTTTATTGAGATATAATTCACATACCATAAAATTCACCTTTAAAGGTGTACAACCCAATGGGTTTTAGTGTGTTCACAGGCTTGGGCAGCCCCCTCCATGACTTTCAATACAGAGCATTTTTTTGACCCCAAAGGAAACTGTACCCAGTAGCAGTCACTGTCCCTTCTGCCCCCCCTCCCCCCAACCCTAGTTAACCAGTAATCTTACTACTTTTATGCCTATTCTGGACATTTCATATAAAAGGAATCATACAATACATGGTCTTTTGTGACTGCTTATTTCAATTAGTATGATGTTTTCAAGGTTCATCTATGTTACAGAACACTTTGTTTTGCAATGAAAACCGTTACCATACAAACTCTATAATGTGATCAAAATATAACCACTGCTATTGCATAATACAGGACAATATTAGACTTAGCTATCCCTACCCAAAATGCTTAATAAGCTATTAATATTTATGATGAATTTTATAGATTAAAATATTCTCGTCTTAGTTCATTTTGCTGAAAGGAAAAAAAATCAGGTTGCTGGATAATGTTGTACAATTAATATTTCTAAATACATTCTAAGTCAATGGAAACATTGTTCTTAAATTATTAAACATAATTTAAAAAGTCAGATATTCTATTTGTAATTATTAAATTTAAAAGCTTTAGTCAAAAATAGAATATAGCATAGTTTGCTTTTTTATACAAATTAAAAATATGAAAATTGACAGCTATTCCAAGAAGTTTTAATTTGGAAATATGTGTATATATATATATATATATATATATATATATATATATATATTTGAATTTTATGAGATGTCAAGATTCCAGTCAAGTCTGGAAAATATTTGCAAAATACGTATCTGGGACAGGGAGAGAAGTGATTACATTAGGTCATGAGGCAGTATCTTGATTGTGGCGATATTTTCATGGGTGTGTACATAAGTTAAAACTCAACAAATTGTACCCTTTAAATTATGTGTAGTTTATTGTATGTTAATTATACCTCAATAAATCTGGAAACAAAATTCCTCCTTATCTGCAACCCAGATCATGTTGTGTGTAAACATGTAGGAAATATCATGTGCTTGGTCAGGGTGGTTTCCTGTTGTGGTTTTCACTTCCTGAGTGGTTAAGCTTAGGCAAAAATTTGGCTACTTTTTCTTTCTGATCCTTTTTTAGGCATTTAATTTTAACAATATTGCTTTCTTTTTTATGGGCACATATAGCATAAACATTTTAGAAGTAAATCAGTAATCAATGTAGGGAATAAAGCTATACCTCTCAATGGTGAAAAATCTTTTCTCCATATCTAGAAATGAACTATAACCTTTAAGTTGAGATACATTTTTTAAAAAAAGCTGTTTCCTAGTAAGACGTCCCTGCAGAAATACACACATGACAATGACAAAGAAAATTTGTTTAGCAACTGGATTAATTTTTTTACTTAGATTACCAAATTATCAAAATTTATGAGAATAATATTATTGGCTTTCCAAGAAAAAAAAATTGTACCGTGTGCCCAAAGTCAGGGGCCACACACTGTAGCATTAAAAGTCGCCTATTCTGTTAAGGTGATGGGGCAAGGGCAGAGAACTGGTGCCGTGGGGCCTTGTTTTCCAAAGCCAGGACCTGCTGTCAGGACATAGCCTGCACGTGCTCTGGCTCTGACACACTTGCCGATACACTCCCGTATTCATGCTACAGGTGAAAAAATGCAGAATGATTATGTTACACTATGTAGCATAGTGAAAAGGATGGATGATAACAGGACGGTCATTGAGAACTATGACCACTCCAGGTGCTAGCGTGGTAAATTCATGAGTTTGTGGTAATTGTGCCGTATCAGGAAGAATGCCATTCAGCTGTGTGATGGAGCGAGATGAGCTTTGAAAGCAGAACCACCTGGATTTGAATCCTGATTTTTCAACCTAAGCATTAGGACCTGGAGCAGGTTGGTTGCCCTTTCGCATTTAGTTTACGAATCTGTAATAACTGGAATAGCACTGCCCATTGCTGGGAGACAAGGGTCTCCATGGGTCCCTCACTTCCCGCAGGTCCTGTGAGTAGAGGCACTGACAGCTTTTGTTCCAACTCTTCCCAGGATGGCGGCAGAGCAAACAGCCTTGGAAGGCCTGCCTGGGGCACGTTTGTTCACTGTCCTGAATAGTAAGTGTAATGTCTTCCTCTGGGGCAGAAGGCAGGCTTGTTTGCAGCCTCTTATAAGAGACCGGGGTTCCTAGGTTTGGAGTTTTTCTGCTGTGACACAAACCATGCACGTGCAGCACCCCCAGGACATTTCGCATCGCCCAGGGGGACTTGGAGAGCAAGGAAGACCAAGCGGGTGTGCAGTTCACGCTGTCTGCTGTGCCGGGAGCTCATTAATAATGCTCCTCATCTCTGACCCGGGAGGCTCGTGTCTCCTGCCAGCATCCCGACTGCTGTGCCAGGCTAACCATCCGCGTGCAAGGAGGCGAAACCACGCACGCTTCGGCATCCTTGTGAGGATCAGAGGGGCTGCTAGAGCCCCTTGGCAAATGCTAGTCCCTCAAAAATACACTTCCTTTCTAACACCAAGAATTTTTTTAATTGCAAAACAACACAAACAACAAAGAAACAAACAAAAAACCCAGACACCCCAGTCATTTCTTTTTTTCAGGTCTCAGTTGGTACTTGAAGTATTTTCGAATACCACATTCTGATTATGTCTGCACGACAAGCAGCCTGATGAAAAGTAAATGCATTTTCTTGCATTTTCCTCTCAGCTCAAGTCAGCTATTCAGATACTTCCAAGTGATAGACTAAGACTTTCAGTTAGGTAGCACAAACGTCTGGCATCCGTGCACATTTAAAATGTTATCCACGAAAAGCACACGTTGTCCAGTACAATGCATGTTTATAAGAGAGGTACTGCCAGACAATGTCCATCGCTCAGTAATTCTCGGATGGTGTTTTCATACTGTAGTTTATAGGAAATGGAGAGTTGACTGTGAATAGATAATGAAAAGAAAAATGAAAAATTCTCACTGGGAGAAAAATTGGCTCCTCGGGGTAGCCAAGTTACAGAGCCATGCACAGTATGAATGAGTACTTATACTGTTCCTATTTGAGAAAGGGCAGGATCCTCCTAGATTTTATGTTCTCTTCCTTGCCTGTTGGAAGTTGGCCAATATTAGATATTGATCATGTACGGTGTAACATTACTACCCTACAAGAGTTTGCATGTTTAAAAAGTTTTACCCAGAGCTTCGTGTAAAAATTTCACAGGGAAATCATGAAATATGAAGCCACACAAAATAGCACTTCTTCTTTGTCAAAACAAAGTTAGAATTTTATTGTAACTTCTGTTTAAGGAAAACACCCAAACCACCAACTTCTCCTTGATGGTTACTGTCACTGAAAAAAATGTCCTTATAAAGTATTTCTGAAGATTTTTTTATTCTAACCACACTCCCAGAAGATATGTCCTTGGATGTAATCTTCAGTTTTTTGGAGAAGATTTGGGCTTCCTTTTTAGTCTGTGACAAATGTCCCCATTTAAAGGACTTGTCTGAATGATAATGATGTTTCTTAAAGCCAGGGAACTCTCTCTCTCTCTCTCTCTCTCTNCTCTCTCTCTCTCTCTCTCTCTCTCTCTCTCTCTCTCTCTCTCTCTCTCTCTCTCTCTCTCTCTCTCTCTCTCTTCCTCCCTCCCCTCCCTCTTATCTACCTATCATCTATCTATCCATCCACTCACTTATCCATCATCCATCAATCCATCCATCCATCATCTATGTGACTTTAGCTCTGGAAGTCCTTGAACTTGTACCCAGTAGTGAGCAGCCCGCCCGTCTGGCTATGGTTAGAGCGGATCTGCGCAGGGCAATACACTGTTGGGGTGAGCACAAGTAGACACTATTTGCTGAGCGTGGTAGGGAATACTAAAGCGATCTGAGGGGCCCTGATCTGCAGGACCTCAGCCACGGGAAACTGCGGTGTCGGGCCCGGCCCCTGTCCCAGGGCTGGTATCTGATCATTGTGGCCGGGGACGAGATCTGGTCCCACACATGCAACAGTGTTTTCTAGGTTACCGTCGGTGCCTGCACACCTGCTAGACAGGTCTGTTAGGAAGCTGCGGGCGTGGACACCTGCACAGGTGTGGTGACAGTGCTCACAGAACCAGTTTGCTATGTATAGGGAAGAAACTTGCTGAACTAGAGATGAACAGAGAGGGGCGTTGCCTTCTCTAAGCTTCTGTGTAGCTACAGCTCATTCATCAACACATGTTTGTTGAGCAGCAACTGTGTGTGAGGCAGTGCATGTGACTGGAGCAAAACAGCAGGAGAAAACCTAGTTCCTGCCCTCCTGGGATCTCCATATTGATGAGGGAGACGGTGCTCAAGTCACGGGTAGATGTAAAATGACAGGTTTTCACACGTGCAGTGGAGAACAGCAAAGGCTGTGTGGCGACAGAGAATGGCAGGAACGTGCCCTTGGTCGTGTAGCCAGGATGAATGTCCATGCCTGGCAGTTGTCAGACAGAGACGGCTCTTCAGGTCCTGAGATGACCAAGTTATATCGGGGGAGAGGGGTGCAGGCAGGTAAGGGGCCTCGAGCACGCTCTGCTGCGGGTGCTGCTGGAAGGTCTGCTGGAGGGGCCATGGTGCTGCTGCCCCACCTCTCGAGGGACCTCTGGAATTTGAACTGAGACCTCAGGCGCTGTTCCTCTGGAATGAGAAGCCGTTGAAAGTAGAGGACTTTGGATGCATTCTTATCAAACATCCTGCAGGTATCACCATAAAAGGACGGGGGGTTGTGGCCTCGTTGAGGCAATAAAATGCGAGGGCTGCAGTGTTCACGCTCGCTGGTCACCACAAGCCCTGCTAGAGGTACATGCTATGGAGTCTCTATGGGGCCGAGCCCACTGTCATTGCTGCATGGGTGTTCCAGGGTGTTGGTTAACGACACCCAGGCCCAGAGGCCCGGAAACCTTGACAGAGGATGAATGAGAGGATTACACAAATAGAGCACGTGGCCTGACACATTTCCAGAAGCAGAAACAAAGAGAGGGTGTAGACAGGCCAGACCACAAACCGGTTTTAGAAGTAGACCAGTCCCGAACCACTGCAGAAATATAATTTGTACGCCACATTTAAAAGAAGATATTCTTAAAAACTGTATTTAGCTTTACGTTCTTATTCGTCTTTCTTATAGGTGTGCTTTGAGCAGTACGCTTTAAAATATTTCAGCTGATCAGAAAACTGTCAATGCCATCCATACATAAAACCACGTAGGCACCCACAGGTCCACAGTCAGCTTTGGCCTTGGACGTCCGGTCCCTCATCCCCACGTAGCAACCGGGTCTTACGGCGGCAGGTGGCTGAATGCTGCCGCGCCGGGCCTGACCTGCTGAGCAGCTCCCTGGCCTGGCTGCTAAGACTCTTTTTGTTGAAAGCACTGTCTATGTTGATGGGCTTCAAAGGGTTAAAGGAAAATGAACCCATCACTAATGGTTGCGAGCCTGTCCACCCACCACCCACGAGCAGCCACCTCACCTAAGGCGGGACAGAGGGGCATCAGGGCTCGGCGGCCACTTCTGTGCCCAGGCTTTCGCCAGTCCTGTAAACCGTCACTGAGCGCCTTCGGGACCCAGGTGCCTGGAACACACGTGGTTCTCAGGGAGTTCTGGGCGAGTTATCGCCCCACCGCACAGCCTGACCACGCAGGGCAGACGTGGCTCTAATATCGATCCGCCCTGGGGACTGGGGCAGTGGAAGTCCTTCCTGAGACGCTGGCTTTCAAAGGGTGGAAGGGAAATCCATGAAAGGGACACATTTGCTGGATTGGCCCCAGCCGGGAGAGGCAGCGGGGTCTGGGGTCTCTTCTTACGAGGGCACTGATCCCGTCATATCAGGGCCCCAACTTCCTTCAACCTCCATTACCTCCATAGAGGCGCTGCCTCCAAATACAGTAATGCCTTGGTTTGCGAGCATAATTTGTTCCAGAAACAAACTACTCGTATTGCAAGACATCGCTCGCTTACCACGTTAAAATGTATTAGGAATGTTTGCTCGTCTTGTGGAACACTCGCAAACCAAGTTACTCGCAATCCAAGGTTTTACTGTACAGGCATGTGGGGACCCAGGGCATTGGGGGGTGGGAGGCACACAAGTCAGCCTGTTGCAACTACTGAGTAGAAACTTCTGAATTACTTCTGAAGAATTTCAAGAGCCTTTCACCAATACACATATAGTCCCTGGCTTTAGAGACTTAATATCTCGCTAAGGACACGAGACTAAAACATCCTAAATAAATAACAAAATACCACAAAGACGCCTCGCTGAATCTCCTGTGTCCAGATTCAGAACTGTACGTTATTATTACGATGTTTTAAGATTTATATTTATCAACCTAGGACATAAGCATATATGTCCCTTTATAGAATTCATTTTTCTCCTATTCACTTACATCTTCACACTATATATTGAATTTAAAATATAATAAAATTTCATTTCTCTTAAAATATTCTATAACAGATTTTTAGTGAAGTCGATGGGCCTCAATCCTATAATTCTAAACTAATGAGGTTTGATTATAATTAGCTTTAATTGTGTGTGGAAGTAGATAATTGGGGAAAAAATAGGAATCTGTAAATCGAGCTACTTTTCCAATCCTGAAAACCGCCCAAGTGGATCGACTCTCTGCAGATACGGAAACTGTGTGTAAAGGCTCGGTGATGTGCTTGAGACTCGTTCGTCTGTGTGCAAACGTGCAGCGTCCCGCGAGCCCGGCGCCGCACTGATCCCGGCGGGACTCGGCCCCTTGCTCTGGCCTCTTGCGCTCCCGCCCGTTCACCTTCCTCCGCCAGTGCTGCCCTGACTCCAGAAGGGAGCAGGGGATGCGCCGCCGGCCTGAGGGGCGCCCCCGGTGGGCCTGGTCGTCAGGAGGACCCCCAGGCACATTCTCACCATCAGCACACGGGTCCTCCCTCGCGGGCCTTCGTCCCTGCTGGGCAGCTCAGCTATGCAGTGTGCCGTTCCTTGTAGGACAGTAAACCACCCCGCGCCACAGGTGTCCCCCCACAGGGGCCTCCATGCTTCCATTGCCGGCTGTCACCAGGAACCGGATCCGTCCTTTACATTGATAGTTTCTGAGAAATCAGGCAGGGTAAGACAGAAAGCTAAATAAGTACATTTAAGGGGCTGGCAGCAGAGAGAGGTGGGCTCTGGCAGCCCGGTGACCTTGGCACGAGGCTTGCTGTTGAGCCATTTCCTGGTACCTCGGTTGGAAGATGAATCGACATAGCTCGTGCCAAAGGTCCTAGCAGCGTGTCTTCTTCGTTTACATTGATTTCCTCCTTCAAAGCATGTTATTTTAGAAGTTTAAAAAGGAAGCAATAAAATTAAATTACCATGTAAAGAGAAAAAATAAGACAAAATTAAATTTCCGTGTTAAGAGAAAAAGATTACTAATAGGCTTAGTAAAATGCCACCTGAGTGACCCCTTCATTAAGCGTTGAGCCAGCCCCCTTGCTGGCCACGATGCTTCAGCTACTCTGGCGGGCGTGCCAGATACGTGCAGACGGCCTAGAAGGAGAGGAGGTCATACATACCAGTTGTAATAATGGTGCCTGCAGAGAAATACAAGTCACCCTCATAGTCCACGGGATGGGCCAATTAAGTACCAAATTACAAATGGTCTTGTCTTTAGTTTTGTTTAGAAGACACCATATCAGGAAGACGATGTTACTACTAAAACCCCAGGGGAGAACAGGGACCAGCCCGTGAGTTCAGGGTCAGGCAAGGCTTTGTGGGGGAGGGGCCCGCAAGGCTGGTCCTTAGGCGGCACTGTGATGGGAAAAAGAGGGGGTGTGGAGAAAGCAGACGCAGCAGCAAGCAGATGGGCGCAGGAGAAAGTCCACAGGGACAGGCAGTGACTGCGCAGAGCTGCCTGGAATGCTGTCCAAGAAAAGACATGTTTTTACCCAAGTTCAAACCAGTCGCTGATGCCCACAGCCTTGAGCGAGTGCCAGCCGGTAAGCCCTTCGCATGCTGGCAGTCTGACTCAGGACACCTCCAAGGATGTGTTCCTCCGGCACTAAACATAAGCTACTGAGAGGTGAGGACATTTAGCATCTCGGGAACTTTGGGCTTGTGAGTTTCACACTCCACAGGGCAAGTTACCACCCGGAATGGGAACCACTCGCTCTCTGAGCTCCAGCAGTGCGACGTGCTTTGTAAGGATTTACGGCTTTGCCCCTGAGATCTCAGGTTTAACCGGGAGCTTGATTAAGAGGCCAGTCGGCAGCATAGGAATCAACGTCCACAGCAGGCGCACCCCGTCAGACCACAGAGGACAGAGATTTGCAGCCGGTGGTACTTCGGGAAGTTTGAGTTCTCAAGTCTTCAGTGATGGGTTACATTTTGATAGAAAGAGAAGAACACAAATTATTTTGAAATAATTATAACTTGATTGATTATAAGCTACTGGTAACTCTAAATAAATATGCTCTTTGAGTCCTTACCAGGTATGTTTGACTGTTTTCACCACTCTGGAAAGCAAGATCTGTCAACATTTTCAACATGTAAAGTGCTCTGTGATACAACTAACTGATTTTATTTTATTTTTGTTTTTTTGACATTCAATATTATTTTATATTAATTTGAGGTGTACAGCATAGTGGTTAGACATTTGTATAATTTAAGAAGTGACCCCCTGACTAGTCTAGTCCCCACCTGGCACTATACATAGTTATTACCATACCATTGGCTATATTCCCTGTGTTTTACTTTACATCCCCATGGCTATTTTGTAACTACCAATTTGTACTTTTTAATCCCTTCCCCTTTTTTTATCCACAGCCCCAATCCCCCTTCCATCTGGCAACCATCAAAATGTTTTCTGTATCTATGAGTTTGTTTCTGTTTTGTTTATTTAATTTTGTTCTTAGATTCCACATGTAAGTGAAATCACATTGCATCTGTCTTTTTCTGTCTGACACTCCATTCAGCACAGCACCCTCCAGGTCCATCCATGCTGCCACAGATGGCAAGAACCCATTCCCTTCCCCGGCCAAGCAATATTCCATTATAGCATATATGTGCCACCTCCTCTTTATCAATTCTGCCATCGATGGACACCCAGGCTGCCTCCACATCTGGGCCATTGTAAACAATGCTGCAGCGAACATATGGATGCACATGTCCCCTCAAAGTAGCATTTTGGGTTTCTTCAGATAAATATCCTGAAGTGGGATTACTGGGTCCTTCTTTGTCTCTTCTTATAGCCTTCGTTTTCACTCTTTTTTGCATTAATTGGTTTCAAGATTTTTTTCAAAATGTGCCAGAAATCCACAAAAAACAAAAGATTGATATTTTGACTCTTATGCATTTAATAACAATTTGAGCTGCTTTGTATATAAGTGATATTATTTTTATGTATAAAAATTTTCTATTGCTATTCATTCTTTTTTTAAAAAAGATTTTTTAAATTGGGGAATTGGGGGATGGGAACAACACTGGGGAATTGGGGGAAGGGGAACAGACAAGTTGCTGTCGTCTTGTTCTTCAGTCTAGTTGTGGAGGACGTTGCTTCACTGGCCCAAGTTGGCACCATCATTGAGCTCTTCCCGGGCGAGGCAGATCAGTCACCGGCTTCTGGACGGCCGCTCACTGCGGCTGCTGGCCGCTCATGCTGGCTGCTGGCTACACACGGTAGCCCATGGCAACCCGCTGCCACAGGGGCTGCAGCCTACACCGTAGCCAGTGACTCATGGCAGCCCAGCTCCAGGTTGAGCTGTTGTTCAGCATCTTAGCTGTAGAGGGCAGTGTCACTGGCCCTCACATGTGGGATCCGAACCGGGGCCCTCTGGCATCCCAAGCCAGCTCTTAACCATCGCGCCACTCGGCTGGCCCTGCTATTCATTCTTGAAAAACACAAGAATATATAAAAATGTACACCTGCTTTCATAAATTTCCTTTCTGGAATTTTCCATCTGTAATCAGTGGATGGAAATATTCATTCAAATATATCTGACTGTTGCGGCGAAAGGGTTAAAGTCTATTTTGTCTGGTATAAGTATTGCTACTCCAGCTTTTTTTTTTTTCATGAACTGCAAGTATTTTTTCCATCTTTTAAATTTCTGTCTTTGCGTGACTTTCAATCTGAAGTGTCTTGTAGGCAGCATACTTGTATGTAAGAGTTTTGTTTCCTTATCCATTCAGCTCTCCTATGCCTTTTGAGTGGAGCATTTAATCCATTTACATTAAAAGTAATTGTTGATAGATATGTGGCTATTGCCATTTTTTAATTCATAATTTTGATTTTTTTTTTCTATCTTAAAGAAGTCCCTCTAATATTCCTTGTAATACTGGTTTGGTGATGATGAACTCCTTTAGCTTTTTCTTATCTGGGAAGCTCTTTATCTGTCCTTTGATTTTAAATGATAGTCTTGCTGGGTAGAGTAGTCTTGGCTGTAGGCCCCTGCTTTTCATCATGTTGAATATTTTGTGCCAGTCTCTTCTGGTCTGCAGTTTCTGTGGAGAAATCAGCCAACAGTCTTAAGGGAGCTCTCTTGTGTGTAACTGCTTTTCTCTTGCTGCTTTTTAGGATTTTTCTCTTTGCCTTTAACCTTTGCCATTTTAATTATAATGTGTCTTGATGTGGGCCTGTTTGGGTTCAGCTTGTTTGGGACTCTCTGTGCTTCCTGGGCTTGTATGTCTATTTCCTTGCCAGGTTAGGCAAGTTTTCAGTCATTATTTCTTCAAATAGGTTCTCAGTCCCTTGCCTTCTCTCTTCTCCTTCTGGTGCCCCTATGATGCGAATGTTGTTACATTTGATGTTGTCCCAGAGGTCTCTTAAACTGTTCTCATTTTTTGTTTGTTTGTTTGTTTTTGGATTCTTTTTTCTTTTTGCTGTTCTGATTGGGTGTTTTCTGTTCCCTTGTCTTCCAAATCACTGATTCGATCCTCTGCTTCGTCTAGTCTGCTGGGGATTCCTTCTAGTGCGTTCTTCACATCACTTTTTGTGTTCTTCACTTATGACTTGTTCTTTTCTATGGTTTCTATGTCCTGTTTGATGCTTGCTATCTCTTTGTTGAAGTTCTCTCTGAGTTCCTTGAGCATCCTTAAAACCGTTGTTTTGAACTCTGTCTGTGGTAGGTTGCTTGCCTCTATTTTGTTTAGTTCTTTTTCTGGAGTTTTCTCCTATTCTTTCATTTGGGACACATTTCTATGTTTCCTCACTTTGGCTGCCTTTCTGTGTTTGTTTCTATGTATTAGGTAGCTCTGCCATGTGTCCCAGGCTGGGCCAGGTGACTGTGGGGTTTGGCCATATCCACAGCTTATGGGCTGCTGTGGAGGGGGCTTACCCCACTGAATGGGATTCACCCCAGTGGGCTCTGGTGCCTGTTGAGACCACCCTTTGTGTGTGCCGCTTGTGGGGCTAATTGGGTGGTGCTCTGCTGTGGTCTGAAGCCAACCTCCAAGTATGTTGGTTCTGGGGCCTCTTGGGAGGGGCTCTGGTGCAGGCCCAGGTCAGCCTCTGCCTGTGACCAGCAAGGGGCTACCTGGTAGGAGCTATAAATTGATCCACAGTTGTTTGCTGCCTATGCTGGACCTGGAGGCTCATGGGACAGGCCACTCTGTGAACTGAGGACGGCTGCCACCAGTACCGGGCCTGGGGTAGCTCCGCAAAAAGCCAGGACACCCAGAGGCCTGCTGTCAGCTGCCAGCTCCCCTAAGGTTCAGCCACTGATAAAGCCTCATGCAGTAAGTGAGTTGGGTGAGGCATGTTCTCAGGGAGTCACTAGAGTGGGAAGAGTTGTGTAGACTCTTAATGTAGACTCTGGTTTGGTGCTTGTGCTGAGCCTGGAGAGACTCAGCAAAAGTCTCAGAGCACACCGAGGCCAGTCACTGCCCGCCTGGGGCCTTCTGAACTCTTATAGTTTTCCAAGAAAGAGTGCAATGTGGGATGGGCTGGCTGCTCTGGGAGAAAGTGCCTCCAGCTGTGTGCGAGTTGGGTGGGATGGGGTCCCAGCTGACTCAGCTCACCAGGCCAATCAGATTCAGATTTGGCAGGAGCGGGCAGGCTCAACACAGGAAAGATGGTGCCTGCTGCCGGCTGCATGGGAGAAGGTCTCCTCACAGGGAAATGGTGACTGTCCTCCAGGCCTCCCCGGAGGCCATTCACCTCAGTTGCCTTGTATTGCCTCTGCTGTCCCCCACGTCACTGTCCCTCCGCTGGAGCCCAAAGTGAGTGCCTGCAAGTTAGTGTGTCTGTGCATGGGCCATTTAAGAGGATACCTGGGCTTCCCGCAGCCTTCTGTCCCACCTGGATGGTCAAATTTCCACTGTTTTTCAGTCAGATGTGGTGAGGGCTCCTCTTCCCAGCATCAGTACTCCGGGCTGGGGGCCTGGTGTTGGGGGCTGGGGTCCCTTGCTATTTGGGGGAAACCTCTGCAGATGAAACATTCCTGCTGATTCTCAATGGTAACACTCAGGTGCGGGCTCGTTCTGCGTCTCTGCCTCTGCTACCAGTTTTGTTGTGGCTTCTTCTTTATAGTTTTAGTTATAGGACTTCTGTTTGGCTAGACTTCAGATGGCTTTCCAGGTCGATTGTTCTATAATTTAGTTGTAATTTTAATGTGTTCACAGAAGGACGCAGGCACAGTGTTTATCTACACCACCATCTTGGATATCTCCACAACTAACTGATTTTAGATTCTTGAAATAGAAGTAGAAAGAGAAGAAATTATGAATTAGTTAACTGCCTTTTCCTGTTTAAAAATTTTTTCAACACATAGTTCTTAAGTTAAAAAATAAGTCAGTGCTCATTATCTGAAAGATATGTGAAATTAGTAAAGAAAACACTGGAAATTGAATTTAACTTTCAATTTTCACTTGGAAAATTTTTATCAGTTTTAAAAATGATGAAAAGCATCAGTAAAAGACAAGCCACTTTATGGTCTCCATGTGCTACCAAAATGACTCTGTGCTTGGGTATTAGATAAATTATCTAAGGACAATTTGATTTAAATTGGCAGATCTACCTAATACATAGAAACAAATTTAAATATTTTTCAAAATTATGTTTGTTTAAATGGCTGTGTAGTTTTTTATCAAATGGGGGAAAAACACAATTTCTCCCTTCTGTTCTTGAACACTTGGATTCTACGATTTTATGGTTATTAATAGTACTACAACAAATATCATTATACCCTAAACTTTACACATTTCTGATTTTACCTTAGATTCACAAAACTAGAATAAATGGGTTATAGCATTTGAAATCATTAAGCTTCTTAGTAAATGTTGCAAACACTTCTTCTAGAAAAGTTGTGTCAATTTACATCCCCTCCACCTGTGTTTGAGAGTGTCTGGTTTATCAGACCTTACCAAAAAAAGACCCTTATCAAAACATAATAAAAAAACAAATATAACTTTTCAATGCCAAATTGACTTCTCATTTTTTTATATATATTTTGAATTCTAGAGAAGCTAAATATATTTGATATGTTTGTTATATATTTTTAATGAATTTCAATTAATGCCCTTTCCCCATTTTTTCTCATGGGGGTTATCTTTTACTCATTGATTTTAAAAATAATCAAATACATTAGAAATATCAATTCTCTGTTTTTAATGTACAATGCAAATATTTTCTTCCAATTTCGTATTTGCTTTTAATTTTGTTAATTGAGATTTTGATATCTAGAGATTTTTCATTGTTAGGCATAAAATCTGTTACTAGGTTATTTTTAATGGTTTTATCTTTGCTTTTGTGTGTTAAGAAGATGGCTTTTCTCTATCAAAAGGTCACATAAATACCTACTGACATTTTCTGTTTTATATCTGACTCCTTATAATTCTTATATACAAATATAATATACATATTATCATATGTTATATATCATAATTATATGTTTATGGTTTTATATATATAGTTTAGTTATTATATGTAACATAGAGTTACTATGTAATATATTTATATACTAAAATCTTTTCACAGTTATTAATAAAATGATGTTTTATTCTGAGATGTTCTTTGAGTAATTGAAGTGACTTGAGTAGTGAAACTGAGTGAAATTCAATTTTTGGACAAACACAGTCCAGGACTTGGGTTAACTTCTTTAATGTTAATATGCCTGGTGCAGGCACACTGAAAGTTCAGTGCATGCAAGTACTTTGCAGCTATAATTTTTCTTTTAAAGTTCTTTTTTCGTTGAGTTGTGAGCCAGGCTTTAGCTGGTTGGACGAGCGGGGAAGAGGGGTGGGGTGTAAATGTTGAGTGTTCGCCTACTGGTATTAGATTATTTCCCAGAGGGTCCTTTTGGTTGTTGACTGGGACTCTTCACCGTGAGAAGTAATTATGATAAATCTCTGCACTTACACGTTGACCTTCCACTGAAGGTGCACACCTGTGAGGTTTGGATGCAGGCCCGGGAGTTGGGACAGGTGTCAGTCACACCTCAGAGTGGGTGAAGCCACAGACACAGAGGGTAGCAGCACAGAGATGCTGGTGAAGTGGTTGTTTGAAAAAGAGGCCCCAAATTATCCTTTGTTTCCAAGGAAGACGGGCCATTTTCTTCCTCCGTTTCTTCTGTACCTCACTTGGCTCATGTGCCCTTTGGGTTCCAGGCTACTTTGTGGGGGACACTGCATGGCAGTCTCCTCCATTCATTGTTAATACAGCTACCTGTTGGGGAGCTGGGAGGTATGTGAATTACTTGTCCAAAATTTAAGCTTAATGTTTTTAAACATTCAAAGATGAAACATTAAAAACACTGATTAGAATAATTTGAAAACCTCTCAAGTCAGTGGCTGCTGGAAGGTCCAACTTAAGAGGTCCCAGTCCACGCCGACTTTCTGGGCTGTGGACTGGATTCTAGAAGGAGGGTGAACCCCACGTTACCACACAGACAGCCCGATTTCACAAAATCCTGCTTGGAAATGAAAGGCAAGGAGAGAGTAGTAGAGAGAAACTTATTCATTTAAAGATAATTATGACATCATACAGGAATAGCAAGAGAGTGCTTTGGTAGAATTCCCAACTCAGGACTAATTTGAAAGTAGTCTCCATTTTCATAATGCTTGAGTCATTAAAGAAGCTGAATTTCATTATCAGATTTTGTGTAAACCTCCAGGCATTTTATTGGATTTAACTCTTATTTTCCCACCAACTATTTTAAAATGGTGAGTTGAGTTTTCAGAAACAGAACGCCCCTTTCTGGGCCGGCTGAGTGGTGCATTGGTTAAGAGCTGGCTTGGGATGCCAGAGGGCCCCGGTTCGAATCCCACATATGAGGGCCAGTGACACTGCCCTCTACAGCTAAGATGCTGAACAACAGCTCAACCTGGAGCTGGGCTGCCCTGAGTCACAGGCGACGGCGTAGGCTGCAGCCCCTGCGGCAGTGGGTTGCCATGGGCTACCGTGTGTAGCCAGCAGCCAGCGTGAGTGGCCAGCAGCCGCCATGAGCGGCCATCCAGAAGCCGGTCTGATCTGCCTCGCCCAGGAAGAGCTCAATGATGGTGCCAACTTGGGCCAATGAAGCGACGTCCTCCACAACTAGACTGAAGAACAAAAGGATAGCAACTTGTCTGTTCCCCTTCCCCCAATTCCCCAGCGCTGTTCCCATTCCCCCAATTTCCCAATAAAAATCTTTAAAAAAAAAAAAAGAACACTCCTTTCTGACCCAGGATTAACATGAAAAGATACATTAACATCTGAACTGTTCTCTTCACCATGCTTTCAAAGAAAATGTACAATAGAGATTTAAATGAATTATTTCTTCTAAAGGCGCAAAACTTGCCTGGTGTATAAAAGGGAAACACAGGTGAAATTACTATTTGGCACAGTGGCTTTTATTGGGTTGTCGGAACATTCATGATGTACTACCGTATTTCCCCATGTATAAGACGCACCCTTTTTTGAAAAATTTAGGATCTAAAAACTGGGTGTGTCTAATACAGTGGTTGTAGATTTTTTGTCAGTGATGAGGAGTTGTATGAATTTTATGATGAATAAAACTTGAGTTCAATAACTTTATATGTTTTTTTTCAAATTTCGGGCCCCAAAATTAACGTGCGTCTTATACATGGGAGCGTCTTATACATGGGGAAATATAGTATTTTTTCTATGTTTTTTGTTGCAAAACAACCTTTTTATTTTTTTACTTTTTGTCATGACTTTTCTGACAACCCAGTATTTGATTTGAAACAGAACATTAGGAGGCATCCTTTTGAATTTACAAAATGTGTCCAAAAATGAGAGTTTGGAAAAACTGGCTTCTTTCTCCCCCTCAGGCAAAGATGGCTCCTGGCCTTGGAGCGAATACTGCAGCGGATTAATACATGTTTCACTTCCATCCCAGGGCGTGCTGTGCTTCTCCCAGATGAGAACCGGGGGATTTTGAAAGCAGAGCTCTCCACAGCACTGAATCTGAGAGTCAAAGCACTTCCTTTCTTCCTTCCTTCCTTCCTTCCTTCCTTCCTTCCTTCCTTCCTTCCTTCCTTCCTTCCTTCCTTCCTTCCTTCCTCCTTTCTGGGCACTGGGTTAACCTCTGACGACCCAAGACACAGTTTCCATCTTCAGAGAGTTTACCATTTGGTGGGTAATACTACTCTGTTACTTTCAGGTGCTAGTCTCTGAAAGTAACAGAGAACATCACTCAGTGTGACAGTGTAGGCTGCACCCTGATCCACGTCACAGTGGGAAAACGCTCTTCAGAATGAGTCACGCCTGCATTCATTTAGTGGGATTTCTAGAGTGTGTGGCAGACGCAATTGTCAAAGATGGACACACCTACTGTTTAGCTCATCCCACACAGTCTTCCTGGAACTTAGTGTGAAACTGACATTCCTCTCTAGGGTGGCGGGGAGGGGATGCCGGTGACTCCTCCCTTTCAGTCTCTGTGGGATCTTGTTCTTCTCCTGACCAGTGATTTTGGTGGAAGTGAGGTTATGTGGCTTTGGAGGCTCTGTCATCAAAAGGAGAAAGTGTCCGCCTGGCTCTCTGTGTCAGGACCCTCCCCTGGGAAGCCTGCCTCCATGTCGTGAGGAAGCCCAGGCCACATGGAGAGGCCATGAGGGGGTGTTCTGGCCAACAGTTCAGCTAGGCCCCAGCTGCCACCAGCATCCACTGACAGGGGAGGTCACGACTCCACATGGCAGCGAAAGAGCCTTCAGCTGGTTCCAGCTCCAGGTGTCCAGGAGCAGGGGCAGGGCCCCCGCTATGTCCCCAATGTATTTCTGACCCACAAAGCCAGGAGGGATCATGGTGACACCCATGGTTTTTCAGCCACTGTGTTTGGGGCTAATCTGTCAGGCAGCAACAGACCCCTACAACACAGGTGTTACAAATAGGCTGCCTTGTGGAAGCTTCGGTTTCAGTCGTAGGTAGAAGACACTTGTGAAATAGTGAACGGACAAGTATGTGAATAACTTTAACATGAATAATTCAGAAAGCACTTGCGGTAAGTGTTCAAGGAATGGAGATCAAAGTCAGCTGATCTTTGAGGAAGGAAGTAGTTTCTAGTGTCATTTTGGAATGCCGGGAATTTGCTCCAAGGACAAATGAATCCAGTCAGAGCTTGACTCGGCATGACCGCGCGCTTTCAGGGAACCACAGTCCTTTCAGCCACAGAGAGGGACAAAGGAAGGGAGCGAATATGTACTCACGACAGGTGCTTTACATACTCAGCTCATTTAATTTTCACAACTATCTGATCAGGTGGGCATTTTTACCCCAATTTCACTGATGGAAAAACCTTGATAAAGCTTTGCTATCTTTTACTGGGTTACACAGCCAGTAACAGGACTAGTGTCATAACACACACCTGAGTGGCATGAAAGCTTTTTTGCAGTGTGATAAATCGGATGCCCAGATTATAATGACAAGACAGCAGCTCGAGGGTGGGACGGACTGTGACAGGCTTTGGGAGCTGGATGAGGCCTGGGTGCAGGGCTCCAGACTAATGTGGGTCCCCGGGCATCCCTACCACCCTTCCAGATGTCTGAGAGATCAAAACAATTTTCAAACCGATACAACATGTATATATAAAGCTGAATACAAAACAGTAGATGTACTAAAACTAAAAATGTCGTTAGCCTTTGTCACTGCACTGACATGTCACCGGTGGGCTGGCACAGCTGCTGGTGGCTCTGCTGTCATCAAGGCTCCCACTGCTCGGTGGTCACTGACTTCTCTGCAGTAAGCAGCTGCGGTGACAAAGTTGCCAGTTTCACGTAGGAATGTGAAGCGGTAAAAACTTACTGTGCTGTCTCAACCCCTGAGTGCATACGTGTCTTTTAAATTTCCTGGGTAGTGACATGCAGAGTGTGTGTAAACCCTTCCGCTGAATGCCAAGGTGTCTCGAGGGACAGGTGTCTTGAGGGCTGTTAGATTTGCACGCTGAACTGGCCATGGGACACCATTTTTACTTGAAAGGACAAGGGCTATTCAGACTTGGGTACTTGGTAGACATTTTCCAGAAAACGAATGAAGTGAGGCTGGCTCTTCCAGGGGAATAACGGACAGTGTTTCTTGGCGAGGACAATGTTTGAGGCTTCGTGTGAAAATCTGAATTTTGGGGAACTTGTATTCTTCACCACCACGTGCTTGATAATTTTCTAATACTTAAAGACCTTCGTGATGAGGTCCATAGGAATAATAACAAATGTGACTTTTTAATATTGTATGAAATGTGTCAACATTTGAAAGACCTGAAAAGCTCAGTGAGTCAAACCTTACCCAAGGACCCCTGTGAGGTATTATAAAATCATGGTGTAAGAAAGTCCAGTGGATTTTAATGGTAGAGGGTGTGCAAAGTCACTGATACGCTTGCAGAGTCCACATTGCAACTAGTCTTTAACAAATGAACACTCATCTGGTTTTGGTATATTACCAAAGAAGAATAGCCCTAATTACCTGAAAAAGCTAGTAAATACTTCTCCATTTCTGGGCTCAACCAAAGCAACATACGGCAATAAGCTGAACACAGAAGTGGATACTGGTCCAACTTTCTTTGTTAAGCAAGACAGTGATATTTGCAAATATGTACTTTTTGAACTTTTTTCACCATTTTCTTTTGTTTTGCATAATATGGCTATTTCTCATAAAGGTATATTATTCGTGTTAATATGGAATGGTTCATTATTATTATGTTTGAAGGGACTAATACATATTTTGAAAAATTCTGTTTTAATTTCTAATACAAGAAGTATTGACAGAAACAAGCCACGTCAGCAGTTCTCGGGGGTCCACAGTGATTGTGAGGTGTGTGAATGGGTCCTGGGCCCACACGTGTCAGGGCCTCCGTCCTCGGTAATAGGAAGGTTTGCATGTTCTCGAGGGATGGAGCTAACGGGATGCAGGATTGATGTGGCGAGGTGTGTACGAGGAAGACGTGTGGCCCGGGGCGTTAGGTGGGACACCGGGCACGCTGAGGAGGGACGACGGAGAGGAGGGGCTGCAGGCGAGGCCAGCTTCACAGTCACAGGGGATGAGGCTGGGCGGGCAGCTGTGACGGTGAAGGGAAGAAACAATGCCCGCCTGGAAGTATGAAGCCTGTGTTCACTATGTGTCCACCGGGCTAGGCTGTGACGGCCGGTTGTCTGCTCACACGCCTGTTGGGATGCTGCTGGACAGGTGGCATGATGATGTCCTTCTCATGTAAGCCTGTTGACTTGAAGCCAAGCAGATGACCCTCCATGATGTGCTGGGCCTCATCCCATCCGCTGAAGGCCTTGAGAGCAAAGACTGAGGTTGCCTGAGGAAGATTCTGCCCCCAGACGGCCTTCATATTCAAGACTGCACCGTCGGCTCTTCCCGGAGTCCCCAGCTGCCAGCCTGTCCTGTGCAGTTCAGACTTGCCAGCCCTCAGGTCACACGAGCCAATTCCTTGCAATCTCTCTCTGTATACGTATATCCTATTGATTCTGCTTCTCTGGGGAATCCTAACTCATACAAAACCGAATCTCAAAAATAAAAGTTTGGATTCATTCGTATAATTAGGAAAGAGACGGGAGGCCTCCCCGCCCCGAGAAACTCTCCCTTCTGTGGTGGGTTTGCCAGGTCTGGTTGGTCAGCTGGTGCTTGGGCTCCGCGGCTCAGCTATCTTGACAAACGTCCATTTATGCATCCACCAAGCATTGGATGAGTGTCCACTACGTGAAGGGGCAGTTGTTTGCTAGAATGATTCACAGAACGTCTAGATACATTTGGTCAAATAGCCGAGGACGAGGGCTTCGTCCTCGTGAGTCTGTTGTGTGTGGAAGGAGGGAGAGGCCAGGGCGTGATGCAACCTGGTGACATTTGGGCCTCCCACGCCCTTTGCGTGTGAGGGTGAGACCCCTGGCCTCTAAGTGCAGGTGCAGTGCGGCCTGATTCAATGCTGGGTGCTCACGTGAGCTCACCTGGCTCGGTGGAGACTTTCCTCGGTGAGCATGAACTCGAAAGGGGAGACCTGCTTGCTTCTGGGCCGTGCAGACTCGGCCGAGGCACCGGCCTCTGGCTGTTGTAGACTCACCCACGAGTGAGGGCTCCTGGGAGCAGGAAGAGGTGATGCACAAGCTTACCAGGAGACGGATGTGAGGAAGTGATGGATGGCGTGAGGGCGGGCAGCCCCATCAGGCCCTGCTAATTCCCACACTCGCAGCTGAGCTCTCTAAGCACGTAGAGGCCATTCATTTTATTGCAGAAAACAAACAGGGAGGCGTATTCTGAAAGCGTCACTGCACCCTTTAATTTGCAGCTCTGACTGGCCATGTGTGACGTAGAGAGGGTGACTGCAGGAACGAACCCGCAGACCCCTGGCCAGCTCCGCATCCCTGACCGAAGCGAGCACCCTTGGGCGAAAACGGACGCTTGCCCTTACGCTGGAAGGGCTCGGGCCACGTCGTTGCGGGCCTGGGGAGCTCAGCACAGGCCTCCTTCCTCTGTGTTTTGATCTCCCATCTGGTTCTGCCTTTCATTTTGTAATTTAGGGGCCTATCTGGTCCAATTTATTGGTTACACATTACCTGGCTTTGAAGTTGCGTCTTTATTGTTAGTAAATGGAGCAGGAAAGCGCACACTTCTTTCGTGGCTGGAGGGGTTTGCACTGGTGTATTTCTGTCAAGGTTGACTTTCCGGCACAGACACAGGAAAAGGGCCGGGCTGCTCCACGGCCACGACAACCAGAGGCAGGAGTCCTGGCTACTGGCTCCGGAGTCCCTGAGGTCCGCCCTGGACTGGGCCTGGGCGAGGTGCACGGGGGTGTGTGGGAAAGGCCCTCGCCCAGCCTCGGGGGTCCGGAGGGCTTCCTCAGAGGAGTGGGGTGGCCTGGGGTGGCCTGGGAATCAGGCAGGTGTGGAGCCCCATCCTGAGTTCACTGGGAAGGACAGCAGACCCCGGGGAGGCCCCGGGGCTGAGGTAGGAGGTCCGTGCAGAAGGAGGCTGACCTTGGTGACTAAAATTGTGACCTTTCGATTGCATCTGATGAATCAGCACGTTCTGTCAGACAGCTCCTTCCGCAGTTTGCCCAAAGCTGACGGACCCACAGCTCTTGTTGAAATGCTTGCTGCCGGCCCAGTTCTGCTCCCCTCGTCCGCGGGGAACGCAGGGGCTGAGTCAGAAAACGCCTGACTGTTCATTTCCTTCTACTTATTTGATTTACTAGCAGCTCTTTTAAGTCAAGCCCCACCTCGTTATCTCGGAGACTTCCTGCACGTCAGGGGCCTTAATGACGGGCCCAGGGACTGGAAGGAAGGGGGCTGTGCGAGCCGGGGTGAAGACTCAGGCAGGCCCGCCTAGAGTCCTGCCAGCCTTGCCTTAGCTCCCTGGTCCTGGGCAAACTGCTCCCCAATCTGTAAAGTTGGCACCATTCTCCCCTGGCTTGTGGTATGGCTGTGACAACTGGGTGACGTGATGGGCAGACACGGTGCTTGTCACAGAGAATGGCAGCCTTTGCTGTGGGGAGGCCTGGGCGTGGTGTGCTTGAAGTTAGGGTCGTGGCCTGAGTCGAGGCCTGGAGGGGACAGGGAGGATCTGAGGAGCCAGGAGGAGTCAGGCGTCACCTGTGTGCTGGGACAAGATTGTGCAGAAAGTCTCCAGAACCAGACAGACCAGTTGGTGACTTGATGTGGCCAGCAATTAGCAACCTCTCCATTTCTGAGTATTGGTGAGACTGGACCAAGGGCGTGTGGGTGCTGAGTGTGGCCGTGGCTGTGGGAGGGAGAAGAAACTGAAGCCCATGGGAGGGGCTGGGGGGGGGTCAGTGTTGTACCGGGGCCTGCACAGCTGGGGACAGCGAGGGAGCAGAGGATGAGCTAGAAGAGAAGGTTCAGCAGGGTGTCCAGACTACAGAGTCCCTCCGATTTGGGGCTGTCAGTGGGCTGCAATCATGGCACTGGGGATGGTGACAGAGAGCTGAGTGGGAGTGGTTCCTAAAGTGAGAAGCCAGTGACTCTGTGCAGCTGAGCACAGCTTGGGGACCCGAGGGAGGCAGGCTCACCGGTCAGTGTTGATGGTGAAAGGGGCCTGTCTGCTGCCCACGGCAGCACTGTAAACGTAAGTCAGGCCTGCGGGAGCTCAGGGAGCAGAGATGGGAGACCGTTTGGAAGTCCTGCATGTTGTGAGCACTGCCTCCTATGCAGAAGCAGCTGGCCTGAGGCCAGGGAGTTTAGTGTTTCTAATAGAATTGGGGACAGTCACATGACCCTTGCACGGCCAAGCTGATGCATGACGCTTCTCACCACTTGGGACAAATATTATCCCCCACTCTCCCCACCACGGTGTGTGCTCCTTTGTGCTGCTGATGGAGGAGGAAGGCTCCTTCGCACCAACCAGCAGGACTACTCTGCTCCTTTCCTGGCCTGTGGCTCCAGGTTTCATGGATTAGCATGTGGCGTGAAGCCGCGGGTGAGAGCTCACCTTGGCACAGAAGGACTTAGGTGGCCCTGTGGGCAGCCGTCGCGGAGGCAGGTCAGAAGCCCAACTGGCGATGCAGGTGTTTGTCTGTCTGTGATTGTTTGGCTAACGTTTCTGACTGGAAGCCGACTTCTCCCACATCCGAAAGTAAAATGGCGGTTATAGGTGGTGGGCAGGGCAGGGCAGGGTCCCTTTCACAGCTGGTGGCGTAGTTCACTCGCGTTTACTCTGGGGTAGATTCTTTACATTTTTGACCCGCAGCTACGTTGTGCCCGCTTCCATGTCCCCAGGAGTGCCCTCCCTTCCCCTGGGCCCCCAACACCAGTGCCTCCAACTGCCCTTTGCTCCCCAGCTTTGGGGGTGGCAGTAGTGCCCAAACTTGACATCTCCTTCCCTCCCTCCTCCTCCTGGGGCCAGAGTTCGCAGCAGTCAGAACTGGGAGGACCCCAGAGCCTGGGCATGTGCTCGGCTAGAGATCTGGGGCGGTTCATGGCTGTGGGCTGAGGTGGTGGCCACCTACAGGGGAGCAGACAGTGCCCCCAGGACCATGGTCCACACGGCCTGCAGACGCGGCGGGTGGCTGATACTTTCCTGGAAGCGCCCCGGGGAGTGCAGGTCTGACGTGGACCCTGGAGCCCCAGTCTCCAAGCCTGAGACATTCCCTGCGGCTGATAAACCCCTACTCCCCTCTTGCCTTCAATGAGTTCCGCTGCTAGAGCAACTCTTCCATTTCTGTAAAGAATCCCTCCCACTTTAGAAAAATCTCTGTATTTCTCAAAAAAGACTTTCCAATGTAAACAAAACTATCTCATTCTCTATTCACAGGCCAAGCTGGGAACTGAGTACTTGGGGGAAGAAATCGGATGGCTTAGATACCAGGCCTCTAAATATTTAGACAGTCGGGAGGGCCAGCAGCAAATTCCAAGTCCGTGTGATAATTGCACTGCTCATCAGTCCTACGGCGAGATCAGTCAGCAAAGTATAAAATCAACCAGCGGCGACTTCACGATTTATTCTTCGGTGTGCCTCCTTTGGTTTGGATGGTGGGAAATTGTCCATGTGGAGGCCACAGAAGAAAGAGAAATAGAACATTTATGAAAAAACACGCTTAAATTGGATGATCAGAGCTTCGGTTGGAAGAAAACGGACTGAGTTCAGGCCTTTAGAGGACAAATCGAAGGAGTAAAATAACCAAGTTTGCAGCTGACCCTAAAGCGCCGATAGGAAATACCGGGGAGGATGAAGTTCGATAAGAGCGCTCACATCTGGACAGATGGAAACAAAACGCCCCGGAGCGTGGCTGGGAACTGTCGTCTGGGAGGAAGCCCAGGTGGTATCCAGAGCGCTGGCTTAAGCTCAGGGCTGCACGAACCGGGCACTGTGTGGACATTTTCCCATTTAACCCCCAGAACACCCAAAGGAGGAGACTGGGCACAGGCAAGAGAAGCTTTGTTGGTCCGTTACCTAAAAATGCCGATCAGAGATGTGAGGGTGGCTCAAACCTCCCCACCTCAGGGGAGCTGACGGCACAGCCTCCTATGGGACCACGTATGCAGTCTGGTCCCGGCCCGGGGTGGCACAGCGGGCACACACCCCAATAACGACAGGATGCTTGGGGTACGCAGGCTGTGTCCTAGAATTTGGGGGTGGGGTGGGGACAAATGATCATAGCCCACTCCTCGCTCCTCTCGCAAGATGAAAAAGCTGCCTGTGTGCTGAAAGGGTAGCCCTTGACGACAGTAATCGAATTCCTTTCCATTCAGGTCAGCGTTCCTGGAGTCAGGCTGATCCCAGCGGTGTCCAGACATGGCCGTGCAGGTATGCGCCACCAGGAGGAAGCTCTGGAGACAAGACTGAATACTCCACAGTGGTGGTAAATGGCACACTAGCCGCTGAGATGGTGGTGATAGTCCACAGCACTGCAAATCCCAACGCACTCTCGTGAGGTCCGGTTCGCTGTTCCAGGCCCTCACGTCTCCTACGCTTAACTGGGCCACCTCCTCTCGGTTTTCTGAGAAACTTTCAGTTTTACTGCTGTGGTGCATTGATTTCTTATGTAAGTAGTAACTGCAGAGTTTATAATAAAATGTTATAAACAGACACCACTCTGGATAAGGGTGCTACTTCTCCCTTTAAATTGCATAAGCATGGGTTTTCTGAATCTTCAGGGAAAAAGGAAGAAATAATGTTAATAGGTCTGCTCCTCGAAGCCCCTCCTGGTAGTGTGTGAATGCCAGACTAGCTTGGACCAGGATCTGATACTATGCAAGAATGCATACAACAGCTGTATTCTTTTAATTAACAACACTTTGATTGTTTCAACAAAGGTATAAGTGGCTTACTGATATCACTATAAATGCCAAATGCAAGTGAGTGTGGCCCCGTCTGCAACGTTAAAACGGAAAATGGTAATCATCTGCATTTTTCAGCACAAGGAAACTGTGTCCTATTCAAGGCTCATGATTTACATGAAAACATTTGCAATAATTAATGAGACAAATTTTTATAGGCTATCATACTTCAGCCTTCATATAACAAACATTTAAATAGTAAAAGCTTACAAACATTTTTAGTAAAATGTTGATAAAGCCAGTGAAAGGCATTTGGAAAGTACTGTCATGCCACCTACTCAGGAGAGTAATCGCATTTCAGACATGACATAGTCACTAGAACTTCAAAAACGGGTAACAGTGATGTGACTGGATCCTTGTAATCTAGAGTTTTGAAGCTGCTAATTGGAAATACTCATCTATTGAGATATGAAAACAACGTTTTGCAAAACTTACAAACCAAGGCAGCAAGAGTTCAGTCGTTCTTGGTTATCATGCTTCATCTCTTATGTAACAGTATTGTAATGAATTATTTGAAGTGCAAAATACAGGACTTTGAAGTTAGTTTAAAGGTTTGGTTGATTTTGTGAGTCAGAAGCCGTTCATGTTGCTACATATTAATCATGAGTGTTAGTGTTGAGAAAAATGCTTTCAATGGGAAATCTTCCTATGGAAAACACATCAGGTGTATGTAAACAGTATCCATGTCATTACAGTTACACTGCAATTGTAGTGTAATTGTAATCAATTAAAGGGAGAAACTGTGTTGGTCCTGCCGAATTTTTATAAAAATTTCCAGATGTTTTAATTTAGATCACCTAACATGACCGTATTCAATTATACCTGGGTGATGCAACAAATACGTAAATTGACCACCTTGTATCTTTTCCCGAAGGTTTGGATTTGTTTCACATGTCAAGGAAACAGAGAGAATGAAATACTCTGAGGAGCTAGACAAAGCAGCAGTGAGAACTGGAAGAATATTTGGACGTCAATGCGGGGCCTGTACGTCGAGAGCTGTCAGAGAATTTTTGAAAAACATATGCAGATTTGCAGCCTGTCTAATAAAAACTGTGTAACCGGAGTGGATAAACATTTGAAGACTGGCTTTACTAAGCACTGCTCTCTCGGAGGGGCCAGTGCTTCCATTAGCATTATAAGAAAGCCGTGTCAGTTATTAGAGCGAGATGAAGGGTGTCTTTGCGTGTGTATCCTTGTGGGGGGCACCTACCTGACCCTTCTACTTGGAATTTTAAAGCAACCCCCTGCCCCCAGAACTCCTGTTACAGTCCCTGCTCTAGTTAGCACTTGCCACCGTAAACACATCGTTTTTGTTATGTTTACTATTTACTTTCTTTCCTCTGCACTGCAAGCCCCTTCAAGGCAGAGGTTTTTGTTATGGTTGTTGTCGATTTTGATCGCTGATCTATCTCACATGCCTGGAATGGACAAGTCATCCTGAGTGAACGAATGTGTAAAACAAATAAGTGAAACTGAAGGAAAAGCAGAAGGTGGTATTCAAGGGAAGAAATAAGATATGAAATTTGAAAAGAAACAAAGTAGCTATTCCAAGAAGAAAGACTAGCAGCTTGTCTGATAGATTATCTGAAAATGCACTAGTGGTTTAATGAAAAACGTGAAGAAATGAAGTGGTAACTTTTAAAAATTCTTAGAATTCTGAGTGTAGGTCAAATGACATATGTGGAGTTCTGTGATAAAGGAAACCCAGCAGCCAATTAAATATGACAACCCATTAACCATTTTCCATGATTGGCCATAATGGTAGAGCTATCAGACATGTAAAATCGTCAGACAGCATTGTTAGGGCTGGAATGTTTAATGTAATAGAAGTTAGTGTAGTGAATGCTGACAAGTTCCTGTACCGTGAACAATGGCGCTGATATTGTATGAACTTCTCTACTGAGACTAAAGTTACCTCATGACCATGTAATGAATAAGCGAGTTGTTAGAAGGATTTTGGAGTTCCCCCTGTCAAATCACAGCTCAGTCAGGGGGAACAGCTGTGTCAAGCAAAAGCTATGCCAACAATTTTTAGACGTCAGTCGATGATTTGGAAATTATTAGAATAATTGGGTAAACAATGTGTGCTACAATTCCTACATCTTGGTAAATACACATTTGTGTGATAATTCTGTAGCTTAGAGAACAAAGGGGAATGCATTTTATCATTTTGAAGTATATATTGATTTGTGAATTAATTTGTTTTACTGCTCAGTGAACTATTTTGACTCTTCCCCGCTGCACTAAGTGGCCACGCTGACTGGGACCATGTCATGATCCCAGTTTTTGAAATGGTTTGCCACAATCTCTAGGGCAGGTCTCTACCCTCTGAAGACGCTCTCATGCATGAGATACATGCCACTGAGGGGTGCCAGCTCAGTCCCACAGCAGTTCCAGAATTATGAGTCATTTTGGTCTGAAGTACATTCAAGGCCTTGGGGTCAAGGTGATGTGTGTGCTTTTAGGTAGTCAAGATAACAGGCTTTAGAGAAGAGCAAAGGCTTGTCCTGAGGAACGGAACTGGGGGCTGGGGGCTGGGGTTGCTTGGGCGATAGCGTGGAGAAGGATTCGTGGGTCAGTGGGGTTTCTGTCTGAAGGTGTGATGTGAGACAACGTTGGGTCGTCAGAGAGGGACAAGTGCTTGGAAGGCTCTGAAAGCAAGCTCGGGGAGTATTCTCTGAGGGAGTTTGGGGGTGATGCGTCAAAGAGGAACTGGGAAGGAGGGGGGAAATGAGGAAACAAGGCTGTCCCTGTAGGAACGGGGGCAGAGCCCCACTGAGGAGGGGAGGCTGCAGACGGCACACAACAGAGGTTGAGTCAGGAGAAAGGAGGAGATAGTGTCAAAGCTGGCACCACCCGTGGGGCGGGAGGACCCGGTTTCGTTTACACATGTGCCTGGGCGATGTCACAATGTGCAAGGGCATAAGTCATGCAGGCACTTGGGATGCGTCAGACACGGAGACACGTATGTGATTCAGTCACCTAGAGGTGAGAGGTGACACTGAGGAGAACAAAACGTAGCGAGAACTCCACCAGGAACAGCCACAAGAAAACACAAAATTCTTCAGGCCGAAGTCCAGAAGACCTTGGAGGGTATGTGTCAGGAGAAGAGGCACTCACCAGGTCCCCCCACAAGCCCCTCTGCCCTTGATGGCAGGTGTGAGGAGGTAAGAGATGTGTGGACAGTAGGCCTTCTCGGTTGTCCCACCGCGGGGGACATTCCAACCTCCAGGATTGCTCTAATGTCTGGGATGATAAGCTGCTATCCTCACCCTCGCACACCTGTCTTCTCTGTGTGACCACCTGCTGTTTGGGAAAGGCACAGGAGCTGTGCGTCCTCCCATAGCAGGACGGAAAGTCCCCAGCTCTGGGTGTCAGCGTCTTCGTCCACTCTAGGACCTCCTTTGGCCGACTCCACGGCCCACTGGAAAATGCTGCCCTGGGCAGAACTGTTGGAGTCTTCGTTTGGTTTCTGACTTGTTTTCCCTGGGCGGGGAGGGGAACTGGGCAACCGGAAGTGGGGCTCAGGGCCCCTTCCTATGGGCACCCCTTTTGTCCCTCGCAGGTCCGTCCTTTTCAGCAGGGTTGTGTGGAAGGCCTGCATGGACGTTTCGGGGACAGACTTGCTTCTGTACCTGGCTGCTTGCACCTTCAGTCCATTTTGGGCTGGCCTTGTGGGTGGTACTCGTGACAAAGCCTGCTTCCTTCTCTCCCTCCCCCTTTGTCACCAGGCATTTCACAGGAGGCTTGCTGAGGGGTGACGTGAACCTGAGTGTGGGCTTTGGTGTGGTCTCAGGTGACACGCACTGAGCCTGTTGCATTGAGTGGAGGATAATTAGTCTTGCACACTCGGGGCCACGCCCTACAGGGCACCCAGATGTGTTTCTGCTTCATGTGTTAAAAATGAGCCGGGTTCTGGGTTTCTCTGGTCTACATTTGGTCATGCAGCTAAAACTTGGCCCCACACAAAACTGGAAAATCCCTAGCGTACTATTCTGATGATCACAGCAGGGCTGAGGATCGAGGGCTGTTATCACTTCAAAAATCAGCCTGAACAATAGAAACAATAGCAACAAAATGCCCCTTAGGGCTGTTTCAAATCCATCCAAGGGCTAATCATAAAGTCATAACTTAACCTGGGGAAGAAAAGAAAGGTCTGGAAAAACAAAAGGCGCATTTAGATCACTTTAATAAACTCGAGATGAAGTCACCAGCCACTGATGGGGGCTCACGATGCAGGACTCTGCGCAGAGAAGGTCAGCACGAAGCCAGCGTCTGTCCTGGGCTTGTATGTGCTTGGGCTGGGGTGCGTTCTCCCCACGATTATTCCATGTGACCCTCCCACTGCCCTGCATGGTGTGTGGGATGTTTGAGGGGCCTTTAAAGACACAGTCCTCAGTGACCACTTTGGAGAGCAGTCGGGGAGCTCTAAGTGCTCAGATAGGCAGAGGAAGGGGCACTCTGTGGTCCTTTTGTTATCAGTGACGCTGACCTGCCACTTGACTGGACCAAGGATGTGTGCCCAGATCAAAAGCGTGGCCTGATCACGAGGGTGGCCACCTTCCCCAAGGTGACCTGCTGTCAAACTAAGGTGGCTGCGGACAAAGCAACTTAGCGAGCTCTGTTCTGGGAAGGTGAAAGGCTGGCCCACCCAATGTCCACGCCCCACGTGGGCTGGCCTCTTCGCTGGCCTGAGGCACAGCCCAGCCTCAGGAGGGAGACGCGACAGGCGGGAGAGTCCTGAGCCTCCTTCAGTGCCCACGTCCCCTTGTGGTGCCCTCCAGTGTCAAAGGGTCTCTGGGCACATCACACCCCTGCTGCCTGTGGTCCAGAGATGCAAGGTCATAGAAATGCCATTGCAAGAACGTTGGGCAGCCAGTCGGCAAGCTCTGATAACAGTAAGCAAAGGAGCGCCTCTCGGCCCAGGTGCCACTTCCATCTAAATGGCACGA
>NW_017731649.1:368647-419844 GCF_001890085.2 Hipposideros armiger | reverse complement strand
GGAGACACTGATCTTACGGTTAATTCAAATGTCTTGGGCCTGTGAATTTCTTTGAAGATGACTGCATTTGAGGTAACTAATATAGAATTCGAAATCCATTGGGATGAAGCATAAAACCAACCAGGAGCTCTGCCAGAGTTCAAAGCACGTCATGTTAGAAGCTATTTTGCCAGGAACACACGCTTCTGTCCTGTCTGCCTGCAGCTGTAAGGAGAGCAAATTCTTTTCAAGTCAGCCAGCGAGTTAATGGCATAGAAGTCGCCTCACAGGTCCTTCCTTCTCACAGGGAGGTGGTGCTGCTATGTTCCCTCTCTGCTCTTCAAGTTCAGCCCACAGGCTGCCTGTTTAAAGGGCTGTCGTTCTGTCTGGTCTGTTGCCTTCCTAGAATGCCCCTGGCATCGATCGGACCCTTACAGGTCTAGAGGGTTGGCGTCGTCTCACATCCTTATTAAATAAGGGCATTATTACCCCAGAACTTTTCACTGTATACATGAGGGAATGAAAGTAATAGGGGAGTTAAGCCGCTCGCCCCAGTCACACAATTGGAGCGCCGAGCTGGAATACGAACTGCTGGGAGATTCCTGATGAAGCTCAGGCTGGTTTCACATGAGCAGGTCTCAACATTTTGTTAAAGCACGAGGTTAAAGATGGAAATCCAATCCCTATCCAGGAGCAGAGGTGTGCTGGGAGCTGGGTGGGGTGTCCGCAGCGCATGGTTCCTCTGTGGAACCCTGGGGCCCCAGAAGCACAACCAGAGCCCCCTTCCGCCCCACCAAGCTGGCAGCTGTGGGCTGTGGGATGGCGGGGGAGTGTGTGCGGCACCTCACGGCTGAAGCTGGCCCAGTGAAGGCAACCCACCTGTGAGCCCATTGCACAGCTGAGAGCCCAGGGGAGGGGCCCCAGCAGTGCTGATGGTCCTAGTACAAATGTAATTCTCTGCTCCCTGAGGGTCAGAAGCGGTGGTCTGCATCCTTTCTCAATCTGGACGTCCCTCCGTCATGGAGAAGTAGGGGAAATTGTCTTGCTGTCGTCATCGCCATTGTGCATATAAGACTGGATATTTAAGTCCACAAAAGTGGAATCTGAGTTTTATAAAGTGACTGCATTTATTAAAAGCAATGTGGTATAATAAGGGTCCCATAAACCATAGTTCCATTGAGTGCTATTTCTACTGTGTGCCTCAGCTTCTGCAGTTGTCAACAAGGAATAAGAAGACTCAACCTCAAAGGCCTGCTCTGAGCACACACTGAGTTGCTGCAGCTAGAGATTTTAGAACAGCATCCGGTGCACAGTAGGTGCTCGGATGAGGGTCGGCTGCCTGGCGCTGCAGAATCAAACAGCCCCAGCACCTCACCTCTTGCTCATTCTCCATGCCCACTGGGCATCGCTGTGAGTTCTCTGGGGCCAAGACGGCAAAGCCAGTGACCAGAGGAAAGGGATTCAAGTGCCAGGCGGTGTCCGACTGGCAGTTCAGTACTCTGTACTGACGTGGTGCTTATGCCCACCGCCCATACCTTGTCACGTGGCCACGCCCTCCACGAGGGGCTTCCGTGTGCTGTGGAGACGAGAAGCTCGTGGGTTTGCGTGAGCAGTGCTAATGACTCACCGCACCCAGAAAACATCGGGGAGACACCTTGCTGACCAAGCACTTGCCCAGAAGGAGAGCGAGGTTCGTCAGACATGTAATATACATGAATGCTGTAACAGTGGCCTCGTTCTAAAAGCGGGAAGGAAAATGAAGGTTACTTTTTATTTCTCTCATTCTGTTTTTTTGGCCTTCAACTACGTCCTGTGGGTAGCAACTCCACAGAAGCTTAAGGTAGATCAAGTCCAATAGCAAAAAATGAAAGGTGAGCGTAGCTCGCGGAACTCCATTTTAAGATTGTGTTTATTGGCTGTACCGAAAAGCCCAACCTCCGTGCATATTATCTATTGATCAAAGATGCTTCCTCTCATTTGCACCAGATGGGAACCCAGCGCTTCCATTAGGCACTGATGCTCACATCACCCCCTGGTAACAGCTTCTGTGCTGACATTTGAATTTACACTGGTGGTCCCACGAGTGGGAAACAGCTCACAGCTCCTCGCTGTAGGTACAATAGAGCCTGCTCCAGGGAGAGTTTCACCTGTCCTCGAGTGGAGCCAAGCTTGTGGAAGGCTGGACGTGCTTGGCTATAACTTCACCAATCAGTGCAATCAACCCGAGTCTCTCTGGTCTGGGGAATTTAATCACAGAAAACCCAGTTAGTTTCCTTCCATACGTGAAGTTTATGTCTTGGCTAAAATGATGTGTTGCCTAGAACTAAGGTGAAGTTTGGGGAATGGATAAAAGGCTTTCCTGGGGAGTGTGGTGTTGGTGTGAAGTGTGGAGAGAAGAGGTAGAGGACAGGCAGAGAAGGGCCAATAGTGAGGTCCCCAGGGAAGACATCTCGGGGAGCAGGACTTTGGGCAGCAGGATGCTGCCCAGGCCTGAGCCTTCTGTTTCGTGTTTTGTCCATGCATGCAGTCTGAGACATGCAATAAAACAGGAGTAGTGTATGTCTTCACCTGTCTTCCTTCTCTGCCATCTCATTTGAACTGCTGTCTAACCAGTAACCTATAAGATTTGTTAGTAATAGGAAGATCTATAAATGTGTGGATGGGTGGACAGATGGACAGACAGGCAGGTGGATGTGTGGATGGATGGATAGATGATGGATGGATGATGGGTGGATGATGGGTGGATGTAGATCGATGGTGGATGGATGGACGGACAGATGAATGGGTAGATGGGTGGATGGATAGATGAATGGATGGATAGATGGTGGATGGATGGATGGACAGATGAATGAATGGATGGGTGGGAGGGTGGGTGGTTGGATGGATGGTGGATTGATGGATGGATGGATGGGTGGATGGACAAATGGGTGGATGGATGGATGGACAGACAGATGGGTAGATGGATGGATGGATGGATGGGTGAACAGATGGCTGGGTGGGTAGACGGATGGATGGTTGGATGGATGGATGGATGGATGCACAGACAGATGGATGGATGGATGGTTGGATGGATGGGTAGATGGATGGATGGATGGATGGATGGATGGATGGATGGATGGTTGGATGGATGGATGGGTAGATGGAACCTGGATGCTGAATGGGTGGCTGGACTCAGAGTGGACAGCTGTAACCTAGTGTTCCAGGTTAAAAGAGGCATCTTAACCCGTGAGTAAGAGCAAGCCCTGTGGAGCCACTCCCAGAGCCCAGCACCCTCGCCACACGGCCCTGGGGGACTCCCTCACTGTCCATGCTTCTCAAGTGTAACCTGTGGATAGAAGCAGGGCTTTTGTGAGAATTCCATGAGTTCATACGTGAAACTCTTGGAACCGTGTCTGCTGTATATTTGCGGCTATCACCATGATCAGTGTTAACTCAGAGGCAGAGTCTCCCAGCTACTTGGCGTCTTTCCATCAGCCGGGCTGGAGAAAAACCGTGTTGGGCACAAACCACATAACTCTGGACAGAGGGTTGGGAAACCATTGATGGAGCCAAGAGTTTTCATGGTTTCAAAATAGTTCATCACCTTTGCCCGTGACCCTTGAGGGCTGCCAGGAAGCCTGCACAGCGCTGCGCTCTCTGGCCGGGGGTGAATGAGTCTTTAAGAAATCTTCCAGCTGCTTTTCCCTCGGGGGTGACTTCGGCTCCGTCACACTACGTCCTAAGTCTCTCAAGTTGGCAGGGCCAGGCACTGCTCACTCTGCCGCTTCACTCCTCCATTCAGGCCACTCACGAATATTTAAGTGCCTACTGTACGCAAGTGCGCGGTCCTGGGCCATGCCACCTTCACCCCGCCCCCAGCACCAGGTCTTTTCCCTAAAGTCGCCTCTTCGCGGCTCTGCGCTGTGTAGTCTTGACGCTCACCAGGGGTTTGGCTTGGGCAGGCGTGAGTCTACGCCCCCTCCTTCCATAACTGTGGGCGGTAACACTGGGTGATCACAGCACGGTGTTGAATCCCTTCTCTTTCTCTCCTCCAAATGAATCTCACTTTCGTCCCCTTCACCATAGTTTTATTAATTCGGACCTGGGTGAACTCTCCTCACAAGGGAGTAGGAGAAACAGGAAACAAATTCCAGGGAAACTGGGACTTTCCACCGAGACCCCAGTGCTCAGCTGTCTTGGGCCATGAGTGTGGCTCTCCTACTATTTGTGTGTTGAGGGGGTGGGGTGTAGGAGTGGGCAGCAGGATAGGAGAGCAAACAGGGGTTGTCTGGCCCACGCAGGATCTGCTGGAAACCTTGGTACACAGAAGACAGGCAGTGTCAGCATGGAAGCTGTTCCCGACGTGAAGATCTTTGCTTCTCGGCCACGCCCTGGTGTGATTTCTGTTCCCAAAGTGAATGAACAGTATTAAAGCCAGAGAGGAGCCCATGGGGGCAGCAGTGAAACATCCCTGCAGTCTTGGAAATAGGGAAGACAAATTGCACATTAAAATGGAAAGTCATCTATACAATTGCAATGAGTAATCCGAGCAGAGCCATGTATATGACGAATGGGACAAGTTTCTCCACCGTCTCAAGGCCCAGAGGCCCCACGTTCCGCTCCCTGGCTACCGAAGGCTGGAACGGCACCTACTCACACACTGTGCGGTCACCCCCAGTACCCCAAAGGCCCAGCTCTCTCTTGGGTGCCCCACTGGACCGCGTATATCAGTGGCTCTTCACGGCAGGGCAGGGTGGGGAGGGGGTGCAGAGGCGTTAAACATCTCTAGAGAGCTGCAGAATGCACACGCCCACCTGTGTTGTGAACGTCTCTACTTTGGACAAATCACCCAGCTGTGACCCGGCGGGGACCCTGCCTCAGCTCTCATCTGGGAGTCACTGTGGGTCACATCTCTGGGAGCAGATAAACTGGCCAGAGCATTTGGTGTGCACTGGGCCCACCTGCCTTGCTCCTGCAGGGCAGGGCTGTGGCAATTCCACCCTGGTTCCTACAGTGTCGCATTTTCCCTCTCCCTGGGTCTTTCTGACGAGCATGCAGATGTGATGTTACTTCTCCCCTCTCAGAAAAACAAAACCCCAAATGCCCCTTGCAGCACACTTCCTGACGAGTTGTCTAAATCTAATGTCCAGACCCTCTGGTGTTATTGTCGCCGCTGAGACCCAGTCCCCTCCCAGGGTGCTGTGCGGAGGTCACCTTCGCCTTCATGTCGCTGACCCAGTGCCTGCTTCTCCGTCCCTTCTTGAACTTGCCCCAGTCAGCAGCGACTCAGATGCTTGTCCTCCATCCATGGTCCTCTTGGCTTCGTCCCACCTCCCTTCCTGGTTCCTTCCTCACCCTCTGAGAACTGGAGCGCCTGAGCCCAGCCCTGATCCTCTCTCACCGCTTCAAGTGCCACCTGGGTGCCGGTGACTCTCAGACTACACTCCAGCGCAGTCCCCTCTCCCAAACCTCAGACTCACATGGGCAGCTGCCCCCTGGTTCTCGGCTTAGATGCCTAGTGGACATTGCAAAAGGCCATGTCCAGCTGGGACTCTTTACCTCCCAGACCCGCTCCTCCCAAGCTCTGCCCACTCGGCTGACGTCAGCTCCGTGTTCCAGCTGCACAGGCGACGCCCAGGTGTCATCTGCAGCACGATCACCCCACCGCCCCTCCCTCCATCTGCAAATTACGGAGCTCTGCCTCCAAAGCAGATCCAGAACCGAACCGTGTGCAGGCTCCTGTATCGACTACTGGGTTTGATCTTCACATAATCCTTTAGACAGTTTCCTAATTTTACGGATAAAGGGAGAGGCTGGCGAGGCCTACGGCCAGTGCCAGTGGTCAGTGGCCAGTGAGCGTCAGCTTGCGCTTGGAGGGAGAGCTGTCTGGGGCCGCTTCGCCCACTCTGTGGCTTGCTTCCTTGTCTGGCTCAAGCTGGGTGACAAGGAAGAAGGACTTTTCGGGGCAAAGTGTCCCAAGCTGGGGTCCCTGAGAGGTGTGTGTGAGAGTGGGGGTTGGAGGCCAGGGGAACTTTGGCCCCAGGATCAGGCTCTGCCCGTGTCTCCCTTTCACAGGCTGCGGTTCTGAGGGACACTGGCTCCCCCTGTTAGTACAGGGCATTTTTTGCTTTGTTCCCGGCTGGGAGGGCTCGGCCCAGAGCTCAGGAAGGGCAGGTGGGAGAGAGGCTGCAGGTATGGCCAGGATCCCTCAGGTCTCCTGTCTGCATTTGTTCACTCGCTGGGTGTGTAATTAAGTAATCACCTGGGAACCCTGCCACATGCTCTGCCCTCTGGGGTGTTCCCGTGGCAACAACTTGGATTTGCACCAACGGGCGCTCCATTCCCAGATGCAGGCGCTGGTCGGTGGGCGGAGAACAACTGGGCCAGCAGCCGCCCCCTCTGCCCCCCAGGGATGAAGCCCATGACCTCAGCCCATCATGATGCTCTCCTCTGGGCCTCGGCCTCATCAGACAGCCGCAAATGGTGACTCACCTGACGCCAGAGTGCTGCTGCTAACGTGACACGGGGACGCCACTGGACCCTGCTTTACCTTAGGCCAAATCCCTATTGCCATGTCCCACTGCGCCATTTTGATGCCACCAGAAATGTTTGTGTATTTCCAGCTCTCAGTAACCAACTTCCACTAGTGGAGGTGGCCTCTGGCTCCGCTGTCCCTTGACCGAGGTCCTATCTGAGGACATCTAAGTGCCTGAGCCTCTGGCTGTGATCAGGGCAGGGCTGAGGCTTCAGGGGCCATAAACGGGGCCAATGGGCCTCCTAAGGCTGTTTTCCACCACCTGGGGGGTGGGGGGCTTGATACCCCCAAGGACCCAGCCTCAGAGGACGGGGACTGGAGCCCAGGTTGTGCGGGGATGGGCTCCGTCACTTTCCGGGCTGCTGGCTCGGTGCCTCCCCTGTGCCTCCTTGGGGCCTGACTGTGGCTCACTTTAGCCTCAGCACAGCCTCCCAGCTTCACCTTGCCAAAGAGCACACAGGCAGGACTGGTGCCCGCGCTCCAAACGGGTGTCCCCAAGCTCAGGAGCTTAGTTCTTATCAGAGAGGAAACAGCCTGGAGCCAGAGAATGGGTGTATTGGGCCGGCCTCACCACCCAGTTTTGAAAGTTGAGGCTGGACATTTAGGTGGATATTGGACGAAAGACCTGATGACCTTTCTTCCCAGGACACACCCTCAGATGGCTGTTTGTTACTTTTAGGCACAGCAGTGCAGCTGAAAGGAATTGGGGCTCCAGCTCTCATCCATTACATAAGCAAATGATGCAAAGACTAGAGGCTCGCTTGGTTGGCGCCTGTGGACAGCAGGTGCTCGCACTTTGTCAGTGGGCGTGGGAGATGGCTCGGCACCTAGAGAGGGGTCTGGCACTCTCTGCCACAGCTATGGATGCAGAGATCTTGGCCAGAAGCCCCAATTCTGTTAATCCAATCATTACCAGCACACCTGCCAAATGACTTCAGTACAACGTCGTTCCTTGTGGCAGAGTTTAAATTAGTGGAAGGTTGGGAAGGACCCAGCCATAAATTTGTCTGGAGCAGCTCGAATACTAAGCAGCTATATGAAAAGAGCAAGAGGGTGCCTGTGTGCGTCTGTGGAAAGGCCTTCAGAAGGATGCTAAGCGACAAAGCAAAATACACAACTGCGTCTAAAGAGAAGGATGAGACTATACATCAGCATTTGCTTTCATGGCGTCCACCTAATACAAATGACCAGGTATAAGGATGATGAGGGACCTGGGTGTCGCAGGCGTGTTTAAATATTGTTTGGATATTTGAACAATGTAAAGCATCATCCAGCTAAACAAGGAGCGAGAGACTCAGCGTAGGTGACGACCGGGCTCTGCGTCCCTTGCTCCTCCCCTGCGGGGCCCTTTGAAGCCACCTCAGGTGCCAGTTCCTCCTGGACAGCTCAGCCAGGTGTAATCACTGCCTCCCAGCAGCTCCATAACGCACCATCTCTATGTTTATTAAAGCATTTATTTCGCTCAGCCTTCCACAGTGGTGAGTCACTAGCCTGCCTGTCTCCCCCAAATGATATATTTCTTGAAGGAAAGAGCTGTGTGTTTCTCATCACAGCGCTTTGTACAGTGGCTGACAGAGCTTATTTGCTGATGAGGGAAGAGATTAGGGGATCCCTGAGAAGGTTCACACTTACCTGCGGGGCTTTGAAACTTTGTTGGTGACTGGGGTGCTCTTTAGGATGAACTGGGGTGCAGAGGTCTGAGGGAGCAGGTGCCCACCTCGGGTTGGCCGTGGAGGCCCAGGTCTCCTCCAGGCCATGTTCTGTCTGACCTTTGGAGTGTTGTGGACGGGCCGGGAGGCTCCCCTTCACCTGCTGAGCTCCTCCCCAGGGGAACAGTAATTCTGTTGTCCAACGTGAGGACAAAGAACTCTTCCGCCTTTCACGAGCTACACAGATGAGTCTACACAGTGCCACACAATTGGAGAATTGCATAGTTTTAAAAAAATGTGATGTCCAGCTAATGAAAACAAGCAATGACAATACTACTAATTAATGAAACATTTGGCTCGATCAATATCTGATTAGCTTGATCGAGCTCTCTTGTGCTCAGAAGCACTGGGGCCGTCTCATGGAGAGGCTGAGAAGTGAGTGGGCAGATGACCCAGGCAGATGTGGCCCAGGGTGATGACAAGTGGAAGGCTGCTGAGGGGTGATCCAGGGGCTATTCGTGCTAAGTGCTGTTTCTAGAAGATGCACGACCTTCCAATAATACTGCTTAGTGTTCCAACAGAGCTTTGCATCCGGGGATCCCAAGTGGGGGGTAGAGGGCCAACAGCCTTGGTGGTCCCCCGTCACCTTCCTGTCTCGTTAGCCTCTTAAGGCATGAGGGGTGTGGCCCTGCACAGCCAGGGCCAGTTCTGGCTGAAGCCGGAGGCAGCCTTGTCCGTGTCCCCTTGTTCTAGCAGTGATTCGTGGGGCTCCCATCCCCCCAGGCAGGAAGGGCTTTTCCAGGTCATCCTTGGGGCCCATGGCTGCCCCCCTACGGCTCTGTGATGGAGCTGAGGGGTCACAGCGTTTCCTGGGACTGGCTTTAGTGGACCAGCATTTTCTTATAAAGCTTACCTGTCATCTAAGTTCCATTTCCTCTTGTCTGCTATGTACCCTGAACTTGCCATCACTACAGAAAGGGGGACACCCAGCCCCTGCACTTGCCAGAGGACAGTCCACGTGGAGGGTTCCAACACGTCTGTGGAAGCCCCCTCTCCCGGGCACCAAGGGAGGAGGGAATAACCACAAGCACTCGTGTGTGATGCGGGCTGTCCCATGTCACACGTGCAGCGTGTCCCAGCATGTGTCACTGCCTCAGTGGGGTCTCCCAGCAGCCCTCTGAGGGAGGGCCCTCGACAGCCCACACTCTACAGGGAGGGTCACGCCGAGCGGCAAGGTGACTCCTGGGCCAAGGACACCCAGCTCAGCCAGGGCACCTGCCACACGTCTCCTCACCGCTTCACAGGCCGACCCCAGCGAGACGGTTTATTTATCAGAAGCGTTTTGTTAACATTTTTCAAAGGGAGAAGAACACGTACCTGAGTGTTGCCTTAAAGTTGTAAAATTAATAGTAATAATAATAATAATAATAATACCCCTAAAGGCATATTAAAAAAATCCAACATTTTTGACCATGAATCCAAAAGTTTGCAGCGTTTACGCCTGGTGTTGGGATGGCTCGAGGCCGCAGACACGCAGAGCCTCTCTGTTGGAACTGTGGGTGGCAGTGTGTCTGGTCCTCCCCGAGGCCCCACATCTGAGAACACAGAATGATAAGCGTCCACGCCCTCCCTGTCTGGAGCACAAGCCCACACTAAAGCCCCTCTGCTCCTCAGACCTCGCTGTCCCACTGGGGTCCCTGCAGCATCGCCGGGAGCTGGTCAGAAACGCAGAGTCTCAGGCGCCTGCCTGGCCCACTGCCTTGGAACGTGCCCATGAGACCCCGGGGTTCTGGACACCCTGACGTTGGAGAAGCACCGCTCTGAGATTCCACCTGAATTTCCGAGGTTTCTCAGCCTTGGAGTTTCACGACTCACGTTCGCTTTGAAATTCGGAGGTGGTGAAGCCAGGCTGGGCAGTTACTCCTGGCACAATTGCTGGCGGGGCGGTTTGCCTCTGACTGTTGCCGACGCCCTGCCCAGAGTGCCGCCATGGCCACTTGGTTCTCTCCTCTGGTTGATCCAAGCTTGAGATGGGTTTAGATCTCGTTTGCCCCTTTTCTTCATCACTATTTAAAGGGGAGCTCAGTTGTTTAGTGAGCAGAGCTGAGATCAGGCGTTTTCCCTACAGTGCCTGGGCTGGCCAAGGTTAAGGCTGAGTGAGATGGTCAGCACAGGCTCTGGGTTGAGGGGGTGGACTGCACCACAGTATGAGTCCTGGGGGGCCAGGGCCTCTGTGTTCGACAAAGCCCCCTGAGAGGGTCGCACGGCCTACACTGGGGCTGTGGGGTCAGCATAAGGCTTCGTGGGGCTGGCTGGCTGGTGGCCGAGAAAGCAAGGTCCAGGTGGTCAGCACAGCTGGGGAGGCCCAGGCAAGGCTGCTCCTGCCCTCCGACCGGCTCAGCAGAGGGAACCCCCGGAATCTCATCTCTCGGAATATTCCTCAGCCACTGAAGGGACAGCTCTGTCTCCCCGGCTCTAGGAACTTCTGTCCTGGGCAAGGTTCAGGGCTGTTCATTTTACATAAGTCCACGCTCTTCCCTTAAAGACCCTGCAGACTCTCTGACACCAGGCGGGCCAGTGAGAAAGTCAGAGTCCCCTCGACGGCAGCGGCCCGTTTCCAGCACCCAGGCCGGCCACTGGCTCTCCCAGGTCCCCAACCTGCCCAGGATCCTGCAGTGAAGGCTCTCAGACCCGACACCAGGGGCCGGGAGGTCATCTACCTGACCCCTAAAGCTCTAAAATATCACCATCCCATGAAAAGGCCTAGAGACTGCAGCTGTGCCGGATGGCCCAGCAGAGTCTGAACTGCGGAACGTCAACCCAGTAATCCAGAAGGAAGGGGGTCAGATCTTCACCTAAATCCTTTTACTTCTTCAGGAGCGGCACTGGGAGAGGGCTCGCGGTCTGGAAGAAGGCAGATGCTGACATGGGAGAAAGGATCAATAAGACGGAAGGCTTCGCTCAGCCCGGATAGCTTTGGTTCCAGGAAGGGATGGACGAAATGGACAGAGGCGTCTGCTTCCTGACCTTCTCCCGGTGCTGGATGATGGGGGGCCAGGAGGTGGGGGTGACAGGGTGAGGGCCGGGGCAGGAACAGGCTCCTGACTGCACCCTTGGCCCTTTGAGGTGAACACCAGCTGGGACGACGCCCGTTCGGTGACGCACCCTTCTTTTAGATGGTGCCCGTCTCGGTGTGTGTTTAGACTCTCACACCCCAGATGCTCCCCAGGCAGGGAGTGAGCATGCGTGCCTGGTGAAAGGTAAAAGGCCCCCTTTGTCGAGGTGAACGCGAACGAGGCAAAGACAGTCTTAAAACTGAAGCAAGGGCCTCGGTGTTACTGTGGAGCTGAGCACCCCGGTGTGGGCTCTCTGGGCCCCGTGACCTGGTTCACTACAAACAGGCCGGGGCTCCTTGGAACCCAGCAGAGGTGACAGAAACAGGCCCCATGGCTGTCCTGAGCAAGCCCGCAGGCGTGTGGGGCCGCGCTGTCGCTGTCCACCCGCCTCCGCCCGCCGCCGTCCCTTGTTTCTTGTTCCTGCCCTCCTTCCTCACTCGCGCTGCTGTCCTCTCCCATGGTCTCCTGTGCCCAGTTTCCCGGCGTGGCGGGGCCCTGCTAGCATCTCTGCTCAGCGGAAGCTCTGGCCCAGGTTTCGGAGGAGAGCTGACAACATCCAGAATGTCCCGTCTGGTCCAGTACTGTCAGCCGCGCTGGGACCAGGCTGCTGTGCTGCTGACCCTCTGACTCAGAGGATGGTTTAAAGCGTCCCAGAAGACCCCCTAAGACCCTAATAAACCCTTTTCCAGAGAGAGGGCGCTTACTCCTTGTATGAACCTCCCAGTAGGGAGAGGGTGTCCCTTCTTCTTGCTTAGCTGCAGTTACGCGGAACCCCTGCAGTATCGGAAATTTCCAAGAAGGAAGGTGGGGGTGGGGGGAGGGGTCAACGGCCTGGGACCCGGGAACAGTCTGTCATCAGCCCCCGAGGTCTGAGAGGTGACTGCAGCTCAGGGGTGAAGGGGCCTCCTTGGTAGGCAGGCGCCACCGTATCTTCGTGGAGCAGATAAGACAAACTGTTCCCGTGAGAGACCAGGAAGGCAACAGCCATGCAGTGCTGTCCCCCCGGGAGGGTGAGTGTGGGTCCCTCGTCAGGACACGGTGGCCCCAGCGCTCCTCCCCTCTGAACGAAAAGGATGGAAAGCACACTTGTCTTCAGGATGCAGGCTTCTCACTAAATGGGCGCCAAGGCTGGAGGGCTGTGCCCTAAACAGAGACCCGTGCACACGAGCCGCTCAGGGCCAGTCTCCGAGGACCCAGGACTGTCCAGGCGCCACGCGTGCGCACCCACGGCTCTGAGGAGCTCCAGCCAGTCGGGTTCAGGGGCTGTCAGGTGTTCGAATCCCTGCTGGGTTATTTTAATCTCTTACTTCGGAAATCATTGATGCTCAAACATTGCTTTCTGATGACTGTGTTCACTGAGTTTATTCACTACTGTGTCAATTCCACTTGAAAAGACTGAGGTTTTTGTAAAACTCTGGAGCAAAGAAATCTGGTTTTTCTGCATAGCGGAGGAGACTCCGCTGAAGGCAGTTAGGGCGGAGGGACACCTGTGGTGGTGCTAGGGCCCGCGGGGAGCAGGGAGCAGGAAGCCACGCCGCCAGCCTATGTACCCGCAAAGCCACAGGTGTCCGCGGGGGCCTGACCCTGCCTCCGCTAAGGGGCATGACGGGTGGCACTGGGCATTTCACAGGAACCTGAAGGGGTAAAGGGACGTAGCACCCAATTAGGACACTTCCCTTGTCTACAGATGACTGGACATGTCCTGGGAAAAGTGACAGGCCTGAGGTCACTCAGCTGGCTGGAGACAGAGAGAGGCCAGGAGCCGGCTCAGCTCGAACAGCTTCTGGGCAGCGCTGTCCCCCCGCCTCCGTAGGCCCAGCTCAGGGCCCAGAGCCGTCGGGGGTGCTGTGGGGAGGCCGCGCCGGCCTTTCGCACGTCAGGTCCACCACAGGCTCAGCTGTCCGCGAATTCCAGGCCGCTGGCGGGAAGCCTGGGACCTGGGCGGCTGTGCCTGCCCCTCCTGTGAGCAGACAGGCAGCTCTCGTGGAAGTGAGAGCAGAGCACTCTGGGAAGCCCAACATGCTGAGAAAGCACCCAAACAGGTGATCTGAGCCCCCTTCCGGCTTTCAGATTCTGAATGCAATGTCTCAGCTTCCTTCCCGGGAAAAAGAAGTCCTTTCACCACAGCGCTGGTCAGGCTCAGAGAGCCGGTTTCTAAGAGAAACCAGGCCACCGCGTTCAGGGGTCAGTCCATCCAGGGCACGGAGGCTCAGGCCCAGAGGGGAGGAGGGGAGGGCGGCGAAGGGTGAAGGCTGCAGGAGCCAGGGACGGAGGGGCCGCGCGACCAGCCTCAGCTCCGTGAGGGCGCAGACGAGGACCTCGCTCAGGGACATGCAGACCGGGAAGGGCTCTCTGCGCCTGCTTTCCCACCAAGGACTCCCAAATCCTGAACACGGGGCGCAGACCCCCGGATGGATCCTGCTGGGCCTGAGCTGTGAGCAACCTTGGCGGTGTAGGTGACTCACTCCTGAAAGGACGGGCTTGTGTCTCCCCCCTCCACCCCCCAGCCTCACATCCATGAGGCAGAGGCCCAGGTTCAGCCACTTCTCCCGTGGGGTGCAGAGTCAGCAAGACCGGGGATGCGTGAACTGCCGTCATCATTTGCAGAAGGACATGGCCTTGCACCCTAGTGGCTTGTGGGCTCTGAAAGCAGGGCCAGCCCTGGGGGGCACAGGCTGGCATTCCCCAGCCCTGCCCCGCTCTGCCAGTCTTTCCACTGAGAGGAGAACCCACCGGGGTAGGGCAGGCAGGTCTCAGCGCGAGGCTACGCGAACCTGACTGACGCAGATGGAAGAGTCGGGTGGTTGTGGCACTTTGGGCCCTCCCTCTCTGGAGAGAAGTCGGAAGTGCATGAGACCCATGAGAAACCCCACACCCAGCCCGCTGCCCGCTGGGCCCCGCGTTGGGCGCTGGGCTCACTTTCCCCGGCTGCACACACAGCCACCCAGGAGCCATCTCACCTGCCCCGCAGGAACACACGTGACGCTAAGGGGTTGCCCGAAGGCTGTGTGACTCGGGTGCTGTGGACTCTTTGGCATTTGTAATGAAAAAGGTACAAAGATGGGTTTCACAGGCCATCTAAGTGGCCTTTCGCGTAAATGTAGTGAAATGTACGGATTATGCGGGAGTCTGAAATCTGGAGAACGGCTGGTGACTGACAAAGTGGGACAAGGTTCTAACTTTTAATAAACTTGGAATCCCAAGGTGACTGTAAAGTTGAACCACCTGGCCATTTAGGCAATCCGTTCATTTAAGAAAAGCTTAAATTGTGAGGCGCTCTTTTTTTCTTCAAGGGTCTTAAAAGATGGCTGATTTTAAAAAATAAACCTGCTGACACAGATGCTGTCTGCTGGCCTCTCCGTCGTTCCTGACAGCTGTCAGCAGCGCCCGCGGAAGCAGGTTTAGAATCAAGATGCTCCCTGTGGTATAACACGTAGGAATATTCCACGTGGTGCTTCTTAACCTTCTGGGAGAGTAAAACCCTTTGAAAATCTGCAAAGCTACAGGCCTGCCTCCCAGAAACACACCACACACACACATACCACACACACACACACACACACACACACCACACACACAGGCACAACCATAATTTTACAGAACATTTCTGGAGGTTTGCAGATGCCCCTGTAAGCTGTCTGAGAACCCACGTCCGCCCTCCGTCAGTACATGGCCCGTCTCACCCGTCACAGACCTCTGCTCGGCTGTGCCCACGAGTCCGTCGGTGCCCACTTCCTAACTGGCCACACCAGGCCTGCGTTCTCAGGTCATCAGAGGAATGAGGGGTTGCTCTTTCCCACTGCCCTAAAAGTGACATGTCTCTGCAGGTGGGGGGAGGGCTATGGGGGTCATGGATGGTGTTTGGGTGCCACTGGTCACAGCTGGCTCCCATCTCTCATGCCCGTGTTGGCCTGGGGGGCACTTACTCTGCCCTTGCTCCATGTGAGGTGGCCAACATGTTGACATAGGGACGGACCCAGTGGCCGGTGTCCTGGGACAAGGAGCCGCCCGGGATGGGTGCAGACGGATGGTGATGGTGCAGCTCGGGGCCTGGCTGGCAGCACTTTTGTGCCTGTAGTGTGGGCATCCTTCCGCGTCCTTCTCCAGGGCATCCTTGCAGGCCCCAGGGCTCCGTGCCTCCACAGGGACTTTGAGTCAGATCCCCGGCCCCGTTCCCACTGACACCTCCGCCTCGGTCTGGGCTGGGGGCTCTCAGACCCAGCACTCCGGAGCCTCGAGCTTTGGGGAAGCAGCCTAGGGAAAGTCACAGGAGCGGGGCTGTTCTCCCTGTGCCTGGCCCGGGAGGACAGACAGCTCTTTCCATCTGTGTGTCCAGAGCCCAGCACACTGCATAGCTGACGGTCAGTGGCTTGAATTACATCGACTTACATGAGCAGCAAGTAAGAAAGTGATTTTGTACTTGCTGTGCGTGTGCTGTGAGAACAGTTTGAGTGGTGGCCTCCGGGGAAAGAGGGAAGGCAGAGCCGGAAAGGCCTCTGCACCTGCAGTCAGGTCTGCCCAGAGCCAGGCCTGGGGGCTGGGCCACTGTCACCTAATGGATGGGAGCTGTCCTGGGACAGGTAGTCACACACTCTGCTTCTGTACCCACAGTCCCCCTTCCGCCCACTGCTCACGCACACGCACACGCACACGCACATGCACATGCACATGCACACACACACTATGGAGCCTATGGAGCGTGCACACACATGCACACACACTCATGCACACGCACACACACACGCACACGCACATGCACACGCGCACACACACTATGGAGCCTATGGAGCGTGCACACACATGCACACACGCTCACGCACACGCTCACGCACATACACACCATGAAGCCTATGGAGCGTGCATACACATGCACACACGCTCACACCACACCAAGTCTGAGACTAGGAATTAAGTAAACTCGATCACACAGCCCTCCCTCCCTTTGAAAGCATGGACTAGACAACACATGCACATCACAAAAAGAAGTGTTTAAAAGAATCTGTCGTCTATATACTGAAACACTGTGTTAATTCCAAAAGAGTATTTTTACATTGCTTTGGTACAACATATAAACTACCCAATTGGTAAACAGACAGACACTGTTCTAAATACATTATTTATTTGGTTTAAAAATTTACAATATGCCCATTAATAATGCACCCAGCTGGAGAATGCAAATTCACTTTAGGCCACGCACCAACACCCCGGCCAGACACACCTTCCTCACAGCTCTACACTCTGCCATGAGTGTGCCCCGGGGTTCATCCAGAGAGATGGCCAGGCTGGCACAGGACGTCCCTGTGCCCACCACACTCCCTGGGGCACGGCCACGGCTTCCCGAGGTGCCTGTGTGCATCGCAGGCCAGTCTGTGGTGAGCACGGAACATCCAAGACATAGTTAGCTCCCGAAGATGGAAAGTTTGGAGAGCAACCTCACAGGGGCCCAGACCTGCGTGGGTGACCCTGGAGTCACAGGAAGTCCACCTGAGAAAGTGCACCAGCACATGAGGTCGGGACAGGACGGCACAGGACAGGCGATGTGCGCAGGCAGCGGCTTCTTTCCATAGAGAAGCTTTTAAGGTTCATCTTGAAATTGTTGTTCTTCACGGAAAAAAGCCCCAGAGCACAGATCTTGCAGAATCCAATCATTAAAATATTGGAAACAGCCAGGAGTCTCTTAAACCATCAGGTTAGAACAGCTGCTGTCTTTCCAACCCCACGAGCCTAGGCCAGCTTTGAAACAGGAGGCCTGGCCCTGCACTCTCTTACCACAGCCGGCCCTGGAAAAAGTCCATCCAGACACCCAGGCTGGGAGGGCAGCAGAGGGAGGCCAGGTGGAAACAGAATTGTGGGGCTCACACTGCCCCGTTCAGCAGAGGCACGGCCCTGGGCGCCATCCTGACATGCTTGCCTCCAGCAGAGCCCCGTGGGGGGTGTTATTAGTAGTATTTGGCAGCGAAAAAGCGTGGAGGAATGCGAAGCCCATAAATGATGGCCCTCCTGGTTTGTGTCGTTCAAGAAATTCCTGGTTTCATTTCCATGGTTTAGCAGCAGACGTCTTAGCACAGCCAGACATTTTTATGGTTGAATTCCTTGTGGAAAAGACAGGGTACGTATTTTCTCGGAAAGTGGAATTTCTCCTTTTCGCTGGGCCTCAGCAGCTCTGCTTCTCCACAGTCAGGGGACTGACATGGTGTGGGGTCAGTGACAATCTCCTTTAGAACCAGAGAGCTGGGAAGTGGCCGGCCCGGCCAGGATCACAGAGACTGCCAGGACAAGGGTTCGGGGCGCTGGACCCCACAGGCCCGCAGAGCAGGGAGAAACGGCCTGTGTGTGTCTTTAAAAAGAGAAGCCAGATATTTAAGTTTTTAGATGAAATTTCATAACTGAAAACATTAGCCAGCCAGTAGGCCTGTGGGATAGCACTCCTGGCCTGCAGCCTGAGCTCAGCCCTCGTTGAACAGATGCCACCCCGAGGCCACAAGCAGTAGAGTGACCTGTCCAAGGCCCCAGCCTTTTAGTGGTGAGGTTGGGCTAGAACTCGGGAATCTCTCTACAATGACAATTATGCTGTGAAACAGTTATTCCTCAGCGGGGAAGGGGTGCTAACTTACATCCTCAGTGACAAAGTGAGAGCATTGTCCTGACCTCTCACTGTCTTCAAAATTAAAAAATAAAATAAAATAAAATAAAATAAAAATATATATATAATACATGTGTTTTACATTAAACATATCTTCACACATAAGATTTGAATATATACGTTTACGGCACAGCTGGCCACGTCTGAAGGGAAATAACTGTCTCCAAGATTCCAGACCCCTGTCCTCTCTTATCTGAGATGTCAGCAGGCGCCCAGGGGATTTTTCCAAATGGTGCCAAGACAGAGATGATGGAAGACTTCTCTCACTGACACTTTAGGAAAAGATAAGGGCAACCTCCTGGAGCGTGCTGATAAGCAGGATCAGTGGAAATGCCCAGAATGCCTGGAATTCCCTTTCCGCGCATCCACCTTTTAACACAGACCAGGCGCGATGCTCAGGGCCCAGAGCGGGAGGCAGCCTGGACCCTGAGCACTGCGGGGGCCCCTATCTTACACCCGTCCCCTCCTTCTACGCAGCTTTCTGTGGCTGCGTCATTTCCGGCCCTCAGCCTTTTTTATGTCTAAAATGAGAAGGCTGGCCTGTTATCTCTCCAGTCTCTGGGTGAGAGACCTGGTTTCAAATACTAGACCCGTGACCCGCCCTGCGACTTTGGGTAGATTCTGTAGCTTTTTGGTGCTTCCACTGTCTTATCTGTGAAGCTTGTCTGTTAGGATTTACGGAGACGGTATATGGCCATGCCTAACGTGGGCTCCACCAAAATGCGGCTTCATGGAGCACAGTGTTCACCCCAAATATAAACTGATTGTAGAATGACAGTCTCTGCTCTAACGTAACAGTCAGGATGCGTAGGATTGGGCTTTTCACAGTGGCCGTGACCTTCTGAGCCTGCCCAGGAACCGGCTGTATTCTAGAGTGGCGAGCGTGCTCTGGTCAGCAGCCTAAGCCTGTGGGTAGGTCGCTGCGTGCAGCGTTTCCTCGGAGAACAACACAGTTCTCAACTCCTCCTCCTGCAATACTGGGGCAATGTCATAGACCCTTTGAGGATGTGACAAAAGCTGCACAACCTGTCCCCAGAAAAAGGCACACAGTAAATTCTGCTTTCAAAGCCACAGGTTAAGGACCTCAGGAAACCCACCCCTGGGTGCTGCTGGCTTTGGAGTTTCCTTCTAAGCCGGAGAAGCTTCAGGGACAGTGGCTGCTTAGGGGCTGCCTGGGGAGTAAGGGTGGGGCTCACTGTGAGAGTGCTTATGCTCAGCAAACTCTCTCCTGAAGATGTGGGCATAATTGCGGGCGAGTTAGGGGATTGATGGAGAATTTCCTGCATTATTGATGGCCTTCTAGAGGTTCACAGAGTCTGGTTTGGGGAGTCCCCGTGCACGGGACAAGGATGGATAACAGTAAAAACCATAAATGTGATGACTGTCACTAACTGAGCGCCAGTCGCATGCATGTCCGCTGGTCTCAGAGCCTGGGGCTCAAGTTCAGGTGCATCTGATTCCAAAGCTATTGACCACCACGCTCTGCAGTACCAGAATGTTTAAAGCTATTGTGCTCCTGGGGAAACTCGCTGCTTTTTCTGTTCTTGGTCCCAGGAATATTTCTCACCTGTGATGCAGAACTAGGCGTCCTCCTCTCTTCTCTGTCCTGGTTCTCAGCCTTCAGCCAGTTTGCTTTTCTCTATACTTCTGGTACCAAAATCAGTGTCAATCAGGGTCCAACCAGAGAAACCGATTGGGAGCAAACATGTATTAACAGATTTAGTGCAGGGAATTGGCTTGTGGGATTGTGGTGCCTGGGCAATCCAGGGCGGGCCCTCAGGCAGGGCTGGACCCTGAGCATGGCCCAAGGCCTGTCCATGGGTTGGTTCAGACCCACCCCGATTATCCAGGATAATCTTCCTGGTTATTGGCTTTGATCACATTGACCTAGTAAGCGTTTGAGTAACTGAGGACTGCAGCCTAGCCTGGTTCACAATGAAACTGACCATCACAGTCCATCCCTTGTCAACTTAGACCTATCTACATCTCCTTAGCCCACACCGAATCTCCAAATAAAGGCAACAACGAAGTCACGCCCGACTGCCCTGCGCACAACCAGGAATGCACTCACCCCTGCCCCAGAGCAAGAGGTAAAGTCCTTGAGTGACGCTTACTCTGCTCTTGATATCCCAGAACTTGACATCCCGTATTTATGCTGTGGCATACAGTTAATTCTTATTTATTCACCTTATTCAGATGATAAAGGAAGAAAGGGAAGAAAACGAAACTATCTGCTCAATATATATAAAATGTGTTTACAACAAAATAAGGAGACTACTCATGATAATCCCAGTCCTCCATGTAACTGTCACATGGTCAGAGCTGGTGTGTGGAACCCCCACATCCTCCGCCCACTCTGGGTCCCCATTGCCTCAGCGGCACCCCAGCTGGTCGTGGCCCTTTGCCTGGTTCTTTCTCAAAGGATCTGGGCCATTAGTAATCCTACGTGAATTGGGTTGTAGTTTTCCTGTGATTTTAAGGTGTGATTTTCAGGACATGATAACACTGAAGACAGCCTGAGGGACCTTGTGTGCTCTAGACACGCCCTGCCTTCCGTCTGCTGTCCCCTGGTGCTCAGGGTCACTCACCCAGCTGCCTATCACTGCCCTCTGTCCCTGTGGACTCAGAGGCTCGAGGAGCCAGAGTGCCCGGGAGGCAGCCTTGACTTCCAGTTCAATGGAGCCATTGTGTGTCTCCTGGGGTTAGCATGCCTTGCTCTGGAACTAAGACCTCTAGGTCAGCAGAGCCTCACAGCGTAGGGACGGGAAGCAAATATTTTGCTAGTGGGTCACTAGGGTTGTCTTGCTGTCGAAGAAGATGAGCACATTTGACCTTTTCTTTTTCAGGCTAGAAACAGATGGGATTCACTGAAAAGAATAAGTACGTGGGCATTCCAAAGCTGAAGGAAGTGACCGGGCCCTTTGGACCCACGCTCTCCTCCTCCTGCTCTGACAGCGAGCACCGCTGGCCCCCAGCCCCCGCCACGCCTAGATATGGCGCACGGTCTATTCAGTCACGCGCCTGTGCCCCAAACGGGTGACTTACGTCTCACGCACTTAGTCCTTCCTTCACTTCTTCACTTATTCAGCTGCACATTCACTCATATGTTCACAGATCAGAACACGGTGCCAAGCAGGGTCCCAGGTGCAGGGGGTGGTCCTGTGAATAAGACACACACATATTTCTGCTCTCACAGACCTTACAACAAGTGCATTTTAGAGAATGTGCCTGATAAAGTAGCTCCTGAGTTCCTTCTAGAAGGAAATATAGGAGAAAAATCTGCATGACTCTGAGGTAGGCAAAGACTTCTCAGGCAAGATGCTAAAAGCACTAACTATAAAAGAAAAACATAATAAACTGAACTTCATGACAATTAAAATTTTCTGTTCATCAAAGTATAGCTTTAAAAAATGAGCAGGCAAACCCTTTACTGGGAGGAAATATTTTCAGTAACACATGTAGCTGAGAAAGCACTTGTGTCCAGAATACATAAAGTGCTCCGACCAACCAACAATGAAAAGGGAACAACCCAATGTAAAATGAACAAAGGCTTGAACAGCGTTTGCACTTTGCATGTGGTGACAGGAAATGGTTCTCAACATCAGAGTCGTCATAGAAATGCAAACCAAAACCAGAAGATGCACTTCACACCCACTGGTAGGACTGGCATTGGTGGAGCTGCAAAGGGGGATAGCCACTTTAGAGAGCTCTGCAGTTTTTACTTGAATTAAACATACGAGGTGTGATCACAAAATATGGTGAATGCTGCTGCCGAGTGCCATTCAACAGAAGGCAGGGATTTTTCAATACGGCGCATCAAACCTTAGCAATAGTGTGTGACAGGTTCCAACTTGTTCAGTGCCATCAGTCGGGTGTGAGCTACGGTGGAGAGAAGATGTGTTTTAAAGTGTGCCATAAATCATCCTCTATCATGGCAACGCTCTCTGTCACATATTGCTGGTGTGTGGCAATTTCTGTCCAATAAAAACATTACGGTGTGTCCTTGTCCACCTTCTTCACCGGATCTGGCACCGTGCGACTTCTGGCTCTTCCCCAAAGTCAAAATGATTCAGGACATGGAGGCAGCCACGACAGCACAATTAAAGACATCATGAAAGAGGACTTCCAGAACTGCTTCAGAAAGTAGCAAGGACGATGGGATAAGTGTGTTTGAAGCGAGGGGGAATATTTTAAGGGGGATTAATGGTAATGTGTCTTCTACTGTAATACACTTTTTTTTATTTAAACATTCATCGTCTGTTTTGATCACACCTCATACATCTTCCCTATGATCTAGAAATTTCACTCCTAGGCATTTACCCACGAGAAATGAAAATATATGTCTATTGGAAGACTTTGTTCAAGAATGAGCAAAGAAGTTCAAACTGGAAGAAAGGAAATGTCGTGCATCTGAGAAATGGATAAACCATTGTGCCATACTCTTACAATGGAACACCCCTGAGCCACACCTGGTACCTACAGCATAGGGGTGAGTGTCAGATGGTGCTGAGCACGTGAAGCCACACGCAAAAGACTATATACAAAGTCTGATCATTAAGTTCACGAACTTGTTGCAATAATGTTGCTAACCTTTTTTGATATCAGAGGGGTTATTCATTATGAATTTGTACCAAGTGGACAAACAGTTAACCAAGTTTACTATTTGGAAGTGCTGAAAAGAATGTGAGAAAAAGTCAGACCACTTGAACTTTTCGCCAACAATTCATGGCTCTTGCATCACGACAATGTACCAGCTCACATGGCACCATCTCTGAGGGAGTTTTTAGCCAGTAAATAAATAACTGTATTGGAACACCCTCCCTACTCACCTGATCTGGCCCCCAATGACTTCTTTCTTTACCTGAAAATAAAGGAAATATTAAAAGTAAGACATTTTGATGACATTCAGGGCATCAACGGTAATACGACGACAGCTCTGATGGCCATTCCAGAAAAAGAGTTCCAAAATTGCTTTGAGGGTGGACTAGGTGCTGGCGTCGGTGCATAGCTTCCCAAGGGGAGTGACCGTAGCAATATTCAGCAACGAGGTATGTAGCACTGTTTCTAGGATGAGTTCGCGAACTTAAATGTTATGCTGTGCGGTTCCATTTATAAGAGCCAAGAACAGGCAAAGTAATCCACAGGGATGGATGTTAGGGGCTTTGACTGGAAGGCGTACCGGGGACTTTCTAGGGTGATGGAAAGTGTGCTCTGTGTCTTGTTTCGTGTGGTGTTACATGGGTGCAAACAAGTGTGAAAACACATTGAGCTGACTTATAAGATCTGGGTTTTATTTTATATTTTAAAGGAAAAACAAGGCCTCAGTGTGTGAGCTCTCGCTCTCTTCTTTTCATCTTCCTGGAGTTCAGTTCAGACGGCTTTCTTTCTGTGGCCTGAAAGCCACACGCCCTTCCTGTCATGAAAAGGCCCCTGCGCCAGTTCCTCATACCCTTTCCTTTTGATCCCTGTGACTGTGGGCAAGTTGTTTTTGAGCCACAGTTTCCTTAAGTATTAATTAGGGTAAGACCCACTTTGTGTATTTCATAGGTATATGTAGATGTCCTCTGCAGCAAACATTTATTCAAAGACACATATTGGGCTGGGCCCTCAGAATCCAAGATATAAAGACACGGTTTATATCCTGAAGCAACCTTGGGACCGTGGGCCAGGCAGGGAAGGAAACTAACCTTTCCTCCCTCATCTTATATATATTTTCATAATTTTTGTATGGTACAAATTCTCTGTAGAAAAAAAGATGCACAAAAGCACAAATCAGAAAATTAGGGGTGCCTGTGATCTCTGAGACAACTCCTTACTGTCACTGCAGGGTTTTCTGGACCCGTTACTGTGCATGTATTTTTCCCTAAAATTTTTTCCATTATATTGTACATGCTGCGTCAGTGTTTTCCCATTTTTACACAAAGTGAAAACATTTCCCATGTGATTAAATATTATTTTACAACACAAATTTCAATTGCTGTCTGGTATTCCATCATATAAAGAAAGGTACCATAATTTATTAAATCAAGTCTGGTATTAACAAATTTGTTTCCAGTTTACCTAATATTTTTGCATGTTTGGGTGTATATACATTTTTTTTTTCTGACAAGAAAATCGTAGTATCATTGGAACCCCAAGAGGCTTTGTCATGGACAAAAGTGAAGTCATTATAGGTTATACATGTCTGTGCACAGCTCCACGTCATTGTGACGAATTTGCAAAAGTGAATGTCTGTCAGAGGGATGTAAGTGTTTAAGGCTTTTGTCACCTCACACCCCAGCGCACACGCATACCTGGGCACAGTCAACCCAGAAGGGCCTGCTGTGGCTGTAGCTTATATTAATAAAAGCCTCTTAGGGCAGGGACCCCGTATTCCTCCCTTGTGGGCCATCCCCCCCCTCCCACTGCAGTGCTGGCATGTGTCGCACAGGGGGTGCTCATCAGGGGGTCCTGGAAGGCCTGGGACAGGTCGCTCTGAGAGGCTTCACCGCTGATGCATCGGGCAGGGGAGCCCTGAAAGGAGGGGGTGGGCCTGGGCCTGGGGACCGTGCTCTCTGCAGCCTGGCATGGGTGGCGGACCGCCTGTTGCTTGGAGATGCTCCCTCTCCGCCAGTGACTCTTGTGGGGAGGGAAACAGACTTTGAAAAACATATCAACATTACTTTTTATATCTTGAAATAAAGTAAATATTGTTTTAATAATATAAACTAGTCTCTAAATCCCAACAAAATCACATATGCTGGTGAGCACAGAAGAAAAGATGGTGTCAACTAAAAGTGGGTGTGCCCCCCCAAAGGGCTTGTCGCAGGGCAGGAAAGGCCTGGGCCCACAGATGGGACCCCTGCCCAGGGAACTTGCTCCGTCATGACTCACACGGGTTATAGGAGAAGGGTGTCGAACCCTCATTTGTTCACCCAGCCAGCGTTTGTCGCGCGCACGTGGTGTTCCGCCTGCAGGTCTGGGCTCTGGATGGACAAAGGTGAGTTGTTCCTGGTCCTTGTTCTGAGGACTCTCTGGTCCAATGCGTTAGACAAACACACAGCTGCCCTGATGAAGGGCGTGGAGCGTTCTACCACAGGGCAGGGGCGTGCAATGTTCCAGAGCCCGGAAGGGGCGCATTTCAGCCAGTTTCCCAGAGCAGGCGACACACATACCGACAGGTGAAGAACGAAGGAAACCAGCCAGGACAAGGAGAGGGCGGCAGGAGAGCCCCGAGGCCGTGACGTGGCGTGTGGCGGGGGCGGGGCTGTGTGGCGACGGGGTCAGTGCGGGGAGGGCCGGGCAGGGGGCAGACGGGCGTGGGCGGCTGGACCCGCAGCGGTGTTCAGCTCCTCACACGGGGGGACTTCCTTGGGGCAGGATCACTGGGGTCACTGGGAGGACGGTTGCAGGGAGCAGCCTGCAGGGGCCTCCGGGGCCCCGGAGAGCGACCTGGGCCCCCTGAGGGCCACAGTGCGCGTGCAGGAACAGGCTGGAAGGGAAACGTATCAGTGGCTACATCGGAGGCCCAGGAGCTGCTCAGACGTGAGGATGTGGCGGATGCTGTGCCCGGGGCAGCTCTGCCCGGAGCTGCCGTCACGAAGGCCAGCTGCCCGTTGGTCGCCTTCTGGGAAGTCACACCAGGTGCTGCTTCTCACCCGGGCTCAGCACAGACAGGTGAGCCGCAGGTGGCCTGTCACAGGTGGCGAAGGAAGGGAACGGGGTCCCCCAGTCGGCTGCCATAGGCCCGGCTGCGGGCGGTTCATTGCCGCAGACCTCGCCCCACGGGCTGCAGGGGCCCCTCGCTACTCCACCTGCCAGTGCCGCCCTGCCCCGGTGCCACTGTGTGGACCATGGTGCCCACACCCACGGGAAGCGGCGCGGGAGTCCCTCTCGGCTCTCTGAATACAGTTCCCGAAGCAGCGCTTCACACAAAAGGCCTGAGGACACATCCTGTGTTCTGGCCGCAGCAGCGCTGAAGTGTGGGGAGGCCCGGGCCGGCGGGGTCAGGCTAGAGGCTGCCGCGGGGGGCAGCAGGGCACCCGGCTGCAGGAGCTGGGCAGCTGAGGGTAGCTGAGAAGGCTGAGATTCACGTCCTTCTCCGAAGCACATCACAGGGCACTGTGACTAGAAATGGCTTCTAAAATGAGGTCGTGACATCTTTCCAAGAGGGTCAGGCAGAGAAGCCTGGAAGCACACTTGTTCCTGTTCAGACGCTGGTTCTGTGCGCTGAAGCACTGGTGCCCAGTGTAAACAACGACTGCCCACATCAGCACGTGACTGCCACCGGGGCCTCAGCACCAACCAGCACGGCCACCCGCGCCAGCCACCGTCTCGTCCCAGCTGGGGCTCCCTTTTGTCCTCTCTGCAGTCCCTGCAGCGTGACATCATCGTGACAGAAGCTTCCGGGCAAGGAACGAACACGTGTTTCCAAAGCGTCTCAGTGAGGAGATGTGGATTTAAGGAAAACCAGTGATAACAGAGAGGAGCAACAAGGCAGGAAAACATGTGAGGAAGCATCTCGGAGCAAAGTGGGAGCTGGTCCAGATGCTTGAGGCCGAGTGTGCTGGGTCAGGGGAGGGATGGAGCTGGACAGACAGACAGCAGCGGCCCCAAAGGTGTTGGCGAGGCCGCTCAGGGGGCCTGTGGGCTGTCCCAGTTGTCACCATGATCCCCTGAGAGCCCGGGACAATGAAGGAGGCGGTGGGCTGGGGGAGGCCGAGCGCCTGGGGGACGGTCAGAGTCTGTCCCGAGTCTCCCTCTCGCGCCTTTGTGACCCATGGAAGCTCTGCAGGCTCCTCTGTCCTCATCTGTAACATGGGGACCTGTAATGGTTAAGGACGTGAGTCCAACAGAGGAGACTGGAGGTGCCTCATGTCACTGCCCTGGGGAGGGCATGCCACCAGCAGCACCGAGTTGACACCCAGCCTTGGCTCCAGCTAAACGGACACCCCGGTGGGGACATCCTGTCCGTCAGGGGTGTGAGCCTGGGGCTCAGCACAGCCACTGCACAGCGGGCACTTACTGATGCTGGCTCAGGAGTGGGTGGCCGGGGGAGCTGCTTCCTGGAGGTCGGCTATCAGGCCTTCTGAGGGTGGGTGGAATACGGTGCCCTGGCCTCTGTCCCATGCCCGCAAGTCAGGGCGTCTGAGGGGCACAGTGTGGCTCAGGCTTCAGGGGACACGCCTCAGTCCCTTCACACGTCCCACCCAGCCTGCAGTGAGGGCCCGCCCGCCCTTGGCATCTGCTCGGGTGTATGTTCAAGGTCACGTGGGATCTGAAGCTGCCAGTGTGCCCGAGGGGCGGAGGGCAGCCCCACAGTCTGAGAATGACTAAGAAACTGGAAATGCTCTAATTAAGCCCAAGTCACCGAGGCGCACTGGGAGTTCAGGGACGCCGCTGAGAGTCGGGCTTGTTGTGGCTTCTGGGCATGGTGGTGTGGGACTGAAACAGCCTCTCCCCTCCAGGGAATGCCATGTTCCGGCAGGAAGCGCACAGTGTCATCTGGATCCAAGGACACAGCGGAGTTCAAAAAGATGGAGAATAGTAGGTCGAAAGTCAGCCTCTTAGGGATGAATTTGAGCCATTGTTTAAAATAAAATATTTGGTCAGAAAACCCACACTGTCCAAACACTGAGAAGGGTGGGACCCGCGAGTTCGGGGCAGCGGGGGTCCACACTTAGTCACACTCCCTTTTAGAAATGTCCTTCTTCACAGCAAGCAGGTCAGACCCGGGCTGGACCTGGGCCAGAGCCCCAGGAGGCTCTGTGCACACACACTCCTTCCCAGCTCAGTTCTCAGGGCAGCGCTGTCCCGCCCGGAAAAACGCCCTGGGAGCCAACACGCACCCCACAGGTTGATTGTTCCCACGCTGGGCTCCCCACGCGGTGGCCACTTCAGGGGAGGCTGTGATAACAGGGACCCAGGTGACACAGGCAGCACAAGTGAGAGATGGTGGAATTGTTCTCCACACAGGTGGGTGTGGGGAAAAGAGAGGAAAACGACTTTGGTTTAGATTAGGGTGCAGGATCGACAGAACTTCATTGTGGAGTGGGTTAGACACGGAGAGGTGAGCCTAGTGGTCTCCTCGTTCCAACAAGGCGTTCCATGCAGCAAAGCTGACTCAGGAGGCGGGGAGCAGGACGTGGTCACGGAAGAGGATGCATGACGTGACCGTGTGGGATTTGAGGTGACTTGGGACGTGTGAGAGGACGGGCTGGGTAGGAAGTGTGTATGTGGTTTGAGCTCAATGCAGAGATCTGGACGGGAACCCCAGATTGGAGATTCATCAGCATTCAGATGATCATGCAGATGATCATGGGTAAAGGGAAGGGCAGGGGGGCAGTGAGAGGGGGTCGGGCGTGGAGAGGGGTCAGCCTGGGATGCGAGAGAAACTCCCGTGAGGAAGGGACGGCTGAGAAGGAGCAGCCAGAGACAATAGCTGCACGGTGGGGGAGAACCGGCCCACAGAGCAGGGGAGGCGAGTGCGTCTGTGGGCACGCAGTCCCACATTCCCCCGCGGGACAGGCTGAGTGCTTGGCCTCCTGTGGATGGAGGGACAGACTTGGGTAATGGTGCCTGGCGTGCAGAGGGGGTGAAATAACTGGTGTCCCCGGGGAATGTGGAAAGCTCGGGGGTCCGGGCTCCATGACATAGCCTAGACTTTGGAGCTCGGGCTCAGATTCCAGTTCTGCTCCTTGCCAGCTGCACACGGGGCTGCATGTCCCAGCAGTCAACTCCAACAAGCCCAAGAAAGAAAGACCGTTGTCTCCTGGAACTGGGTCTGTCCCCTGCCCACCTCACCTCTGCATTGGCTCTACTCTCAGGCTCCTCATTGGGGCCGGGGTGGGGGCGCTCCAGAGAGAAGAGAAAACTCTCTCCCCAGTGGGGCTGGCTTGGGTCTTGCCTGCCCATCTACAGTGGGGACAGTGGGGACACAAAGCCACACGAACGATAGGTCAACATGGAGTGGGGGAAGACCTCTCAGAAGGGGTGAGGCAGGCAGGTGAACACACACGTGTTATTTAACGGGACACATGACGTCCTGTCCGTGAGCCTCCCCCTCCCCCTCTGTCACGTGCCAGTGCTGACCTTGCCATGCTGAGTGACTGATAACTGGGGTCACACACATAGCGCTCTGGGTCTACCAAATGGAAGCTGTCACTTTCATGGCAGGAGAAAAGGTGTGGGAGTGAGCTGGCAGCCCGAGGTGTGAACAGGGACACCGTGTACCTCAGTGCTGGGGTCGCCGTCTGAGCTCCAGCACAGACGCAGGCATGGAAAAGCAGACAAGCCACTCAGCTGGCTCAGGGTTTGGGGGAGGCCAGAGTCTGTCCCAAACCGTCTTAGAAGAGCTGCGTGCTGTCACCAGTGAGGACGGGTCTCAGAGAAAAGACTGTAGCCAGGGCCCCCAGTGCATGCGAGCACGGCGTGTCAAGCCGTCAGTCTCCCTGACAGACGTCCAGCTCTACTGCGTGCCCCCCTCCCCGCCCCCCCCCACACACACAGCAGCGTGGACCATACTGCAGCCCTCGGTGTTTATTTTCTAAATGAATGAACATTACGTCCTAATTTCTGAGAAGCATTTTTTAATGTTTTCTGTTTGATGTCTTCTTCGCAAAAGGACAGTGAGGAAGAGATAGGGGAAGAAAGGAAGGAAGGACCTGTGTCTGCGTCCCCGTGTCCCTATGTCCCCCCCACCCCCACCGCCCCGCGTCCTGCTCGCCAGAAGCGCCAGCCACGCAGAGGTTCTCTGTGTCGGCCTTGGCATCTCGTGCCACAGCTCTGTGACAACATGATTTATAGTCAGTCGCCATTTAAATAATATGTTCTGGAAGTTATTATTTTTTCCCCCCAAATTATGTAAACACTGAGGACTTATAAAAGAACGGAGAGCATTTCTCACTCTTCGTCCCCTAACAAGGACCCACCCTAGGCCCTCCGTTCAGTGACACCTGGGGCTTGGATGTTAGCAAGTCAATAATGCCCTGTCTTGTCACAATGAAAAAGATGTTGTCCTCTAAAATCGCCATTTCTAGGCCAGGATTTTCTTTCTTTTTTTGAACTCAGGAGGAAGTTCTAGCCAAACAAACAGCTGTGAAATCTGGAACCTGCAGTTTCTGTTTTAAGATGAAGGCCTCTGTGTGGGGCTGGATTAGTGACACCGGCCCAGGCCGTCAGGCTTCTGCCGAATGTGTTTGCAGATGAGAGAATTGGCAAGTGGGACTCCAATTTCCCTGCCAATCACCCTGGACTTTCCTTCTGCATTTCCTGTGGAGACAGACAGATTGTAACTGGTCCAGCAACTCTGGCCACGGCTCAATGACCTGCACAGCACACCCACGCCCTGCTGGGTGGGGCTGAGCGCCCCCAGCACCTCTGCGGCACAGGCTCTGGGGAAACTGAGCCGGGCAGCCTCCCGTTCTGTCCCTGTGCAGTGACGCGGTGCGACTGGGTGCAGGGCCTTGGGCCTGTGCTGGGCGCTGCTCTCTGGAGAACAGCTGAACCCACAGTAAAGTGCAGTTTACCAAGACAGAGAACGTTTGAGGCTGGTGAGTGTCTCCCTTCAACAATTTGCACAAGCAGAGCTCAGCTGTACTGACCAGCACAGGACGCTGGAGGGGAGGCTGACCACAGGCCCACAGTCCTCAGTTCCTCTTTTCCTTGACTATTTACTAGTCTTAAATGTGTGACCACAGATGACTTACGCCACTTCTCTATATGCCTTCCCATTTGTAAAAATGAGGATTGTAATAGTGCATGGCTTGTGGAAAATCTAATAAGATCACGGATTTGAAAATACCAGAAATTGCTCTATGTACAATATATGCAAATTACAGGTCACTTACTATGATAACTGAAGTTCATCATAGTAAGTTCAGCCTCCTGATTTGATTCGAGCACACCATCTTGAATTTTCCAGCACGGTCAGGCCTCAGCCCATGGGAGTCAAGCCACAGAAAAGAAGACAAGAGACCTTATTGTTTCCAGCCCCCAGGTTTTGGGGTGCTCTGCTGTGCAGCAACAGACAGTAGAAACACCCTTTTCCCCCATCTCTTAGAGAAGAGAAGACCACTGTGGTGACCAGTCATCCAGCGGTGCGCCCAGCACCCAGCAGGCCCGTGTAAATTGTGAGCATTTCCATGCACAGAGCTTGTGATCCCGTGGTAAGACAGGGGTACTCTTTCATGCAGCTAGTTAATAACTGACAAACATGCATATAATTCAGGGGTAAATTATTTAGTGCAGAGCACAAATACTGCAGGCATTTAGGGGAAGGGAAGTAAATGTGAAGTAGAGTAATAATATGTGAAAAATAGCTGACTTTCCAATAGCATCTTTGAAGCTATATCACGTAGGATTCCCTTCTGATTCATGTAGCAGAAAACACGGAAGAGAGGTTTTAATCAGATAAAGGCGATTTTTCTTTTACATGAAATAAATCTGGAGGTAAGCCATCTAGAGTTGGTTTGTTACACCTCCCTTCACCCATTACCAGGGATCCAGGCCTTTCTGCTCTGCATTTCCTCATGGTTGCAAAATGGCTGTTGGCTGTGGCCATCACATCTACATTCCATGTAGCTGAATTAGCCCCCTTTAGACAACTTTCCTGGAAACCCCACCCAGCAGCTTCTTAAACTCACGGCCATTTCTACTGCCAGGAGCTGGCAAATACACTTTCACAGAGGCATGTTTCTGCTTCTGATTTCTAGGGGTTTTGTGACTAAAAGGAAGAGAAGAGTGGATGTTGGGTACTTAGTAACGGGTGCCTGGAGCGAGCTCCTGCCTGTGTGGGATAGAAAGCTTCCCCGCCTTGTTTCCTCTTTGTCTCCACCCCACTCCTCATGACGAGCAGCCGTGGGTTTGTTATGTGTCCACCCTATCGCCTGTTTACCTGGACCGGCTGGCTGTTCTCCCAGCTGGGCTGTCTCATTCACCCTGGTGTGCCCGGCACCAGGCACAGGGCCTGCACAAGCCCAGGTTCCACAGGACTTGGGGGAGCGTGTGTCACCTGCTCTGAGCACGTGCCCTCCTGGGCAAGCGTCACAGTGAGGACTGGCTACTCCCAGCACCTCAGTGGAGGCAGAGGGGAGAAGAGGGCTCGGGGACTCCCAGGCCAGCTGCTGTGGGCGCATCTAATTCCTCTACCAAAGTCCTTTTTGGGTTTGCTTTGGTTTGGTTTGGTCCTAAACACTATCATTGAGCCAGGCCACCTCTTGACTGATGACTATCCCGCTGGTGTAATGACCATCTTTTGCTTAACAGAAGGACAGTTTTGACTACGAGGTTATCTTCTCAGATTATTTTAATTGGATGGAGATGACAAGGTTCTATGTTTAAAAAAAGGTGGAGCAGGTCAACCCGGTGATGGGCAAATTGCTACTTGAAGAAAAGGAACCTGGGTGAGCGTGGTGACTGCCCAGGCCGGGGGCCGCACGCTGACGGCCTTCCGTCTCTCCTCTCCCCTTACCAGAATAACTATTTGATTGATGGGAGTGCTGCCCGTGCAGAAAAGCAAATGGCACCCCAAATCTCATCCCTCAGAATCACTACCGTTCAGACTGGGCAAACGTCTATTCTAATTGCAGAGTAGGCAGAAATCATTTTACAAAAAAGAGATCCATGATTTTGAAATATACCAGTTATTAGACTTCTTAGTGCTTGTGTTTAACCAAACAAAACGAAACTGAAAATGAAAAGGAAGGAAATGTATAAGATATATGTGTTTTTGTAAGTGACATCATAATAGTTCCTAAAAAAATAACAATAAGCTGAAAGTTTGGGGTTAGGGCCAATGTTTATTTAAAATTTTTTAAATGTTTTCTAATGTTATAACATGCGTTTCTCCACTGGTTCCCTCCCCGCAACTTCTGTTGGCTGCACTGTTACAGACTGTCTCATAGTTTCTGTATCCATCATCTCCACCGTTTCGTTGTAGTCCTTTCTGTATTCAAATAGATTCAGTTATTGTGTTCCATCTTTGTCATTCTTCAGTTTAAACAAGTTTTGATTCAACCGCTGTGTGTCTCCATTCTGACAGCAAGTACTGTTTTCCAGCAGCGCTCACAGGGGCTCTGTCGGCTGGATTCTGGTGGAGAAAGAGGCTGTAGTAGCAGGGAGGGTGGTACAGTTATTGGGGAGCCTTTCCTGGGGTGTCCCTAACAGCCACTGGCACGTTTCCTGGCGTTGAGGGTTGCCGTAAGGAGCCTGAGGCCGGCCCTTTGTAGGTGAACAGACGTTGACCTTCCATCCGTCTGGACACTCGGACAATGCATTTCATCCTAGAAACTCACGACTTTTACTCGGACAATCTCAGTGCTCAATGGCTGTGAACCAGTTTTTTTGAAAAAGTTGCCTATTATCTGCCCGCTTGTTTTCTTCTTCACTAAAGGAAAATGTGTTCGTATTGTATATATTCTGTTCTATTCTGACGTAGCAGTCGCCTTATTTTGGCTCATCTCCATTATCTACCTGGGCTAAACCACACGAAATTGCCGTTCTCCTCTGAACGCCACTGCCTCGGTGTGACTTTCGTCCTTGCTGTCGTGTGACAGTCTCTGAACTGCAGCCTTTCTTCTGTGTCACTAATCAGGCTTCAGCTGTGTGTCTGGTTCCTTGTGGCCTCAAAGGCGGGCTTCGCTTCTCCAATGACGAATTATTGGCCTCCATCTGTTTCCACATCTCTGCCACTTCTGCTTTCATTTTATTCTGGTGTCCATTTCATCTTTGAAATCTTTTCTCAGTGATTTCTTATTCTCTTTATTTTTAGTTGAATTTCAAATGATTTGTTACTGAAACTGTTTTTCCTATGTCTTGTATGTTTTAAGAGTAGGTTTAACCTTTGTATTTTGAGTGCAATTTCTCTCTTCCTTGCTTCTTTCTCTGTTTTCTTTACAACTGAAACAGTTGAAGAGTCCCTATGCTCTCCTCCCTTCCTGCACCATCCCTTCCTTCCTCCCTCCGTCCCCCCCACCTCCACTGTGGGCAGCTCTCTCAGAATCATCTCTGTGCCTGGACGTAATGGAAGCTGTACCTGAGGGGTGGTTATGTATCCTACCTGTTCTGGGGCCGCTTGACGTTAAACGGAGGGCAGAGGTGGAGCCTGGAGCTGGACTCTGCTCTCGTCTGCGTGCAGTTTTGTGCCCAGTCCGAATCCTGGCGTATTCTAGCAAGTTCGCACTGCAGCCTGTTCTCCTGGGTGGGACCCTCAGGTTCAGTTGGGATGGGGCTCCCCTCCCAGTCAGTCCGAGCCTCACTTGGACGTGTCCACGCCCGCCTCTCCTCCTCGCCCGGCTCTGGGCCCCTGTCCTGTGCTCTGGGCTGGAACATGCCGCCTTGGGGGGCACCGTCCTGCTGCCGACCCCACCCGGCCCTTTCTCAGGCTGTTCTCTGTAGCTCCGTGTGGGGGACGGCTTAGGACTTTGAGCCCAGGGTGCTTTTCATATACTTGCCTAAATAGTCCATTCGTTGTTCCTTCTCAAATTTAGTTTTATTAGTAAACATTTTCAGAATTTCGTCCACTTACCTTTTCCCCCAAGATTTAGTTTCTAAGAGAGAGGAGCTGTTTGTCGATTCCTGTACTTCCTCTGGGGTTCACTTTGAAAGGATAATGGCAGGAAACTATAGTCTTTCCTTCTTTGGATGTTATTATTATGTTTTTAAACTGCTTTTTACTTATTGGTTATTGATGACGTTTTGCAGGTGGATGGTTCTGTGGTGCGTTTATTTGGAGTAGGGCCCTCAGTGTATTTTAAATAATTGAAAATTTTAAATGTAGTTCCCAGAACAGTCAATTCCTCGGCCTCCTCTTCTGGAACTTAAGGGCCCTACACGCTGGACCAGTTCCCCCAGCCCTTCTCCCCGCCCACCCTCCACCGCTTCTCCGTCCTCCTCCACTGATTTGTTTAACTTCCTCTAGATGCTGATGGTCCCGCATCCACCCTGGTGTCTCGCCCCTGGGACAGTTCACAGGCGTCTCTGTGTCATTCCCGGTCCCTGGCCCTCCAGTGGGGTCTTCCGCCCCGCAGCCCTGGCTCGGAGCCGGCCTGGTGCCTGGCTTTCTCTGTCAGTGATTCTGTTGGCTCTGCTTTCAAAATTCAGATCCAGACCTGATACTTGTCCCGCCCCCGCCGCCTGATCCTGGCACCGTCATCTTCTGCCTGCTTGCCGCACAGGCGTCTGTCTCTCTCGGCTTAACCCCTGCCTCCCCACAGTTTCCTCTCAGCAAAGCAGCCGAGGGTCCTGACAACTGTTTCCCGTCCTTGTCCTTTCAGAATGAAAGCCAGTGGCCTGACCGTGCGCCCCCGCCCCCAGCCCGGGCCGCCCCTGCCCCCTCCTCTCCCCTCCCCTGCACGCTGACCTGCTCCACCTGGCAGTTCCGACCTGGGCCCTGAGCTGCTCTCCCCTCACCTGGGAGGCTTCACCCCACAACCCCCACACACACTGTCAAGTCTTTGCTCAGCTGTCACTTGGCAGTGAGGCCGTTTGATTTTAAATGGCAACTCTCAGAGGCGTCTGTCACAGGGCAACTCAGGAGCCTCCTGAACTTGGCTCCTCCTGCAGCACATCCATCGACAGCTACGTATGGAATCGTTTCCTCTAAAGATAAAAAACGAGCTAAGCAACACCTAAAACTGCAGCTGTCCCTCACTCCCATCCCCAGCCAGGTTCACCGATTGTGTCATTGGTGCAGGTACTGTCTGCCTGTGTCGCGCGCCTCGTGTGTATCTGGCGAGAGTGTCAGCTCCATGAAGAGGGGGTTTTAATCTATCTTGTTCACAGCTGGGCCTGGTGCGTAGTAGGCGATAAACGTACAAATTCAGTTAGCGAGTTAGCGTGGAGTGAGCAACGGGTTTAGAGAGAAGAGGCCTTGGATTCGAATCCTCGGCCTGCCGTTTACGTGGCGGTCTCCCTCCCCTGCAGCCTCCTGTGAGGGCCGTGATATGCTGCCTGGCACGGGGACCGTCCCCCTTAGCTGGAACAGAAATGTGGAGTCACCAAGGCTGGGAAGGTAACTGGAAGTAGAAAGGTTTACAATGAGTGAGGTAGAGAAGAAACAAGGAGAAAGTGTATTCAGCAACTGCACCCCCAGCGCACCGCCAGGGGAGAAATATCCCCCACCCACAATGGCCAGGAGCAAACAGGCTCAGAGTCACTTGTCAAATGGGCAGTGAGGCGCTGTACCCTGCTCCCCAAACCCCAAACTCTTCACCCGCCCTGCTCCCCAAACCCCAAACTCTTCACCCGCCCTGCTCCCCAAACCCTTCACCCGCCCTGCTCCCCAAGCCCTTCACCTGCCCTGCTCCCCAAACCCCAAACTCTTCACCCGCCCTGCTCCCCAAGCCCTTCACCTGCCCTGCTCCCCAAACCCCAAACCCTTCACCCACCCGCTCCCCAGGCTGGGTCTGTCCTGTGCCAGAGTCCTCAACTGCAAAAGTGGAAATGAACCGTGTAGCTAGTTTCCTCACGTTACTCTGCACTTCCTCATGTTTTCCTGAACTTCTATTCATGGGCTGCACTTGGGTGGCGAGAGGGGCACCCCACTTGCCATCGTCTTGAATTTTAAAAAGTTCAATTTTGAACATGATTGATTGGATTTAGCATTGCCTCCTTCACGGGAAACTTCAATGATCGAGCCTTGGTGCCGATTATTGAAGCTGCACATTGAAACCTGACATTGCTGCTTCATTTTGGTTGTGTCGTAACGATTTTTTCCTAGTCTGTAATAACGCCATCGTGTTGACAATTCTAGAAGCTCAGAACAATACCCAAGTCCCCTGAAACCTGTCGGACTTCAATTGGCAGCCGGCTTTCTGGCATCCTGCTTTCCTTCCTTGGTTTTAGGCAAATTCCAAATGGTGGGACGCTATTTGACTGTCTCTTTAACAGCTTCTCTTGAAATGCACAGAAAGAGACTCTTCTGTCTCCCTGGGTGACCTGATGTGTGTACTGAATGGTGACAATTGTCCCAGCAAAGCAGAGTTAGGTACAGAGATGTGGGGTGATCGTCCCCCTGAAGGGAAGGCGCCTTGGCTGGCATGGGTGACCGGTGAGCACCTTCCATCCCCACGATTCTAATTCACTTTCATGAAAAGCTTCCCAGCGTCCCTTTCTGTCACTCCAGCTGGACGGAGCCTGCGGAAACAGGCACCTGGAATGAGGAAATGGCACTGCTCTTTCTCTGGTGGCTTTGGTGAGCCAGCGGACAGGACATTCAAAAGGCTTAAGTCGTCACGTGGTGAGACCAGAGCCTCAGGCGGGGTTGGTTTGCTCAGGCACAAGGAATTTCTTTGCATTATGACACCGCCCTGGGCGTTTCTGCCTCTCCTTCCTTGTCTTCGTGACAACATCCCCCTCTCTCTGGCCAGGCCTGCACGGAGCAGTGACAGCAGGCGGGAGAGGTTTGGATCCAGACACGGACAGAAAGGCTCCACTCAGCGTTGTGACTGGCACCCAGCCACCCTAGGGCCTGGCACCAGGGACAAACCCGTCAGGAGTAAGGGGCCCTCCCAGGCACCGCCTGCCTGTTCCCCGGGAATGGCCTTTCCTAAACGCTGGCGAAACGCCTCCCTCAGGGCCAGGTTGGAGTGTGAGAGGTGGGCTGTGCACAGTTTCTTTCTCCCTTCAATCCAAGGACACACTCTTTCTGAAAATAAAGGCCGTCGTATATAAAAAAGGAACCATTAGTTCTGAGCTCGTCTATTAGGAGATTTCAGCAGTTTGTCCCAAGACAAAAAACGTTTATGTAGAACACATATGTAAAGGGATGGTTCTGTTGTGCGTGACCACACGCTGTTTGAAGTCTCCTGTGTGTGTGTCGTCGCGTTTCATCACCCCAGGAGCTGCCGTGCCGATTTCCACCCTCGCGACTGATGCATTTGCTTAAAATAAGGCAAACAGCTCCCGGGTGCCGAGGCCACGCTGACCTCTTCAGTGCGGAGGGGAATGGGACAAGGCCTTGTCTTCGGGTCCCCGTCCATGCTCAGCTCTCCTCCTGGAGCTGTTAGTCACCTGTCTGGCCTCCTCCCCACCAGGATAGTCGGTCCCGCACCGTAAGGCAAGTCCTTAAGTGTAGAAACAAACGAGACTTTTCGTGGTAATAAACTCTCATGTCAGAAACATGACACGTGGTGAGGACCTGTGTCCCAGTTCTTAATGAGCCAATATTGTCACTGTATTGGCACCACTTGGTGGGCACTTGTCATCTGTCTGGTATTTATGTTACTGGACTTTTTATAGATGCCTGGCTTCTGTTCTCAATTAGCTCCTAAGCTTTTAAAACCAGGACAGCAAGATAGGAGGCCGCTGATGACACCCCTCCCGGCTGAGGGCAGAGCACTGCTCCGTGAGCGCAGTGAGTGAATGAATGAGGCGCGGCCTCCTGGGCCCTGGGCTGTCTGCATGCTTCTCTCTAGGTTGGAGTTTAGAGTACTCAAGTTATGGACATTAATAGCTCCATTCTCTCACTTATTTCTTCTGTCATTGATTTAAAGAGCGCTGGCTTTGGGGTCAGACCGACCTGGGCATAATTCCAGCTCCAACGCTTGTGAGCTGTAGCGATTAGGCCAAATTACTCAACTTCTGTGAGGCCTGGGTTCCTCCCCACCCTCTCCAACTTGTACCTCCCCTCCCACTTCCCAAGTCTCAACACAAAAGTCAAGACCGGCCCACCGTGGCTTGGGAGCCTCTCACAGTATGTCAGATAGACACCCGCCCCCTTTCGTCCCCTGGAGAGTCAGAAAAGTATCAGCTATTCATAGGCTACTGGACCGGTGCCAAATGCTCTCTTGCTTAATCTTTTCCTGGAGCCGGCCACCAAAAATGCCCAGGGAGAAGAGCAGACATCATTTTCCTGGAAGGAGGGAAGCATCAGCGTGAAGCTCAGCCTGCCTTCTGGGGGCGCTGGCCTGGGGAGGCCGACGGGGACACAGGCGGGAGCTCAGCCCAGGCTGGGTGGGGGAGGGGAGGAGTGGGGCAGGCGCCCTGTGCGGGCACCGGCTATTTCTACAGCCTTCAAGTAACATCCTCCTGGGGGCCGGAGGACTGCAGGAGCGCCCCTGCCCGGCTCTGGCCCGCCCTGCATCCTTCGTGAGTGCCCAGATGTTTTAAGCTTTTGGTCATTTTTGAGTTGGGGAGCTCTGATGCTGAATCCTGCCATGTTCTTGCTGGTTTGTTGAGGGCCTCGCGGTGATGTCCACGGGCCCTGGTGTCAGCAGCCCTGTGCCAAATCCTCCTCCTGGTGCTGTGGATGGAGGCTAACAGGACACAGTTCCATCATCTGCTTTGGCCGAGGCCACCACGGGGTCCTCCTGGATGTGAGTGAGCACACCAGGTAGCCTGTCACGCTGTCAGCTTCAGCCCCTGTGGTGTTCATCACCCCCCACAGCCCCCACACACACCCCCGCGCACGCCTGGGTGTCCCTCTGCCTCCCGGCAGTGCTCAGTTCTTCCTGCCGGGTGCTTCTTGTCATAATTTAGCAAAATGTCACAACTCATAGCATGACACTCTACGGCTCTGAGCCTGGCTTAGCGGTCCTCAAAATACAGCTGTGTTCACGTGGTCACAGTGCATTGCGAAGCCATCAGATTCCAGCGTGGTGGCACCATCTCCTCAGTGAGTGGTCACCAGAGAACTCAGGCGGTGCCGGCCGGCCCACAGCACCGGGATTCTGGAATTGTGTCTCATCGGCCACCCCGGCCTTCCGCTCTCTGTGCCTGCCTCGGCCATTTTCTGCCTATAAATAGAAGTGACCCAAGGTAGACTATTAGTTTTAGTTCCAGAGGGCTGTTTTGCTCTTTATTTTTTTCTTTGATGAGACAGAAAGACAGGCGGTCATAATTCCTAGGAGCCGAGTGAGAGGAATCAAACCCAAAGCCTTCCTCCCCTTTGCTGGTCCACTTTCCTCTGCCCCTGGACGTGTCACGGCCCGTGTTCCTCCTTCTGTTTATACAGAACTCCGTCAGTGGGGACTGTGCAGGAAACGCTAGCACGAGGTACGGTAGCTTTCTAAGGGGTTTATAAGTGGAATCATTACAATAACGCATGACACACCCTGCAATTCACTATGGTAGGACGCTGGCTGGGAGTGAAATTCTAAACTGCCAAGCACCTCCTACAGTATGTTGCAAAACTTTAGCAGGATTTATGACATTTAGTTAGTTTTTAAATGCTTTATTCTTTAGTTTTTTGTCCCCCCCCCCCTGGATATGAACATCTGAAGGCTGAACGCAGGCAGTGGCTGTAGCCAACAGGCAGAGCCTCCTGATCTGTCTGCCTATCTGTCTGTCTGTCTGTCTCTCTCCCTCCCCACCTCCCCCTTCCTCTCTCCCTCCCTTCCTCTCAGAGGAAAAGTGATTCCCAGAATCTCACCTGCCTATAGTGCACTTGTCCTTGGTGTCCTTGGGCAGAGCTGGGCCAGGTGCCCACTCCTAGCTGTGATGGAGATGGAGGCAGCGAATCTGTGGGTTTTCAGGCCACAGTGGAGAGCTGTCGGGAGCAAGAGTGGGAGCTGGGAGCATTCACTGCAGTCCCAATGCAAGCGTGGTGCCAGGTCCTCACCCTGCTGTCTCCATGTTCTCTGTGATGTGGCTGCAGTTCCGCTTGTTAGAAGGAACCTCCTCCCCCATCCCAGGGATCCGAGGTGGCCTCTGATTTGCTTTGGCCATGGAATGAGGGGTACATTATGTTTTTAAGTGAAAAAGTGAGTCAATTTATGGAAAAACATATGATAATGAGGCTATATGTGGTAAGAAAATATGGCTAAAATTATGGGGAAAGTACTAAAGTTTGAGAATTGTACAGCATGAATAAAACGTATTTCCTAACTTGCTATTATTGTTTTTAGTGTTTTGGAAGATCACATAACCTATTTTAAATTAAACTAGTGAGTGTATTTAAGTTTTTCAAACTAATTATTTAACTTATGTTTTTGAAACAGCAAAGTGAGTTGTGTGTGCATGTGTGTTCGTGTGTGGTGTGTGTGCACACACGTGTGCGTGCATGTTCATGTGTGTTTGTGGGTGTGCACACATGTTCGCGTGTGCATGTGCATGTGTGTTCGTGTGCATGTGCATTAGAGTATGTGTGTGCATGCATGTTCGTGTGTGCGTGCATGCATGTGTGTGTTCATGTGCATGTGTGTGTATGAAGACTACAGAGGCCGTTCATTCTCCCCCCACACCGCCACCCTCCACTTCTTGGCTTTTGTTCATCTAATCTGGGTTTCTGTTCCTGATTGGATTTTTGGGTCACATTTTAATACTGTGTTTTTCTTGGAACTTGGTAGATTTAGAAGTTTTTTATTTGATTTTAACTGACCCGGTGGTCCTGGCCAGTGTGTCCATGGTGTGAGTTTCACATTCTTGCGCTACTTTTTGCTTTTTATCTCGGTTGGGTGTCTTCAAGTAGGTGTTCCCAGGAAAGTACATACTTTGTAAGTTCTTGTGGAGCTAACGTGAGTCCTGTTGCTTTTAACTAAATTCCCCTTTTGGATCAAATGACAAGAATATAAATGAAATACACAAGCCTGTCTTTACACAGGAATCCAAATTTGACCAGCGTTGGGGTTTGGGGATCACATTTTCTCCCCCTGGAGGTTTTGCCGCGGCCCGTTACGTTCCAGTGTGTAAGGCTGCGTGCGCAGCACGGATCGACGAGGCTCTGAATTTTTGTTTCTTTGCATGTAATTTCCCCCCTTCTAAGTGCTTACAGTATTTTGACTATACAGTCCCCACTTGGGTAAGATGTGCCTGGATTGCTATTCACAACATCCTTACTCAGAGCTCCTAATCTCAATCCCCACGGAGACAGTCAGGCTGAATATTTTAATAGGCCTAAGAGGTAGCATTGCCGTGTTCTAGTGTGCTTCAGAAAGATGTTTGAAACAAAAGCACTGCGGCTTACGCAGGTTTTCTGTCCGTGGCTGGCCGGGGAGTGGGAGCCCCTTGTCCGGAGTTGCCTCCCGGGGAAGGTCAGGGGAAGGTAGGGCTCTCCGTCCCTAAGTCTCACGGGCTGTTGCATCCTTGCTTTTATGGTTCTAGGACTGCGGATAAATGGATTTTACCCATTAAGGAAACAGGTGGTGCTTTCAGCTACAAGAAACAGAAACTCTGACTCAAACCGGTTTTGAAAGAAAAAAGGAAATGCACTAGCTTACATACCAGGAAACGGGAAGGGCAGGCAGGCGCGGACTGTGGGTGGTGAGTCAGAGCTTTACCAAGGTCACCGTGGCTCTGCTCCTAAGGCTGGTTGCCCCTGGTGCCAGACGCTGTGGGCAGTGTCTTCCTTCCCACCCACTGCGGGGGTGGGGGATGGTGGGGGGGGGGATGAGCAGGGGAGAGAGAGAAAGAGACAGAGGGGGAGACAGAGACACAGGGAGCGCACCTGGCTGCAGCCACCCAGGGACGGGAAGGCCTGTCTTTACTGTGGTGACTGTCCCCACCGCAGGGGGCACCTGCCTTGTGCCCAGGAGCTGGTCACTGGGCCCAGAGTGCACGTGTACCGAAGCCTCTGGGTGTTTGTGCCACACAGGGCTGGAGCCGGCCAGGCTGGCTAGGCTGACCCGGGGAAGGACGCCCAGGGTGGGGGGTGAAGTGGAGAGGGGGCAGGGGGCACAGGCCCTGTTCTGTGCACAGGGGAGAGGCAGCCCTGGGCGGAGTTGGGGACAGATGCTCAGCCTGAAGAGGACACCAAATGGAGACAGAAGGCTCAGCGCCGTTGACAGGGCACCGGCCTCGGAGCCCCACAGCTTTGGTGAAGCTGGAGTTGGGGCCTCCTGCAATCTCCCCACCTCTGGGCCCGGGGTTGCTTGAAAAAGCATGAGTTCTGCAAAGCAGGGTCCCCGTGGATCCGCTAACTACCCTCTGTGTGCCTGGACCCCAGGCCCGGGCCACGGGGTGGGAGCAGGGGGTCGGCCTGCTGGGGAGGGGCAGCTCTGGCCCCAGAGCGCGCAGCGCCTCCCCCTCCCGTTGGGCATGGCTGTGACAATGCGGCCAAGTGACATCAGGCTCCCAGCACACAGGTGCGTTCTCTCCCACCTGCTGGTGCCCATGACATGGGTAGCGGGTCACCTCAGTTACCGGGCACCTCTGCAGATGGAGACAGGACGCTAGGCAGGCTGCCTCCATTGCACTGGGCCCTGCCCACTGCCAGTTCCTGAGGACAGTCCCTGCGGGCACCCCAGACGGTGTCACCGTGCCCCTACTTCCTGCTCTTGCTTCCTGCCTTTCTCCCAGCCGCTGCCTGGCGCGTCCAGGCCTGTGTTATATCACAACCCCGAGAGGATCCGATTGGGCCGTTAGTGACTGTCCCACGGGGCAGGTGTGTTTTAACTAGTCCTCCAGAGGCGAGGGCCCTGGGGGTGAAGCTCTAGTTGCTGGAAGTGGACGGCCTGGGTCCACAGCCCATCCCTCATCCCTGTGGAAGCACCGGCCATGCGTCCTCGGGAGCCTTGTCAGCGCAATGCTTCAATTTCGTCATCCGGAAGAAAAGGGGGGAAGGGGTCACTCTCATATGGCAGCGCTGCAAGTGTTGAATCAGATGGTGACTGAGTGCTTGAGACGTTGTAGGCGCCCCCATCCCTTGTAATGACTTCCTGCTTTCAGTTCCCTGCGACAGGGCAGAGTCAGGAAGGGCTTGTGTCAGGAATCCTGCAGGAAGGGCTGTGGCGTTGCAGGCTCCTGGGCGCCATTGCCTGGACCGCTGGAAATTAGTGGCTGTCTTGAAAATCCTAAAATAATAATAATAATAAGAAGAAGAAGAAGAAGAAGACGACGACGACGACGACAACAACGACACTACCGTCGCCAGGGGACCCGCAGAGCAGGAGGAAGGCCCTCACGCTCGGGCTGCAGCTCAGGACAGAGGCTTGCCGAGCACCAGGCGGCATTCCTGCAAGGACAGTCAGCAGCAACGTGGCCGGGGGTGCCCGGTGACACCGCCTCAGAGAGGCAGCCTTACCACGGTCACCAGCCCGACGCCGATTTGATGGAACCGCTAACTATCCCCTTGTCGCTCATTCACCACACAAACATTTTTAGTTGGCTGTCGGGTGAGGATCGTGAAGGTTGTGAAGAAGCCGTCTCAACGGTCTCATCTGTTTTCTCTGTCACAGTGAAAGTAACGTGGACATAACTGCAGTACGTGACATTAGCTCTGGAATTCTGAGTGCTAGTGTGTGAATAAAACTACCCTGCAGGGTCTGTACAAAGCCAGGTCTTCCCCACCACGAAAAGGACCCTTTCACAGCCACACTCCCTCCTCCCCCAGAGGAGGCAGAACTTGGCACTCTGACTGTAACAGCGGCACTAATCCTGATGACTCTGGGCAGATAAACAGGTCCGCTGAGGCCCCCAGGGTCAGGGTACGCCTTTTCTTATTACAAACAACGACAGCAATTTAAGAACTCACATGAAGACAGCTTTACATTACAGAAAACCACCTCTCTGTATTGCTCTTTCTCCCATCTGTACAACACATACAGCCTGGTGAAAAAAACGAATGGGAAACAAACCCCCGTAACACCCACTGCCCCCCACATCCCTTCAAAGAACCACAAGCAGCCCCCGGCAAACACTTTTCCTGTGGGGCTTTTCTGTGCCTAAACCGGAACAGAGAGCATGAATTAATTCTCATAAAAACTGGATTATGTTATGCATATGACTGTCACCTTTTCTTAATGACACGTCTCAGCGGTCCTTGCACCTGCCTCAGTGACTACTGATCTCCATTCTTTGTTCTGGCTGCCTGCTCCGGCCCCACCACAGCTTATTAACCAGACCCTGGTGGATGGCCACTGGGGATGGCCCAGCTTTTGTTCTTATAAAAGATGCTGTGGTGAGCGTCCTTGTACATAGTTGTCGTGAACTTTGGTGGTTGTTTCTTTGGACACATCGCAGGAGGGCTGTGTCCTGTCTGAGCCCATCAGAGAACGGGAGGGGCGCAGAGCTCAGGCGAACTTCCTAGGAAGTGAAGGCGTCTTCCGCTGGGTCTAGGGCAGCAGCCTGTGGGCTGTGGCTTCTTTTCCCCGGAGGGAAGGGGACAATGGCCTCAGGAACACTGCTCTGTGAAAGTACCTGAAACACGAATTCCATTTTGACAAATGGAAACTGAAGGACCTTGCAAGCTGAAGGGCCGAAACTATTTCTCTTCTGTCGTTTTTTTTAGCAGTTTTTGGAGGCGTGGCCTTGGCCCGTCTGAATGAGCAACTCTGGGGCACCCAGGTTTCAAATTGGACCTGCCACAGCGTGTCCACAGAAGGCTCGTTTCTGTGGTTCCTCTGTGGCGATTGGAGAACCGGGTTTAGCCTCTGCTGTCTCATCTCACAGGTGAATTTGTTCTGTGTGTTTATGGCGTTTCTCGTATATTTGGACCAACTCCCGCCCTCTCCATTGGTATTTCTATATGCCGTGATTTTCCTGGCCGTGTTTAGATGAAGTTTTCTGTCTTTTGTTGAAATAATCAAGTTTTCTTTGTCTCCCCTTTTCATCCAGAGGTTAGAAGTTAGACATTCTGCATCTATTCTTCGAGTGTTTAAGCATTTCAGGAAGCCTGCACCACTTAACAAGACCAAAAATGGCCCACATCCATCCCCTCCCCCGAAGAATACAGATGTGGGGACACTTGGGCATTTCACCACCTTGACCTATGCTACTCATTGTTGGTCTAGTTTCAAACTGTGTGTTTGGGGGTGTGGGGAGGGCAGTCTTGTGGAACTGAGCCCTTAGCCATGGGGTCCGATGCTCTCCCCAGGTAGATAGTGTCAGGATTGAGTTAAATTGTAGGACAGCCTGCTGGTGGTACAGAATTGCTTGGTGGGGAAACCCCCACACATCTGGTGTCAAAAGAGTGAGTGTGGTAGTCGTGTGGGCGTAAAGGAGACACACAGGAGACGTGAGTTTTCCCTGGATGTGTCTGGATGTGATTCCATTTTAATATGTGTGGCTTGGTGTTTGATGACTTTTTCAATCTAAAGACACACGGCTTTCTTTAATTTTGGACGGGTTCTCAGCCATTAACTCTTAATTAATTCCCTCTCCCCCATTTTCCTCCCAGCTTCTTTTAGAATGCGTACTATACATATATTGGACCGTTTTGTTCTATCTTCCATGTCTCTTAGCTTTTCCTTCTCATTTTCTCTCTTTAACTCTGTGTACATTCTTGACAGTTTTCTCAGATCTATCTCCCAGGTCACTAATTCATTTTTATCTAATCTGTTATTTAATACACCCATTGGGTTTTTAGGGTCCTTGTCATACTGACCACCTCTAGGCATTGTAGACAGCCTACTTGGCTCTTTGTTACCCTGGAGTACTAGGGTTTGGGTGTAGGTGCTGTACTCACATTTGGAAGCAGGAGTCATAGGAATTGGCCAGCTCTCCTGGGCAGGGCTGAGTGTGCTGAGAGATGGTTGTCTAGCAGAGGATGGAAGAAGGAAGTCTGCTCAGGGAAAATGTAAGTGTGGGGATAAAGGCACATGGTTAGATGTGGGGGTGTCTCTGAGGGCTCCTGGCCCACCCTGTGATATGTTAAGTCCCTGTTGCATTTCCCTTGGATTAAGGGAAAAGTCATGTGAGGTTCATGGTATTAATTTTCCCCTCTATACGAGGTAAGAGGATAAATTGCTATAATCCAAGCATCCAACGTTAGTAGGGCCTAAAGAACAACACAGCAAACATATATGCACCTCAATTAGCAGTCCCAGCTGAGCATTCCAGAGTCACAGATAGCTTTGCTCCTTTACGGAACCAGGATTATGGGCTGCCACCATGAGCACGTGATTTCCAGTGGGAAAGGGGAGGCATATGCTGAGAGGGCCAGAAATCCCTCTCAGGGATGTGAGGGGATGTCTCACCCACCAGCTGTGTGTAGTTCGCTAGTGGGAACCTAGCCACATGACCCCCACAGCAGCGAGCAGGTGCGTGAAAGTGCCACCCTGGCCCTGTGGCCTGGTCCCCTAGCTCTGCTCCTGTGGCTGAAGGAGGAATGGATTTCGGTAGCAATCTGTCACTTCTCCGAAAATGGAATTCCCTGTATGTTCTCTGGTGTTTCAGGAAGATCTGCTAAGCCTTAGCGCCTTCTCGCCAGCCAGATCTCTTCTTGGTTCTGGCTCGGCAGTCCCTCCTGTCTGTCCCCAGCTGTCTCAAGAAGGAAAAAGGAAAGGAAGGAAGGGAACTAATAAATATTTCTAAAGAAAATAAAAGAGAAGGGAGAAAAAGAGGAAGAGAAAAGTGTAAGTGCTTTGTTTCCATTCAGGTTTCATTGGCTACACGATGATTTTCAAGGAAGATTTCGCGAGTGCTGTGATGCCCCAGGTTTCGCATCTGATAAAATCACTCTGTTGTTTTCACATGTGCGTGGCATCCAGGTCGGGTATGTAATTAGGTCACCTTGTAGTTTCCTCATTTCTCTGTTGCCTCTTTGTCTTTGGGCATCTGTGATTACTGAGGATAAGTCTGAAGCTGGTTGATTTTTTTCCTTTGTAGAGACTGTTTCTTATGCCCAGATGTCTGCTTTATTTTAGAATACCTTCTCTTCCTGGACTGATTTGTATGCCCATATGTCACATGTTTTATTAATATCGATTTGTTCTCCCCTCCCCCACCCCTGTCCTCCCATCTCTCTTACCCCTCGCTTCTCCGTTTCTCTTTTCCACATAATAGGACATTTTATAGGTCCCTGGCTGGACTGCTCCCATGTACCATTCATCTTTGAGTCGGGGGAGGTTTTATTCTGGCCTATTTCTCCCAAGGATGCTACTGCTGATTGTCCACACTGGCTCCTATCTGCTGGACCGTACCCGAGTTGTCCCTTACATCATGACCCCAGGGCTGTGTACTCATGGTTTGTAAGCTGTGTCTGGTCAGCTCTTTTGGGAGATTCGTTGCAGTGGGGAACTGAGTTCTGGGTTCTGATGTTCTTTCTCCAAAGGCTTCCTGGCTGCTCTCTTGACTCCTGTGTCACAGGCGTGTGTGTCAGGGGCACCCGTGCATTGGCCTTTCCCTCTTTGGTGGGAGTCTGGGTTATTGGAGGCCATGGCCCTCGGGTCTTTGTCCAGTGAGTTTGTTTTCAGTGCTCCTGCTCAGTTCACTCTTGTCAGAGTCTGCAAACGCACTTGCAGGTCGCTGCTCCCCACTGTCTTTCAATGACCAGGGCAATATTATTTCAGAGGAGACTATTGATTTCAGGTAGATCAGGGGTCAGCAAACTGTGGCTCTTTGGGTATGTACACGTGGCTCTGAAGTAAAATTGAAAATGAATATAAAACTATCATAGATTCATTTAAAATTTTTTTAAAGAATATGATTCACATAATGGTGATTTCATTTGTTTGATGGCTCTCGAATCATTTTTAAATTGTTGTGAGGGACAGGATTGGCTCTTCGGTCTCAAAAGTTTGCCGACCCCTGAGGTAGACCATTTGGTGACCCGATGTTGGAAGGGTGTTCCAAGGTTAGACCCAAATACACAAACTCCGACTCGGGAGCTGGTAAACAGATGTAACAAGGTTCCCTCCCTGGATCTCGGGCTTATATGTGGAATAGTTCAACGCTACTTTCTTTATAAGGATAAGAACACAAGTTAATTTCATCAAGATGATTTCAGGCCAAGTATGCCATGCGGTATGTGAAGTTTGACCTTTGGCCTTTGGAGAAGTTGGCAGTGACCCCCATGTAAGAAAACGAGGACGCTGCATCGGGCGCTTTATTTAAAGGAGAACGGGGCTTAGTGCACATGGCAGTTTCCACGGCACCTCCTGACACTGCAAACCACAGAAAGCCTATTTCGGGCCTTTAAGTGTATTCCTGGATTGTGCAGATGGCCCACTCTTGTCACAGGCTGCTGCACGCAGTGGGCGGGTCCCAGATGTGGCCTGAATCAAAAAGAGGCACTAACAGAGGCTGAGAAACAAATTCTCTGAGCAGACAAGCCATTTAGCACTTGGCAAGGCGTGAGAAGTGCGGGTGACGAGCTTCCTGTGCTGAGCACCGGCTAAAGGAGTTCCTTTGAACTCGGAACAAAGTGCCACCTTCAAAACTCACAGGAAGTGATTTCCTGTTAGAGACCTTTACTCACTGTTGACCCAGAGGACCCAGTGGACAGTTAAGTGACGGATCGCCCAGGTTTGCAGAAACGTCCACATTTGGTGACAGAGCAACGATGTCCTTAGATCATCCCACAGCCCGTGGCTGCAGCCCTGAGATCCTTGAACAAAATGTTGGCTTGGCTTCCACTTATAGACAGGACCTTCCCTGGTTTCCTGACCTGTGGGGTCCTGGGTCTGGGTAGGGGCCCGAGAACAGAGCTGGGGGTTCTCAGCAGGAGGGTGCCTCCCGCTCTCTAGGCCAGCCGTGCAGGGACGGTGCTGGTGTGAGGTGTCCCCATGGGAAGTGTGACCTGAGGAGCCTGGCTCCTTCCTCTGCATGTTGCTGAGGCTCAGAAGGCAGCACTACCCACCTTTAGTGACTAAGGGACCCTCACTTTTTCATATTTAAGGCGATGGCTCCTGGCCTCCAGACACGAGTGGCCTGAGCCCATGGATTTTGCCGGGACGAGCTGCTTACCCAGCTGTGAAGTGTCCAGTTGGCTTTGGCTTGGGCAGAGCACTGCTCCGTGGAGTCCAGTGGAAGCAGGATGTGTGACATGCACCACCACGCACAAAGCCTTCACAGTGGGGGGGGAGGGATGCACACGGCAGGTGGGGGGACGCGTGGACCTCGGCAGAGCAGTGTTTCCTCTGGCTCTTTCTCCTGGAAACGCCTGGGTCCTGAGTAGAGGGCTCCCTCGGGGACTCTCCACGTGTGTGTCTACCGTGCATGTGACGGCACAGACGACACCCCAACAGGGACACTGACAGGGAGGGGTTTCTGGAACCGACAGATCCTGAAAGCAGGAACTCCGGAGGCGCCGTCTCCAGGACCTGTCACCATGCACGGTACACCATTTCATTCCGAGCTCACGTCCCAGATTGCTAGTTTGATTTTCTGAAAATCTCCCCGATTCAGCCTGTGCTAAAGGCAGTTACCTCCCGCCTCCATCTGCTGCTTTTTCCTGGTTCCTCCTTCTTTTGGTAGAAATTGCATTCTTGTGTCTGAAGTTTCAGGGAGCGTGGCTCGAAGGACTTTCACCTTCTGAGAAATCCTACAGGGTGGTGGCAGGTGTCACAGGCGGCCGCGCTGGACCCTGGATAAAAGCCCTTCACCGATCTGGCCTCCGTGCACAGGCATCTGTCAGACCGCACACAGGCCTGGGGCCTGTTAACTCTGCAGCATGTCGGAGAGAAATGTGCTGCACGTTTAATCATGAAACCCAGATCCCACACCACTGAAAAAAGAAGTAATTTCGATACAAGTTCAGCAAAGCAGAGACGAGCGCCAACAAGGTGGGGACAGCAGCTGTATTTTCATTTCTCTCCTGTAAGAAGCCAGCAGGCGGGGTCAGGATGCTCCCGGCCATGCTGTGCTCTCACTCAGGGGACAAAGGACAGCTGCTCCTCCAGAACACAGGTGTGTGCTTACACACACACGCATGCACATGCACATGTGCACACTCACACATGCGCATACATATACACATAAATACACATTCACATGTACACACACTCAAATACACACATGCACACCATCACATATTCATACTCACCCACCCATACACACATAAATACACAGACTCGTATATACACACACTTATATATGCGCGCACACACGTACACATGCACACACACACGCACACACACACACGCACACACGCGCGCGCGCGCGCACACACACACACACATGTGCACCCAATTTCGTTGGTTATTTCCCAGATCAGCGAATGGCATTTCTCCTACTCTTGAGAATAAATGAAGAGAAGCTAGGTGGAGGACGCCTCCCTTCTCTGAGTCACGTCTGAGTGTCCTGCTGCCACGGCCACTCGGCGCAGCTGTGCGGTCCTTCCTGGTCCCCCGTGTGGACAGAGGCAGAGGGCCCTGCTCGCCCCGTGTCCTGACCTCAGCCTGGTTCAAACCCTCCCGGAGCCGTGCCTCCCCCAGGGGCAGGCCTGAGCGTGGGGCTCTCGGTCGACGCGTGCTCACCCATTAAGCCCAGCACCGGCCATTGCCTAAAAGAGGGGGTTCCTGCTACCAAGAAGCAAGTGTCCCTTGGGGGACAAGCCTGAGGAGTTTAGGAGGTTGCTGGAGGCTCTCTCTCTCAGTCACTACTGGAGAATGGGTCCCCCTCTCTTGTGAGGAGATAGCACTTCCGAGGAACAGGAGGAGTCTCCTCTTTCCAGGGGCTCCTGGCGCACCCACAAAGCCCCTTGTCGTTTTCTTCCTACCTTG
>NW_017731649.1:361917-366589 GCF_001890085.2 Hipposideros armiger | reverse complement strand
TGTGCAGGTCCCAGCGTGGACACGGACATGGCCGTCAGCACCTGGCACCTGTTCTTCCCGCCTGTGGCTCTTTCCAGGGGGAGGGAAGGGGAGAAAAGCCCCCCCCCCGTGGGACTCCGTGGGAACTAAAAGGGTGCGGCCATGAGTGTCGGCAGGTCCTGTGTGGGGCTTCACAGGCCTCATGGCAGCATCAGCTGGAACGCTGTGTCTGATGGTCCAGGTTCTCACCTCGGGGAGCAGATGGGCTGTTCCGCAGGAAAGGCTCATCGTGAGGGACTTTCCTTGTCATTGTCCCGCAGCACTCGAGCTCTGGATCACTCACATGGCCCAGACCAGAGACCCTCGTTTCCATCGAAACCATGTCCCGAAAGCCCCTGCCCGTGTTCCCGTGACCGCGGGAGTCCAAGCCCAGCCCAGTCTCACGAGGAGGGCGAGATCAGACCTTCTGCCAGCTCCCTGGGTGCCAACACTTCCCGCCAACCCCACGGTCCCGGGGGGACCGCCCACACGCCCCAGGGCCTAGTGTCCTCCTCATCCCCACAGATGTCAGGCCAACACAGCACCTCTAAAAACATGTTTCGGAAAACATGCCCCTTTTGGAAACTGTGCTCAGGAGAGCAACGTCGTCCTGTCTTCCCAGGCTTCAGTTGCTCCCTCTCCGGCCTGGCTGCAGGCCCAGCAGCCGAAGGGATGCAGGAAGGGGGGCCCCGAGCCTGAGGTCAGCGGGGGACGTCTGTCTGCACTGGCCTTGTCAGGGCTTCAGGGCAGCCAGACAGGCGTCCACTTGTGTCTGGAAATTGAACTTGACGCGTGCATGCCTGGACACGTGGTCAGCTTCTGTACGTCCCTGGGGGCTGCACCGCCGGTCAGCCAGGCCTGCACAGCGGGCCTCATCTGTACCCTTGACTTCCAGTTACGCAGGTACCTCCTAGCTCCCCCGCGCGCGGGCCCCAGCCCCGGGAACTCGGCGAGGTGACGACTCACGTCCCCCCTGGACGCTGTGTTTCCTGCACATATTAAGCAGTGTTGCCGCCCGGATGGGCAGATCGGCACCAGGAGGGAGCAAACCGGGACAGTACGGAATTTGTAAGTTAAGTGTTTTTCTTTCCCATCCCAGCTTTTCAGAGTTAGGCAGCGGAGTGGGGGTGGGGATGGGAAAGGGCCACATAAGAAGCAATAAATAGAAACACTATTTGGGGAAAAGCCACGTCTCTGAAAATGGCAGGAAAGGCCAAGTACACATGAAAATGACAAATGAGTCCTTATTCTGAGGCAGCCACTGGTCCCCAAGGCCATGGCGTGCTGCCGTCTAGTTCATCTGCACGGAAGACATGAAGCTGACTCGGCCACGACTTCAGTGAAAGGCACATCATTAGGACCATGCAAAACTGTCGCCCAGGGACAACGGCAAAAGCGCACAGGTTTGACAAAACCTGCTGAGGGCGAAACAACAATTTCACCGTCCGTGGCTAAGGCAAACAACTGTTTTCTAAGGAAACAAGCAGAAGCCAGTGAAATCTGAGGCCGGCTGAAGCAGCCCCACGAGTGCCCTTTGCCGCCGTGGAGCAGGTGCTTCCAAGCTCATCACGTCGCCTGTGGATCCCATTAGATCACAAAGGGTTGTGGAAGGCTCGAAAGAAAGGCATTTCCTGCATCTTCCGTGCTGCGGGCTGTGCCTGTAGTAAGTGCTCAAGGACCACGCCATGAAAACAGGAGAGAAGGTGACACGCTCCCCCATCATCGAATGCAGGACCAGAGGGTACCCCAGAGCTCATTTTAGGACAAATCGAGGGAGGAAGCGCTGTTCACGCAGGAGATGGCTGACTTCTGAAGCTTGAGAGCTCCGGCTGAGATGCAAAGCAGCTTGGCAAAGCCTTAGCTCAGATCACCAACGGCAGGCTGCGAGTCAGAGCCGTGGGGTCCTGCTGTGTGGGCTCAACAGGACTGTCCGGCAGGGGCCGTGCTGGACTGCCAGGGAGTAGGGCTGAGCAAGCCGGGCAGGGAGCCATGTGTGCATGTGTGCATTTATTTATATTGTGGGAAAATACACAGGACATAAAGTTCACCACCTTAACCACTCCAAGTGCACAGCTCAGTGGCGTGAAGCACGCTCACACTGCTGTGCAGGTATCCCCACCATCATCGCCAGAGCTCTTCCCCCAAACTGAGACTCTGTCCCCATGAAACACGAAGCCCCGTTCCACTTCCTGTCCCTGTGAGTTTCACTACCGCAGGCCCCTCACAGGAGTGGGATCACACAGTATCGGTCCTTCCGTGGCTGATTTATTGCACTTAGCATGGCGCCATCAAGGCCCACGCATGCTGTAGGAGGTGTCAGAACTGCCTTCCTTTTTAAGGCTGAACAATAGTGCACTATCTGGATAGACCAAGGGGATGATAGTTTGATACCCAAAACCCACATGAAAATTGGTAGAAAATGTGTGGCCATTTTTTTGTTTACCGTTTCAACAGTCACCCATGAGCTGTGGGTTCTGATCAAGACGCACGGGGGTTCCCGGCCAGAAGGGAGAGGCCTGCCAGGCACGTCCAGGTGACAGTTGCCCCATGAGTGCAGCTTCAGTCTTGGATGAAGTCAGGGGGGTGTCACGGCGCCCGTGTGCCAGCGAGCGTGAGTAGCCTGTGACCCACCCTTCACAGAACTCAACTTTGCAGAGCACTTTGGGCCCCGTGACACTGAAAGGTTTTAGGGAGAGATGGAGATGGAGGACGTTAGAGCGTGGAGGACCAAGCTTTCATTCTGCTCCTGGCCCAGCAGCAGTGGACACTGCACCGCCCGGGACCATTGGCGCCGGATGGATAGCCACGGCCGTAGCTGCTCGGCGCCAGCAGAGGGCCATGTGGACTAAGGCGACCTCGTGACATCCACTCTCAATGTGGCCAAATAAACCGGGTCCTTAGCCTTTCTATCCTGTCATTAGTGCTGTGTTAGTTCGTCCTCTGGGAATGCGGTTAGAAATTTGGAGTCTTCAAGCAATCGTTTTAGAAAGGGCCCTTTGTTGGTCATGGAACCAACAGACGTGCAGCCAAGTCCCTGGGAACGCAGGCCCCCAAGTGGCAGCTGGCCGGGCGGTCGGGGAGGGAGAGCGGACANGACGTGATGAAAAATTGTGTTCAGGAAGAAACACGGGGTAGAATTTACCCCTGAAGATCAAGGGTGTCAGGGAAACGTGCCCTTTGGGACTACATGGTGAAGATGGGAAAAAGCCAGAAAACTAACAGTTACCGAGTGCCTCATCTGCTGCTAGGTGCAGCCTGGCCCCCAGGAAGCCAGAGCAGCTTGAAGCAAGCCTCCGTCCTCAGGAAGCTTAAAACCCAGCCTGAGAGACAAGTTAGAAAACGCTGAAAAGTCAAATGATACAAGAGACCATTTCTGAAAACGACAGTTGAGTGCTGTCAAGTGCAGGCATCTAGGATTAGAAACGCTGGCTCTGGTGTTTGAATGAGTGGGTCAGTGCAGGATAAGGCAGGCGACAGGCAGCTGTGCGTCCCTGACTGGGGCGGGGTCTCCCCCACTTGGAGAACGCATCCTTTAGAGAGCAGAGCAGGGGACCTGGCCAGCCGCTGTGGGTGGACTTCCCCTCCGGTCGGTCGGTCGCAGCAGGTACCAGACCCCATAGAAACACCCTTCCCTGGCGTTTGTGTTAGGAGGGGTTACGTCACCACGAATGACTTCTGGTGACCGGCATACACTGAGGGGCCCCTTAGAGCAAAGCGCCTGCCTGGTTATGTGCTAAGCAAACGGTATCTGAAATCAAGTGCCGAGATGGACAGTGTCACTCAGACAGCACCTGAAGCAGCAGCCTCCAGGGGCTTCCTGGTCCTCCACGAATGGAAGAGCAAAGATGTCCGAGCAGACGTCCAGGCGGCTTCCCTGGGTCCCTGGCGGGGGACTGTGAGGTCGGAGGCTTACAGCCCGGGCCCCTGGCCGGGGGAGGAATTCATTTCCGAAAGCCCTCACACCACAGCCTCAGCGCTTGGAATCATCTCTCTGTGTTTCTCAAAAGGGAGGCAGCTAAAGGCTGAGGACGAGGGTCACTTTCTAGGAAAATCGCCTTGCGCACACTTGTCTTTCCCGTGCTTCTCCAGCGGCCCCTGGAGCCTGCGTGCCTCCACCGTGACTGAGTGTCAGACAGGCCGCGGCTTCCTGCCAGGGAGGGTGATGGCGTTGGTTACCCTGCAGGCACCTTCCTGCTTCATTTCAAAACACGTTCAGTCATTTTATTCAAAATAACCCACAGCATATGTATTCACAGAGCAGCATCAAAAGATGAGGTTTTCTTTATCTCCCAAAGCAAAGGTGCAAAGAAGCAGTCAGCAGCTGGATTTTTCACAGGCGATTGGAACCCCTGCGGGTGTTGCATCAATAGGACCTTCCCACATCCTCTATGGTTTGGAACCGCAGGGTGCCAGGAGGGGTGCAGCCCTGCATTCTCTGTCATTTTGACCTTCCACAAAAGCATCTTCCTTCCAACTGGTGTGGCCCCAGCCCCTGCTGGGTCATGCAGTCCAGTCCTTTGCGGACCTTCTCCCACCGGCAGCTGACACCTGTCTCCTGGACCTGGGATGCTGGACGGAAGGCATAGCTCCCCAGGGGGACAGCTGCAGCCCCTGTCCCTTGGCCTCAGGGCTCTGGGGTAACCGATGACAAGGA
>NW_017731649.1:312128-358487 GCF_001890085.2 Hipposideros armiger | reverse complement strand
GCGGTTAGAAATTTGGAGTCTTCAAGCAATCGTTTTAGAAAGGGCCCTTTGTTGGTCATGGAACCAACAGACATGCAGCCAAGTCCCTGGGAACGCAGGCCCCCAAGTGGCAGCTGGCCGGGCGGTCGGGGAGGGAGAGCGGACGGGGCCGAAGGGCCCACAGCCTCCCCGATCCGTCTGGGCTCCCTGCTCATCTCCAGCTCACATCGGAGCTGGAGAACAACTGCTCCCAAAGCACTAGGTCGTTCGGCCCGAGGCTGAGCCTGGGTCTGACACTTTTCTCGGCCGGAGCCACACACAGCATGACATGGACTCTCAGCTGCCACTCTGGTGACCCGGACTATTCCCGAGCAGTGTGGCAACCCCTCACGCAGAACAAGCAGGGGTTAGGCCCCTGGACTCAGGCACCAGTCCCAGTGCGAAGGGCTGGACCTCCCTGGAAATACGCTTTCAACCTCAGTTTCCCTTTTGGGAAAATGAGATTGTCTTAAGCTTCAAATGGGTCAAAATATGTAAACTTATTCTTCTGTAAAACTGTAAAACATTGTACAGATGTCACTTTTACTCTAACACGTGACAAGCCCAGATAAAATAACTGCTGTGGAGACAATTTTGTGAGGGAAGCAGGTGTGCTGCGGGCAAGGCCACTCACCTGCAGGGCGGCTCCGGGTCTCGTGTCTTAGGAAGGAGTCTTCAACTCGGAACTTGAAAAGAATGACTCACTCTGCAAAAAGAAGTGCATAATTTACTTCAGCTGCTTACTTGGCATAAGTGCTGTGGCCTGAAAATCTGTGTCACCCCAAATCCACATGTCGAAGCCCTCACCCTCTTGTGGCTGGATCTGGAGATGGAGCCTCTGAGGAGGTAATGAGGTTAAACAAGGTCGTGTGAGCGGGGCCCTGACCCAAGAGGGTTAGTGTCCTTACAGCGGAGATGCCAGAGAGGCCTCTGCCTCTGTCCCCATGCACACAAGGAAGACCCATGTGGGGACACAGGGGAAGGGGACCCGCACAGGAAGCGAGTCAGTTGGCACCTTGACCACGGATTCCATCCTGCAGAACTGTGAGGAATAAACATCTGTCGTGTAAGCCCCAGTCTGTGGCACTTTTCATGGCAGCTCGAGCTGACTAATAAATGCAAGTGAATTTTAAGTGTAAGTCACAGGAAGAGAGGAAGGCCCAGTTTGAAACTGCAGGCTTAGCTGAGGCAATTCTGCCGTGACTCAGGACGAGACGCAGATGCCTGCAGACCCAGTAGACGTAGCCCCCGTCGTCCCACGTGACAGCAGACCCAGCCCCTCCGCCCGCTCTGGGTGCCGGCCTTGGAACTCTCAGGAGAGCCAGGGTCACACTAACTCCCGCCCAGTGTCACGATGACGACGTCACCATGAGACGGCTTAGTTACTGTGACATTGACATCCAGCTCCCAGCCAGACTAGTGTCGCCTCAAGCGATGATCGCACAGTATTTATCTTTGATTCCTTAGGATTTTACCAGCTCCTGACACATAGTAGGTACCTTATAAATACTGTAGCTTTCAAGTCCCCAACTCTATTTTATTAATTGCTTCTAACATGATCTTCTTTCAAAACCACAGACCTTCTTTCGTCCCCACCTCAAGGTTGCCGTACCTGAATTATAAATTCCCATTAGGCCGTCCAACAGTGAGATAATGGTCTGAAAATACTGTACTTACTTTAGGAATTTCCAGCTAGCACGATGGCGTGTTTATTTCTCTGGAGCTCTGTCCTGACTGCATCGTAACTGGATGTGTTCTCAGTGTGGCACTCGGGTCTCTCTCTCCTCTGGGGAAGGGTCACTGAGCATCTCCACTGATGCAGCCTGGCTCCTTTCTCTCCCTGTGGGTGTCCAGTGGTTCGTCTCTGTCCCCCAGCGCCATCCATCGTCCTGGGGTTTATACGCGCTTCCTTGGAATCACGTCCAAGGAATCCACAGTCCGAACAGACATTAAACCCCTAGGTGGGGGCGTTCTCGGAGGAAGTGCCTTCCTCCCTCCGTCTGGGCTGAGAACTCAGAGGGCTGGTGGAGATGGGTCAGAGAATGGATGCAGTACATCTGCTCTGGGCGTGTGAGGCTGGAGGTGCAGACACCCCAAAATACGCACATGCATGTGCACACACACACGGCCATGCCCACCTTTACCTTTCAAAGTGACTTTTGTGTTGGGCATCACTGAATTTTCCATTCCTTCCACGGCTCTGACCACAGACACCCAATGGGGTCTGCTGCCCACTGTGCAGCAGGGGCTCAGGGTGGTGGGGCAGGGACGGGAGGGGGACACGGCCTGTGTCCTTCTGCCGTCTGCCTCAGTCACTCCTCCCCTGGATGAACCCAGAAATATGTGGTCAGAGCACCTTGGCCGAGCGAGGGACAGGATAGGATGCTGATGACGGAGCCGCCAAAGGCTCCCGTGGGGCGCGTCTTAGAACATCGTCATTGGAAGGCAAAGAGGAGACAGAAGGGGACGGCCCACAGTGCAGGGGCTGGACGTGGCAGCAGCGGAAACCGCCCTGCTGCTTTGCCGGCGGTGTGAGTGTGCGTGGGTATGACAGTGTGTGTGTGAAGGTCGTTTGTGTGTATGTAAGTGTGATGGTGGGTGTGTGAAAGTATGTGTGTGATGATGTGGTTAGGCGGTTAGGTGTGTGTGTGGTGGTACGTGTGATGGGGTGGTATGTATGTGCGTGTCTGTGTGTGTGTGTGTGTGTGTGTGTGTGTGTGTGTTTTGGGGTGTCTGTGAGATGCTAGGTCAGGAGTGAGTTCCGTGGGTCCTTCCAGAGGCAGCAGGCAGGTCCGAGGCACGTCTGCTCACGCCCCTGGCCTCTCCTTTCTGCCGTGTGGCGAGGCAGCCTTGACCCCGCCCCCGGCTCAGTTCCTGCAGCCCCTGTGCACTGGTGCCCGCCCTTCCTGGCCACAGAGCCGACCCCCCAGGAGATGCCTGGGAGGCCACAGGCAACAGACAGCTCCCATGCCTCACTCGCATGTACACACCTGCGCACAGTCCGCACAGCCCGGGGGTGTGTTCTTTCCTTCCTCTGAGAGAAGGCTTGTGGGAGATTTCAGGAGCTGGACGGGTGGGCTGATGAAGGCTTGTCTCACCTGGCTGCGGGCTTCCAGGCCCCCAGGGGTCTCCAGCATGCGGCCTGTGCTGACGTGGGCTGCCCTGTGCCCAGTTTTCCATGGGCAAAGCTACCGGCCCAGCACCAAGCTAAATTAGCTCCTGGGTCAGAAGGCAGAGTGAGCGTGGATGTTACCGCCGCAGGTAGCATTCTGTGGGTTACCTCTGACACTGTCGGGGGATGGCTTGGGTGCACCCCACTTGTAGGGTGCAAGAAGTAAAGGAGAGTCGGAACTGCCAGCACTGTGCCTGGGACATCGCCCAGGCTGGGGGTCACCCTTTCCCGTCCGTGGTCTCGGCTGGTCCTGGCACCACTGACCTGGGACGGGCTCAGCTTTACATTCCTGGGCTTGGCGCTGCCTTCGCACACCAGCCCCATGTAGCCTGTGCGGGTGACCGACCTCCGGCAGAGAGCACTTTGCTTGGAAAACCCTGGAGGCCTGGGGAGCCAAGTAGGGGGTGGGCCAGGGTAAAGCCATGGTTACCAAGCTTCAGAGAAAGGAACAGCAGGGCCTGGCCCTGCCTGGGGGGCCTGCGTGGTCTCAGGGGACCGCAGTGAGCCGGGTCCCCGAGGCTGGCTTGAGAAGCTCTGCGTTGAGAATCAAGGCCACCACACTTCTGAAAGCGTGATGCCAGCACGAAAGCCCACAGCCTCACCCCACACCCTGGCTGCCTGGGGCGGCCGCACACGAGTTCCAACAACGGTGACGTCGCTCAGAGATTTCCGGAAGGTCTTTTGGCACTTCCTCCAGGACTAGTTTTATTTTGGCTATGTGGCCTGGACGCTATGTCATGGATATAAAATGTCTCTCATTTCATGCCACCCTCCTCCACGGTGTCCTATTTTTAACTCTGAAATTGGATTTTCCTGCTACAAACAGGCAGAAGTTGTTTGGAATTTGAGGGAAGGGGTCAATACAGTGCATGATAATGCTAGGTGGTATAATTTTTTGGTGAAAATCCAGAAGTGAGCCTGGGTTACTCAGGTGGCTGACAAACTGCCCTGAAGACGAGTCCAAAAACCACCTGAAGCTCTGGACACAAGACTGGCTGGCGTGAGTGAGCGAGTGTGTCCCTCGGGGAATGGTTAGCGAGCGAGCCGGCATTTGCTTCGATGGGGACGTTATGGGATGCTGGTTGAAGGGACACAGCTATTGGTTGCTGGAGAGCCACATCCACACGTCAACAACTGAGCAATAACGCTTTTTTCTGAAGCTTTAATAAAGCATAGTAGACAGCAGCCAGCCAGCCAGCCTCCCAGCCCCAGGCACATTTCGAAAAAAGTTAAATAAGTATGTTTCTGTCCCTGGAAGGTTTCCAAGGCAAGACAATGGCTCCTTCACTGAGGTCCTCGAAACTTGGGTAGGATTACTCTCTGCTGACACTGGGAAGGGCACAGTGAGATCAGGAGCGAGTGGGAGGAGGGGAGGGCCGGCGTGATGTCCTGGCCAGTGCTAACAACGGGCTCTGGAAAAGTGCGTGTGCGTGTGTGTGTGTGTGTGTGCGTGTGTGTGTGCGCGCATGTGCGTGTGCATAGGTATGCACATGTGCATACGAGTGTGTGTGCAAAGTGAATCTTTCTGCAAGGAAAGGTGGGAAGCACACAGTTTACAAACACTGACAACACTTTTCATTGTAGAAAACCAATGCTCGCGATGCTTCTGGTGATGTTTGCTGAACTCTTGTGTCTGCAGCGCCTGTGGGTGCAGCTCACCCAGAATGTGACGAGTGGAGCTGCCCCCCAGTCTGCTCACTCTTGTCAGTAAATTGGTCATCCTACAATCTGATATGTGTAAACCGCATTTGCGGTGCTGCCTCATGCAGATTACGTGGGTTAAAATGGCTCCTCTCAGCTTCAGCACTCCTGCTTCGAGAGGGCTGTCATTGCCACCATTTTGCATTGTCACAGGGACTGGAACACTGTTTAATTCACATCAGTTCATAGGGCTGCAATCAGCAACTCGTTTGACAAGTCCCCCCAAAGTCCATGTGAGCTGGTGTGTCCAGGAATGGGGGAGAAGGGGGTGAGGGTGGCCAGGCGGGGGTCAGTAGTGAATTATATAATTCCCTGGTAAATTCAGGGCTGCCTTATGAGAAATAAGTCTCAGGATTTTCTGGACTCACATAAGCGTGCCAACTGTCATACGTATTCAGCTAGTCGGTGCCCCAGTTCAGGGGCACGAGGAGCAAACGTGTGGGTAACGTGCTCCCCACAAGCATCCTGGGACCTGCAAACCGTTGGGATGGATTTGAGACAATCACAAAGAGATGTGCCTGATAGCTGCCTTTCCAGCCTAACTCCTGACAAATAAAAGAAGGGCGTTCTCACGACTTACAGAGAAGGTGGTTCCATCCAGGGCCCCTGGGAACCACGAAGGCTTGTCCCACTCTTAGAATCAACATTCATGTTAGAGCCAACTCCTCTCCTATTGCTTTAATCTTTATGTATTAAAGAAAATTCCATGACACTCAGCCGACAAGAAAGGAATTTAAATATTTCTCTTTCCTCACAACCCACATTCATGTAGGGCAGCCTTAGAATGTGCAGTTCCTCTGTGAACGCCCGTCCTGCTTGTAACTGGGGAGCCTCAGGGGACCACAATTTGCCTCTGACTCTTTTTTTCTGTATTAGTTTTAGGTGTACAAAACAATGCAATAGTTCTACTTCTCACCCCTCACAAAGTGACCACCCCCATCCCCCAATTAGCTGCCCCCTCCCCCGATAGCACACACGTCTAGCCCTGTGCTCCACATCCCGTAACCACATATAAATCAAATCTTAGTTGACATACAAGATTATTCAGCAGCAGCTTCAGATGTGCAGTGCAGTGGTCAAGCCTCTACACCGTCCATGAAGGGGTTTGCCTCTGACTCTTCGTGAGAAGTTTTTTACTCGGTGTTAAAATCTAGGTCCTTTGAAATGCATGGGCATCGCCACCTGGCTTTTTTGCTGAACAGATGAGTAGCGTTCACAGTGAGTGGATGTGAAGAGCAATAAACATACATGCGTGTACACATACAAATATACAAATGTGTGTGTGTGTGTGCTCACGTTCACATATACTCGTATATCTCAGCACCTTTGCCAAGTCGCTCGTCATCCAGGAAACCTCAGCACTTAGGAGAAAGGGGAAACCCCATCTGAGGCCTGGATGCAGCTGTGTTGATGAAAATTAATTGCAGATAACTGAATTATTTAGAGGCACTGTTTTCTCTCTCTATTTCCCCGTTTCCATTTTTCTTTTCCTGTCTCAAAGGCTTCTACTTCCTATGTCTACATCTAATGAACCAAAGTGTGAACTGTATTCAAGAATAATGGTGCATCATATGATATTTTTATGTATTTCATATTTTAAAAGAACCATAAGTAAGATGAAAACCCCACAAGAGAAAGTGTCAGTAATTATTAGAATGGAAAAATTCACATAAAATGAACCGTTTCCCATTGTATGGAATATTTATGATCTACCTTTGTAAGAATCTATTTTTGAATAACCAGAAACAATAGTTTGCAAACATATTGCCAAATGAAGTTAAAACTATCTTAATTAAGGTTAAAATGTAAACACCACTGACCATCATTAGGCCTTGGCAGTCTATTTCCTTACATCTGATCCTGGGATCTCACTCAACTTTAAAAAGGCCGAGGTTTGCAAGTTGTCCTTTGCAGTCTTGAGTAAAAACACCCTTTTAGCTACACATTAGTGGACATGCTGGGTTTTCACATTATCTGTATTAAATAAAGCTACTGCTCTGAGTGCAGAAGATAAAAGTGTCATCAATGGCAGTCCGAATTGAATGGCGTGTTTTGAAGATGGGTGGGTGTTCTGGGAGGAGGGGAACGCGTGATAGGAGCCAGGTGGCGCTTATAGGACAAAGGTGGGCGTGAGGCATGGATGAATGCTTTTATATGGAGTTTGTGGAACAAAGACAGTGTGATACGGCGGCATTTCCTTTAGTGGTTGTGGAGAACGTGGGCTTTGTCTCCAGCCTTTCATTTCACTTGGTGTTACTTAAATAGTAACTTGCAAATACTGCCTCCTTGCCCAGCTTTCTCCTCTAGTTCAGTTGGCGATATCATCTCCATCTAGTATTTTAAGCTGTTCTTGTCTCTGAACTCCGACCTGCAGAGTTCACTGACAATGTATCCCTCCATTCCTTCATCCACCTGTTCTTCTGTCATCCATCCATCCATCCATTCATCCATTTGTTCATCCATCCATCCGTCTGTCCATCCATCCACCTGTCCATCCGTCCGTCATCCATCCATCCATCTATCCATCCATCCATCCATCCATCCATCCATCCATCCATTCACCCATCCATCCGTCCATTCGAGCACCCCACAGGCATTTTTCATCACCTACTATGCGCCACTGTGGTAGGTGCTAGGGGTGCAGTATAAGCAGATGCAGAGAGCCTCAATCACTCACACGGTTTCCTGTCCAGGGCGGGAGGCAGACGATGAAGTAATCACAGTAGGCGGTAGTTCATTATAAACCGTGGGAAGTGTTTGAAGGACAGGACCACAATTCTGTGAAAGCATGTAACAGAAATCTGACTTTGCCCGCCTCCCTGGAGGAAAACTTGAATAAGGTGGGGTTGACGGGTGAGTAGGAGTCAGTTACATAAAAGGCTGCATGAAGGGGGGCATCCCAGACAAGGAATTAAGCATGACACGTGATGGAGAGGGACCTGGGATAAGGTCAGTGTGATTGGTGTCCGTAGAGCCGGGGGCAGAGTGACCTGAGATGTGGCTGGAAAGGCAGGCAGGCCAGCGCCTCGGAGACCCATGAAGGGTTCTGCAGGGTCATCCTAAGAGCAATGATTAAGGGGACGCTATGGACGCATTTTTGCCAAAAGGGCAGTGACACCATCATCTGCAGGTTAACCGCGACAATTAGGATGCTCTTCCTTTGTTTTACAGAAAATACGAATTAAACTGGTTTAGGAGAACAAAGTGGGTGAGATTATTGGTTCACTAACAAAACAACTTTCCAGGGAGGCTTGGTCCAGCTGGGTCATGTCCTTCTAACTCTGGGCTCCGCTTCCTGGGGTCACGTTCGTGACCAGGCAGGCCCTCCCTTCCTGATGGAGGGAGGAAAAGGGGCTGCTTGTTCCCAGGTGGTCGTCTGAGCTGCAAGCTTTGTTTTCTTGGTCAGTGAACAAGAAAAATCTGCTTCCTTGGGAGTTTTTAAAGATTCTCAGAATTTAGTTTGAATCGTTTTGATTGGTGTGTCTTTGCATATCTTTGAATGAATCCCTGCGGGCTACGCCCATTGGCCCATCAGGGCCCCTTTGTGGGTCTGCTTCTCATCAGCCCTGCACAGCCTCCTGGTGGCTGGGAGGGATACAGTGTGAACCACATGCATTTCGCTTCCTTTCTACTTAGGAGTGTTGGTGTTTCCTCTGAGCTCCAGCTGAAGCATGAGGTGTTTCCTGTTTTCCACTCTTCTATAATCTGAAGTCATGGTGAGCATAGGGGGTGTGGGGGGGGGCAGGGGGGAACTTTTGGCCATCATGAGGTCCAGTTTTCCCATTCCAACTCAACTGCCACACTCCTGGTAGAGCAGCGGTTCTCAACCTGTGGGTCACAACCCCTTTGGGGTCGAACGACCCTTTCACAGGGGTCGCCGGGTATTCGTATGTGGGCGTATCTGCATGTGGGCCTGGAGACGGATAGAGGAGCGGTGTCTTGGTTCCTAAGACCATCGAAAATATGTGTTTTCCGATGGTCTTAGGCGACCCCTGTGAAAGGTTGAGAACCCCTGTGCTAGAGAGAAGTGTTGGGCAGCTGTTCTCCCCACTGGCCCTCCACCTGGTGGAAGCCTCTAGTTGTGTGATCACCTGTGGATATGTGAATAGCTACAATTGTACTGGATAGCACGCATCTGTGGGAATGTACATACCTTTTCATGTGTGCGTAGCTCTCATGCAATTCAGAGAAGGCCAGTCCTCACCCCATATTTCAACACTGACCTTGATGTTGTAATTGAAGTATATTAGAGTGATGTGCCGAGTCCTGTGGCTTGGCCTTCGCCCTCTTCTCCTCTTCATTTCCATCTTGCATCATACACATTGGCAACAGCAATCCACTTGCAGCTCAACACACACACACACACACACACACACACACACACACACACAGAGCTTTCCCACATCTCCATGGCTTTGTTCAGGCTGCTTTCTCCACCCAGAATGGGTTTTCTCTCACGATGCGAGGATTACACTGTGTATTTTATTGCCTGTGCTAATTTCTCGGTTTCAATACATCTTCTCAGTGCCTTCCTGCTGTACAAGTTGGAATGACTTAGAAACACATTGTCTCCCCCTGAGGAGTGTTGACACTCACCTGCTTTAATAACTTGCTTTGTGCTTTGCTAATTTATATGATATCAATATGCTGAGAAATACAGAATATATCATGATATCTTTGCAATAACACATTTTAAGAAGCAATGAGTTCTTTCCTTCCCTCCCTCCTCTCTCTTTCTTTCTTTCTTTCTTTCTTTCTTTCTTTCTTTCTTTCTTTCTTTCTTTCTTTCTTTCTTTCTTTCTTCCTTTCTTTCTTTCTTTCTTTCTTTCTTTCTTTTATTTTCTTTTCTTTCTTTCCTTCTCTCTCTCTCTCCCTCTTTCTTTTTTTTTTTTTTTTACAGCACTACCCATTTGCCCATAATTGCTCCTCTATGCACACGTGCAGGTGACAGGGAGGGTGAACGGAACCCCATACATATATAGATGTGAGTTCCAACACCTCATTTTGTCTCTTAAAGCACTTTATGCTTCTTAAACTATCACCAAACACTTTAGTTTTACACCTAGCTGCACAAGACACAGAACTGTTTGAGGAGAGTTAATTATATCCCTTCAGCACATGTAAATTTTTTGCATAAATGTTTTATTGCTTCTGAGTTTTCATCCTCCTTTGCTTATGTAATACATAATAGATTCCAGAAGAACAGGTGAAGTGTCATCCAAAATGTGGAGACTGTTTCCATTTCGTACATTAGCTTCATTGAGTTATATGAGCTTTACTACAATTAGATAACCTAAAACAATCCATGAAATGCTTGAGAGGATAAATAAAATTTTAAATGTAGAAATAGGATGCTCTGATAATCTTGAGAACAATACCTACCATTTGTTGGGTGGTACTCGTGCTGAGGTCATGTCTGCTGTAGCAAAACAATCCCGCCTGATCTGTGTGGCGAGGGTGGAGGAGGTCTCTCAGCCCAGAGCAGGGAAATCACAGGCCGAAAGTCCCAGGCTGTCACAGTCACAGGCTGCTGCAGACAGAAAGCCACCGCAGACACAATGAGGCTGGAACCCAAGCCTCTTTGTCTCAGAGCCGAAACTCTGAATTCAGAAGCCCTCAGTGTCCACTTGAAGGGAGTTTGCTTAAAATGGGAGGCAAACATTCAAGATAAATGGAATAAACAGTTTGATTGGGGGCCTTATCTTGAAAAACAGAACCAGAAGATATACAAATACATTTATTTTCTCACATATTTAGCAAAATAAAGGTTTTCATGGTAATTCTGACTCGTACTTAGGAGAGACGAGGGAGGAATTGGTTGTTGTGGGAGTTTTCTGGTATCACTTTTCTCAGTATTTTAGGCAGCATGATCTCTCCTTTCACATCTGTAAGCATGCCTGGCAAGAAGGTAATTTTTGCAAATGTGTAGATCAGTTTCCCCAAAGGCCTTTCTCTGATATTCAAACAAGTCTCTTGCGAATTTGTGATTGTGTAATGATCTATATTGCTTTTCTCTTCAACTGACAGCTGACAATTACCATAGTCTAGTGTCTGTGTGAGATCTGAATTGCTCTCTCATATTATTTCCGTGATTTCATTAAACAATGCCTCCAGCAAATTTGGTAATTTTATTTTGTAGCAATTTGCATTGTACTCAAATGTTGGGCATCCAATAGTCAGTGGAAGACTGTTCTGACAGCCCTACTGTGATAATTGCCATATTGTGCAGCCAATGCCCCTCCCTGGTGCAGACATAATGCCCCATCCCTACAGACTTTGAGTTTGGTCATGTGACTTGATTTGGCCAATGCTGTGTGTTTGGCTTGGCTCTTGTCTTCCTGCCACGGATCATGAGACAAACACTGGTCACAGGCAGATGAGAGATGCTTGGAGCAAACCCAAAGCCAAAAGCAGTGTGTACCTATGGCCAGGCGAACCTCGGCTTGGAGCAGAGCCGCCTCACCACACCAGCTTGGATCAGTTGAACCACAGTCAGCCTGCAGACCTGTAAGCAGCAGAGTGATGCTTGCTGTTATAAGCCGCTGAGTTTTGGAGGCATTGTTACACAGCACGTGCAACAGTAGTTTAGTAGTAAACTGACCAACTGAGTGTCTGAGGTGCCATTTCATTAGTGGATAGCTGCATCATATGGTAATTTTTCTTCTCCTTACGACTTCATAATTGTGGGCGCTGGTTTCCCAGGATTTTGCAGAAATGGATCTCACGTAGATGTCTGAGATCAGAACCAGATAGGGCAATGGTTTATCAGAAAATTTGACTTTCAATGGCCTTCGACTCACAGTAAAGACCGAGCTTGCCATTGGGTGCTCACATCTGCATGTGCTTTGGCACATGGCCTGTTTGCAGTACAGCTGGGGGAAGGGAGTGGGAAGACACAGGGCTCGTGAGAATGGCACGTTTGGCTTCTCCGTGGTCCTGAAGAGTTTCTCACAGCACCAGTGTTGCCATCGGCTCTGAGATGCTAGAAGAGCTTTAAAATCCATCTCAGAGTTTCTGAGCTCCTTATCAAAAGAAGTTATTCAAATTTGCTAAAATAGTGAACCCTCCTTTCTTTCTTCTCACCCCTAAGAAAACGCTGGGCTCTCCAATCACTGGGGGAGAAAGATGGAGACTGGGCATGGAAGGGGACTCATGTATAGATGGGAAAATACTCAGAATGCTGAGCTCCAAACAGGAGGCCTAGTGAGCCACATGCCCCGGTAGACAGAGGAGTGGCCATGGCTGAGGTGTCCATGTCCTATAGCTGAAAGACAAGTGACCTTCATAGAGGTGGACAGAGAAGGCCCTGGAGCAGGACTGCAGGAGCCTTCTGGTAGTGGCATTTCTTTCACATGACGTCAGCTGCAAAATGAAAAATAAAATAAAAACTCTGTAAAGCTTCAATAAGACAGTGATTCTGAAGCAAATCGTCTAGGGGGATGTAATCACCACTGGCAATTCCACACCAATCACTAGCCCTGGTTCTCTTACGTCCAAATGAAATCCGTGATTGATCAGCCTGTTCAGTTTTGGCAAAGCCACAGAAGCACTTAATGCTGAATGAATGGATGGAAGGGAGAAGTGTGTGCAAGAAAACACTTAATCAGTGTTGAGTGAATGAATGAAAAACAAGCCAAGGTGGTAGTGGTGATGGTGATGGTGGTGGTGGTGATGGTGATGGTGGTGATGGTGATGATGGTGATGGTGATGGTGGTGGTGGTGATGGTGATGGTGGTGATGGTGATGGTGGTGGTGGTGATGGTGATGGTGGTGGTGGTGGTGGTGATAGTGGTGATAATGATGGTGGTGATGGTGATGGCGGTGCAGTGGTGATGGTGGTGACGATGTTGGCATTGGTGATGGTGGTGTTGTATGTGTATGTGTTCTATGTGTAGGAAGTTGATGGTGGTGGTGGTGATGGTGGTGGTGGTGGTGGTGGTGATAGAGGTGATGGTGATGATGGTGATGGTGATGATGGTGATGGTGACAATGGTGAAGGTGGTGATGATATTGGCATTGGTGATGGTGGTGTATGTGTGTGTGTTCTATGTGTAGGAAGTTGATGGTGGTGGTGGTCATGGCGTAGGTGGTGTACATGTGTGTGTTCTCCACGTAGGGAGGTGATGTGGAGGTGTGATGTGTGTACACACCAGCATGGTCCCCTGGGAGCCATCTTTTGATGGCAGTTGGGTGTGGCTTGTAGCCACACGTGGCATGCCCCACACAGAAAGGGCTAGTTTTAGACTCCCAGGTTCTTGTTCAGCTTTGGGGCCACAGGAAGGGAAGTTTTTAAACTCCATTTCTGATACCATTTGGTCTCACAGGTCAATGAGCCTGTCCTGACTCTGGCTTGCTCAGCTGAACAAACACACCAGTGGTAATGCCATATTGCAAGGACACTGAGAAGAATAACTAATGGAAAATGGTACCTACAATGATATCTCTGAAAGCTCCGGATTATTAGATGTTAGAGGAATAATGGAGAAGCATTGGGATGGCAATTAAACCACACTTCATGCTACCTGAGGAAGGAGCAATTTGATTCTGCACCACTCCCAGTCCACCAGCTCCAGGACCCACTGGAAACTCATCAGGGGATGGCATCTAATGAGCTCTGTGCTGCTCATGTCCAGGGCCAGGTTGGCATCTGGCATCCAAGCTCATGTGGCTGTCACGGCAGTGCCATCAGCCGCTGATTGTTTAAAATGATGAATTGACTCTTTAGGAGATCTTGGTTCTTAAGGAAAATGTCAAAGAACTTTCAGGAACAGTAGCTTTCAGTAATTGTTAGTTGATCTGAGGAGCCTCTGACCTGATTAACTGGCTCAGATTCAACAGTCCTTTACTGAGCACCCAGTGGCTGAGCTGGTGGGCCGTCCACCTGCTGCACATGTCACCCGTGGACAGAGGTCCCAGCCTGTCACAGGCCATAGCAGGGGGACTCTGGGGCCACATGACACTGCCTCCTGTCCCGGCTGCCATGGATACCAACGGGGCATGGCTAGGCACCCCCCACACACACACACACACCTCCAGACCAGGGTCTGGACGGTGGCTGCTGGGGGCCAGGCTGTCCTAGCTCTGCCCCTTGACCCTGGTGGCCTTGGGAAAATGACTCAATCGTTCCCTTGTTGCTTAGTGTCACGTACAACCTGGGATCATGAAGGAAAGTTTTGATGTAAGTGACGTTTTGGAAGCTCCAGGCCCTGTGCTGGGCAGAGAGTCCTGGAGCTGTATCAGCACCAACACCGAACACACCCTGGGATGTCACAGACCCCGGGCAGCTGGGCCGTCTCCCTCGTGTCTTCCCGGCGGGGCTTGGGTGCTTCCAGGAGTTTTCTCCAAGGCAGAAGGACAATTCCTGGGCCATACAGAGATCATCTGTAGACTTAAAAGTGTATTTGTATTTAGCACAGGCTACGGTTTTCATCTATACTCAACGCAGGCTTTTGGACAGCATGTAATGTATTCTCCATTTCTAGATTCACATTGACAGCATTTGACGAGTGAGCCATTAAGTGCTTCAGATTATGTGTCTGACATCAAATCTCAGAGAGAAATGTGAATTGTGAGCACTGCTTGGCGCTATTTGTCTCTTCCCCCATCACAACTCAGACTCCCTGGTATCTGGAAAAAGGAACCCCAAGTCACATGCAGAAAGACTGCAGCTGAATGCAGTGATGAGTGCCGCCCCCTCCCCAGGAGGCACTGGGAGGGGTGGGGCTGCAGGAGTCTTGTTTCCGTGTGGCTGCACCAGAGGCCGGGAGGAGGCTGTTACTTTTCCCAAGGTCCTGTTTTTCCTATTCCCACCTGCTGGAAAGCCCGGGGAAACACAGAAATGAAGCCAAACATGAGATAAACGACACCCATGCAGCTGCCTTTGCTTATGAAACCAAAACTGGCAACAGGGTTCAAGCTCCTTCAAGAAAATGATTCTTAAAAAAACAAACATATGAATGAATGAAATCGCCTTTCCTGTCTATGGGACAAATGACCCGAAGCCCTAATGCATCACTTATCAGATGCTGTCAGTATGTGGCTCTGAACAAAGAGCATATAAGTCACTGTGCAGGCCAGTGTCGGGAGCAGACACAACCCCAGTCTATGCTACATGCAGGCGAACTGTTAAGTCTACAAATGACTCATGAAACTTAGTTCACGTGGAAACCAACTTTAAATGCTTTCAGACTCCAAGCACACACGCTTTATTTAAAACATAATCTCATAGAGTTTTTTTTTTTTAAAGATGTCTATTGGGGAATTGGGGGGATGGAAACAGACAAGTTGCTGTCCTTTTGTTCTTCAGTCTAGTTGTGGAGGACGTTGCTTCACTGGCCCAAGCTGGCACCATCATTGCGCTCTTCCCGGGCGAGGCACATCAGTCGCCGGCTTCTGGACGGCCACTCATGGCGGCTGCTGGCCGCTCACGCTGGCTGCTGGCTACACACGGTAGCCCATGGCAACCCACTACCACAGGGGCTGCAGCCTACGCCGTCGCTGGCGACTCACAGCAGCCCAGCTCCAGGTTGAGCTGTTGTTCAGCATCTTAGCTGTGGAGGGCAGTGTCACTGGCCCTCATATGTGGGATCCGAACCGGGGCCCTCTGGCGTCCCAAGCGAGTTCTTAACCATCGCGCCACTCGGCCGGCCCTCATAGAGTTTTTTAAAAGTTCTTTCCTGAGCAATAAAACATTTCTCAGGTCCCATCCAGACTTTCATCGTTGCGTCCCTCATGGTGACGCTGCCATCTAATTGCCTTATATAGAGGCTCTATGTCATGGACCTGTCACGGCCTTGGATCCGTGACGACCTGTCCTCCACTTCCTCCCGTCTCTGCTGTCCCTTCGAGCTCCAGTCTTCTGGGGAGTGTCCAAACACCCACCCCACCGACAGGAACATTTGAGTAGCTCCTTCCAACTTGTCTATAAATTATGGAGTGGTGTCATTGTACTAACAAGTCGCGTGTGTTTGAGACCACACCCCAGATAGAAATCATAAAGGAGGGGATTTAAAATGTAAACGCACCTTCTTTCCACCTCTCCACGGACCATCTCACACAGCTTCCGGCTGGGCTCCCCCTGCAAAGAACAGGCTGACAAGGGGGTCGAGAGGGTCATCTGGGTGAGTGTCACCTTTAAAATGTGTCCGTCTTAGAAAAATCAGTAATCAGTTTTCTCTGATTACTATTTCAGTTTTTCTCTTTAGTGCTGCTTCAAATGGAATATATCCAATAGTCCTTTTGGAGAGGTCTTTTAATAATCATCCCATGAGATCACTTAATTTTCTTCCAGCTTCCTCCCTGACTGCTGCAGTTCCGCTCCAGAAAGGACTAAGTCACTCAGAGTGTGTCTGACCGTGGATTTCCCCGTGTAGTTTTAATATTACCCTGGGGGGGGGGCATCTAATTCTCTAGTCTTCATTTATTGATGGCTTGTTTTTTGTTTTTTTTTTTTAGCTTTCAAAGTCTTTGTGAATTAATTTATCCTGTATGTCTCACTTTTAAGAAAAAAAATCCCAGCGTGTTATTTTAACACTGAGTGTGTTTGGAATGGCAGAGCAGATACATGCTGCATCAAGTGGGCAAGGCCTCAACAGGGTCCCAGAAAAATCCTCGAAATTATTGTGAATGTCCTCGAAATTATTTGTTCTCCCACCAAGAGACAAACCCTTTATCTTCAACTAAAACAACCTTTTTCTTTTTCACATGGTGAGCGTTTTTACTAGCATTTCTAAAGAGCGACATGCCGATGAAAGCTGTGCCGCTAGTAGGAAGCGTGACTACGTACTGACTTGTTATCGCCGGCTCACAGGCGTCACCTGCCCCATTAGCTCTCCCGGCCTGTGGGTGGCTGCCACCGGCCCTTCTCTGAACCGGGATCTGACACATAAGGGCGACCAGAGGTAAGGGTCTTGCTACGGCCACAAAACAGACATCTAACCTTCGTTCCTCCAGATGGCAGCCACCCAGGCAGCCGTCCCCGAGCAGACCCCTTGCCCTACACCCGGCCCCTCTCCTCCATCAACTTCCCCTTTTTCTGTCCATCATCTCAGGCTCAGGAGAACAGAGCCACCTGTGCCCACTGAAGGCGCAAAGAGCTCCCCACTGGCTCCTGACACTGTCCTTTGAAAGGACCAAGCAAGAGAAAGATTGCAAACTTGGAACTGCAGACACCAGGCCTGGCCCTCCAGCAGGTGGTTTCGATAATGAGCTTCATCGCAGAAATGAAAAGCCCCTGAGCTCCGGGCTGGGGGAACCCGGGGAGAAGCAGCCTGTTCAGCATCCATGGGCACTGTTTTGGGGTGAGTCTGTGCCCTCACAGAACTTCAGTTCACAGGGTATGCAATAACGGACAGGACACACGAGCTGTTGGTTCACGTGGACGGGGGGGGGCCTCAGAGCGTGGTGCAAAGCCCAGGTTGTTTACCTTTAAAGATACCGCAAACTTTAAGTTTATGGGTGGAATTGTGTCCCCCAGAAGAGATGCTGACGTTCTAAGCCCTGTACTTGTGAAGGGACCTTATTTGGAAATCGGGTCTTTTCAGACATGATCAAGTTAAGATGAGACCATCAGTGGGTCCAAATGTGGTGTGACTGGCGTCCTTATAGGAAGAGGAGGTGCCATGTGAAGGCAGAGACCCAGGGAGAACGCCAGGTGACAGCACAGAGACTGGAGTGCACAGCCACGAGAGGGACATCCTCTCGAGGCCCCTCCCAGAGTGCAGGCCCAGCCGACACTCAGATTCCAGACCTCTGGCCTCCAGACCTGTGGTTTTAGGGAACCCCCGCATTTGTGGTGCTGCATTATGGTGGCCACGGACGCCATCCTGGGATCTTAGGACAGGTTACATTCTATACTGAAGCGAACCTCAAATGCTGGAGTGCTGTGAGGGTGACTCTCGGCGTTAGATTATTCTCATCCTCAGCTTTGGAAATAGTTCAAGAGGACAAAAGAGAGTGTGCCATGGTCACTGTGTCACTGTGTTCCAGTTGGGAGTCTTGCCAATACCCGGAGTTTGAAGTCCCAGGTCTACAGAACGAACATGTTTGTTCTCAGCAGGTGACGTCACACGAGCAACACAGCTGCTGGGCCGATTCCCCATCTGAACATCTCAAGGCGCTTTTGCGCCTCCACCTCGCCAAGAGAGATGCCACTGACCATCCTACCCCCGAGGTCCCACGGGTCCAGCCACCTTGATAGCAGGTGGACGCTGGGTGTTGATTTCACTATCTCACTGAGCTTTCTACAGAACAAGGTGTGGCTATTTCACTCCTCCCACCTTCTCAGTCACCTCTGCTGTTTTCCAATCAGGCCATCTTGGCCGTGCCTGAAAAGCAAGGCTGTGTGATGAAAGGCACTGGCCCATCCAGCGGCCCCTGGTCAGCCTCTTTTCAAGCGTGTGGACTTTTCTGGGAGAGGCGGAGGGTCAGTGCATTCCCACCACCCCAGCCCTGACCTGCTGGAGCCGCGTCCCGGGCAGGTCCCACCCATTAACGCAAACTCGCACGTTTTGATGCCAGCTTTCTTGTTCCCAACCCCGCAGGGCCGGCTCGCAGATAATAGGTCTACGCACATACTGCCTGGGGGCAGGTGCCGCCTCCCGCGCTTCCAGGGGCTGATGTCAGCTGGCTTCTGCCCACAGGCCCCTCTGGGGATGAAAGCGCTCTGTGCACCCCACCCTCAGGCGGGGGACCAGTGGGAACCTGACCCCTTTGTGAGAGGTCCAGGGACTGTCCGCTGCTGACGGCTGGGCACGTACTCCTGGCCGTCCCTGCTCTGAGGCTGTTTCTCTTGGCCTCTACCCACCCCCGTTCTGTGACCAAACACCACCAACAGAAAGTTCGGCTTTCTGCTTGTTTTTCACCGAAAAGGCTCTGGGCAGCATTCTAAACACTGGAATTTGAAAATTTAAAAAAAAAAATTGTTTTTAAATAGCGCTCTGCCCTGGGGGAACGTTCTCCAGATCTGACATTAACCCACGTTCTCCTGAAGTACTGGACACTTTTCCTGGGCACTTTCTGCAGGCCGGCGCGTGCACAGCGCTTGGCTTGCGTTTTTCTCATTTATAGTCACGACAGTTCTATGAGGTGTTTATTACCACCATTTAGCAGATGAAAAGACAGGTTCAGAAAAGGGACATAAAATGCAGGTTGTAACACTGGCCGGTTGTAGGGCTGAAGGCCTAATAGGCAGGGAGGGGCTCCTGCCCACCTGGGCCACAACCCAGGTTTGTGGGGCTGTGAAACGAAAGAAAGGTTCCTGAATCATGCAGAACAAGGAAACTTCCAGCAGCCATGCCAGCAGGAAGCCTTGCTTGTCCTCTCCTTTCTCTGTTGGAAATGCAGCACAATGCTCCTCACTTGGCACTTAATCAGCATAAGGGCAATTTCTCTCTCTCTCTCTGTTTTTTTTTTTGTTGTATTGCATTTGTCAGCTTTTGAATAGTTATAACTTGTTTTGATTTCTTTTCTAAATAATTTTTCTCATTTACATTTTGCTTTGTGCCCATTGTTTCGCACCCTTTTCCTGGAGACTGCCGAGTTGCATCAGTTTTAGGCCCTCAAATCCTCCTCAGGAAAACCTGGGGCCATGAGGCGGGGAGGGTGGGGTGCAGGGGAGTTGTGGGAAGGGCTGTGTCTAAATGAAGAACAGAACTGTCCCAGCAGCCATCGGGGGCAAACAGAATGTGACGTGGGGGGGTTGTGGCCACCACACGACCCCATGAAGAGTTTTAAGAGAAAAAGAAGGATTTTTAGCAGCTGCTACGAGTTTGGAATTTCAGGGAGTGGCAGAGATGTCAAATAAGAATTTTAAGGAGTGCTGTTTGTGTTTCCGCCGGGTTGTGTGTCTTGGCAGGAGGCCGAGAAAGACAGAAATCCAGGACTCAAGTGTTTCTGAAGCTTTTCTCCAGCAGCTAGACCTTGTTACTTCAACGTTACTTTAAACGAAGATTAACTAAACTTAGTTACTTTAAACTAAGGGGCCCGGGTGTTTTTTCAGGTCACTCGGTGATGGAGTGTCGGGACCGTTTCTCCTTTGCTGGGCTCCCTGATGCTGTTCGCTGCCTGGCTAGGCCCTGTCTGCCACCACGCTGTTCCCCGAGGAGTGTTCCTTGGTTCCTCTGTCCCAGCGTCACCCAGGGCACCCCTGTGGTGTCCAGCTGGGTCAGCTGCTGGCTCTGGAGCTGAGTCCTGGAGCTGAGAGCTGTGCCAGGTTACCGATCACCCTCCAGCCACTGGGGGAGGGCGCGTGGGGGAGAAGGAAGGGAGGGAGGGATAGAGGGAGGAAGGCGGAGTGGGGGTCCAAAGCGCAGAGCGCTCTGGAGCAGACACGGGAAGGTCGAAGTGAACTGATGTCTGCAGCTTTAATTAAGGTGCAAACTGTCACCAGGCTTGGATATGACCTAGGCCCTCCCACACTGAGGGTGCTCAGAAAAACATTAAAAGATTTATGGCCTCTCTGCCCTCTCTATTGTTGCTGCTGCTGCTATGTTAATGCCTTCTGAGTCTCCTGTGTGGATTTTCCTGTCAGGTGATTAGTGGGTGGTTTTCTAGGCTGAATTGCGTTTTAGCTGCTGCTGGATTATAGTCTCAGTAAGGCCGTCTGCAGCCTCAGTTCTGTAGTCACGCTGCATGTGGGTGAAGGCAAATGGAAATAAACTGTCAGCTTTTCAGCCAGTCAGAAGCTTGACCTTGACAAGTGGCACTGAGACGGTGGACGAGTCCAGTGGTAAAAAGCCGGGTGTCCGGTCTCAGGCTGGCCCGACGGGACCCAGCGTGTGGCTGTGCGTTGCCCACCGCGTCCTACCTCATCCTACTTCCTGCCTGTTGGAGAGACAGCAGTATAACTTCTGTTCACTCCTCTTAAGCGGTGGTTTTGATGATTGCAATAAATTCCTTGTTCTGACACTTATATTTGGCCCCAGAAAATAGAAGGCCAACGGACCCGGTGAACTCCACAAGGGCATGAAAATGATACAGTGGTTCCCCCTCCTCCGCGGTCTTGATTTCTGTGGCTTCAGTTACCCGCGGTCATCCATGGCCTGGAAATATTACATGGAAAATTCCAGAACTATACAGTTCATGAGTTTTTAACTACACTGCTCTATGCGGTGTGATAAAAATCTCTCCACATCCCGCTCTGTGCTGCCTGGGACACAACTCATCCTTTCGTTTGGTGTCTCCACACTGAGAATGTTCCTGCCTGGCGATCACTTAGTCGGTTATCAGACAGACTGTCACAGTATCACAGGGCTTGTGTGCCAGTCACCCTTATTTCACTGAAAAATGGCCCCAAAGCCATTCACATACCTGTTTTCCAGTATATTGTTATGTTCATTTTATTATTAGTTATTGTTAATCTCTTACTGTGCTTAATTTATAAATCAGACTTTATCATTGGCATGCGTGTATTGGGAAAAGCACAGTATATTTAGTGTTCTGTACTATCTGTGGTTTTGGGCATCCACTGAGGGCTTGGGATGTATTGCCCGCAGATAAGGGGGGACAGCGGTAATCGCCGCTGACCTCACGGATGTGCTGTGCTGAGCCAGACACGCATTTTGCTGTTCAATCCTCACAGCTCTCTGAGGCGTGTCGTATTAGCCCCATTTGATAGATGAGAAAATTGAGGCACAAAGAAGGAAGGCGCTTGCTATACTTTGCACAGCTGGGAAGTGGTAGAGCCAAGATCCGGGCCAAACAATCGGGAGTCAGAACCCCTACTCTTCCAGAATCCTGACCGTGTGGACGTAAACCACCCACTTGTACCTGTACGTGCCATGTTTCCCCGAAAATAAGACCTAACTGGAAAATAAGCCCTAGCACGAGTTTTTAGGATGCTTGTAACGTAAGCCCTACCCCAAACATAAGCCCCAGTTAAGACCGTCAGCCAGACATGACTATTTGAATAAATGTAGATTTTTGTACATGAATAAATGAATAAATGTAGATTGTTGGAGCAAAAATTAATATAAGACCCGGTCTTATTTTCCGGGAAACACGGTAAGTCTCCATGGCGTGTTCTCCTTCAGTGTGTGGGTGCAGCCAGCTTGCACCCCACATCTGAAGGACAGCAAGGTTTGGCGGTGTCCTCATGCCCGTGGCAAACCCTGGTGCGTGGCCCAGTGGCTGGACAACCCGCGTGAGGCCTGTCCGCGCTTGGCGGGCGCCTGAGTTTGTCGTCTGTGCGGTGGCCTCATGGGTGTGGTGAAGGCAAGGGTGTGCGTACGCCGGAGGCCCACGCCGGCTCTCGGGACAAACAGTGGGAAGGAGTGAGGCTTAGAGCCGCCTGCCGCCGACAGGCCCTGTGGTCCACTCAATTGCTGGCCACAGGGTAAAAATTTTGGTGCTGAAAAATGTAATTTTAAATAAACCATCTGAAAAACATCTCTCAAAACTCAGGCCTTAACAAAGCAGAGTGGTTTCACTAGCTCACCAGGTGTCTTAGTTCAGCCTCACAGGTGACCCAGGCTGGGCGGCTGAAACAACTACCACTAACTTCCCGTAGTTTTGGACCCTAGGAAGTCCAAGATCAAGGTGCTGGCGGGACCCGTGTCTGGTGCGGGCCCGTCCTGGTTTGCAGAAGGCCACGTCCTTGCCGTGTCCTGCGACAGTGAAGAGAGAGGGGGAGAGAGAGACTAGCCCCCACCATGACCTGCTTACCTCCTCATATCATCTTGTGCGTTTGGGGGATAAAAACATGCAGCCCACAACACTAGGCTGTTTCCAGTAGGTGTTTGTTTGTCTGTAACTAACACTGAACTGATACGGACCAGCTGGGATGGCCGTTAGGCTGTGTCTCCTAGGAGTAACCTTTCCTCATCTGGAGCCAGTCGGCGAGGACACACAGCCTTCGCTCTGCTGAGCCCCTCGGTCATCTACATTTGTGCTGTTAATGTTGTCTTCCCCCATCCTGCTATGATCTGTGGGCCTTTTGGAATGAAGGGCACATGTGAGTGAGATCCTCTTAAAATGTGTCCCATCACTTCAGCCTGTCAAGACCGTTTGCTCCTAAGAAGCACAGATAACTCCTAATTCATCTTTGTATTCCTGGGAGAACACAAAGAAACACAGTGCCCGATAAGCTCTCCTGAATCTCATTTGTTTTTTATTGACTTGGGAAAGATAGGGAAGGCTCCTTGATATTTTCGATGACCTGCTTCGTGGGTGACATAAGGCAGACTTCCCCGCCCAGGCTCCTGGTTCACTGGGGACCACGGGCTGTGGCCTCTGTTGCCTTATCTGTGAAGTGAAAGGCCTATGTGAATGGCCCGGAGGTTCCTTCCACTCATAATAATTCGTTTGCTGTGATTCTGGGTCACCACTTTCTTTGGCCCAGGAAGATCCACTCAGAGCGCCTTCCGGGCGCGTGCTGCAGTGTGCCGGCTGCAGGAGGGACCTCACCTCCTGTCAGTGTCCCCCCAAGGCAGGCTCCCCCTGGACAAAACCCCTCCTCCATGTGTTTCTGTAACGGCCACAAAGAAGCGCCTCCTTTATGGCTGTGCCTGTGGAATTCCCTGGCCTGGGTGTGAGTGTTATTATAAAATACACACAAAACTGAGAAAACAGGGGAGGGGCCGGTGCTTTAAACATTCAAAATTTCCAAGTTAAATTCCCAGCAAAATAATATTTTGGTGATTTTTCTTTTTTTAATAAAATAAAAGAAGAGACATGTACACGTGCCTCTATGCAGCACGCTTCCTGAATGCAGGGTGCCAGGCAGGTGTGGGGGAGGGGAGGATGGCAGACAGGAAACCAAGTTGAAGCAGTGATGGGTCCCCCAGATGACGATTCACAGTCCGAGTGGGGACAGTGTTGCGATTTAAGGCCATTGTCAGGCTCCCCGTTCCCCAGGGGCGAGCAGAAAATTCATGAGCCTGTCTGAGTTTTTGTCAGGAGCAGGGGACAGAAATCCCTACTGAATAACGTTTAAAAGGACAGTGGGAGACTGAAGCTCAAGTTTTGTTCGGTTATCTCACAAAGTGTGTTGTTGAAGGTACTGTTTACATGTGTCTACTCTAGGTCAGGCGACAGTGTCGCTGCAAAGAACTACCCTTAACCTTCAGATGAACCTGTAACGACATTATGAGTGTCATTTTACAAATAGGAAAACTCAGGCCCCTAAAGATTAAGTTTTTGACCCCCCCCTGCCCCCCCAAAAAAAGTTGGTGCTTATGTAGTGCCTACTGTTAGCTGGGATTATACTTCAACTCATCCAGTGTCTGAAACAACTGGTAAACCTAGACATTATTATTTGAATTGTCAGCAGGGGCGCTGCTGGTTGCTGGGGGCCCACGAGGCGCCCTCTTGGCACGTCACTTGTCACTTGGGGCAGTATTAGCGTCCTGCTTGGGTGCAAGGTGAGCATAGGAATCAGTTAACAGCTTTCTTCTGCTCCCATTAAAAAAAAACACACACAAAACTTTTTATCTTCTACACACACGACCGCGGAAGGAAAGAGATGTGATAAATTGCACTTGGGCTGTTGAAGGTTTCCATCTGGAAGTACCCACACCCCTTCTGCCCGTGCTCTCTGACCAAAGCACATCACAGGACCGCATCCAACTTCACAAAGGCAGGGAAGGGCCACCCGTCATGCAGCCTGAGGAGAGGAGCCGTGTTCGCCAGCAGTCCTCATGGACGTCCCGCCGGTCCTGTGAGGGAGGAACACGAGTTGAAGGTGTTCTGTGAAATATATGTATGAACTATCTATGACGACTATCTGTTAGTGTTGTGGACAAAAAAGGGGCCACATACTAACCCTGACAAGCTCAGGGGAGGCCTGCCTGGCGGGCCCTACAAACTCAGAGATGGAAATTAGCCACATAGGATGGTCTGAACATGGAAATTCCTAACTAAAAGCAGGTCATGGCCTGTAGTCAGAGCCTTGGCCTGTGGCTGCCTTGACAAAGGTCAGCCTTTACCTTAAGTGAGCCTGTCTGTTGTCTTTTTTGCATCTAGGATAACATCCCCTTGGAATATCAGGCTAAACTCTTTTTTCCCGACCCCTTAGGGCACAGCCCACTGCACCAGAGCACAGAACCTCTCCGTTGTCATCTTGTTCCCCAAATACCATCTCTTCGTGCTGTAAAATGTTAATTAGTAGTTATCCTGTACCCACCAATGTAAAAGAAGTATCTGTCTCTCCAATGTACTTTTCTCCAATCCCAGAGATTTCCCCACTTCGCTTTGTCTCACCCCCTTAATCTACAACCAATGGCTTTCATGGAAACCTCCTCCTTTAATTCTAATGTATAAAATAAGCTGCAAAACTGCCATTTTCCAGAGCATTTTCTCAATCTGATGAGATCTTGCTTCCTGGCAGTTGTCAGTTTGGCTCAAATAAACTTCTGTACAGGTTTGGACATTTCTTACGTTAACAACTGAAATTAAATTTGTTTTTCCAAAAGAGCCCAGAGCATGTTACAGACAGGCCGTCTGAGCAGTTGTAAGAAGGGTTCACAGCTCTCATGTCTCTGTAGTGGCTGCAGGTGCCCGCCGGACGAGCCTGGCCTGAGGAGACCCCATGGGAACCCCAGGTCACTGGACGTGGGGTCTGGGTCCCACGGCAGCTCTGGTCTCTTCCCTGTGCTCTGTGCCTCCAATCATACTGTTTACTGAGGAAAAATAACACAGGAGAAAGAAACAATTGGGAAGCTATTTGTTTTAAATCTAGCGGTAGGGAGTGCAGGTTAAAGCACTCTGACTTGACTGTGAAGGACTCCGTGAGCACTGAAACCAGGCCACGTTGGGATTGGGGGGCGGGGGAGGGGCAGGTGGGGGTTCTGCAGGCAAAAAGGAAAGTATGATTTTTTTTTTTTATCTTGCTGGGAACAGAGGAAATCATTTCCTCCCAGGAGATTTATTTAAGTCCCCCGTTTGCCCCTGAGGTGGTGGTAATGCATATGCATTGTGGGGACCGCTGAGCGGGTTGATTTATTAACGAGACTTTTGCTTCTATTTCAATGCAGCTTTGCCATGGAAAGTGCTGAAAGGAAAAACAAAACAGCTTTCAATTAAAAGGAGAAAAGTGTTCAGATGAGGAGCAGGCTGAAGATATGAAGGTTGGTTTGCTGTCGGATTGGGTGCCTGCTCTGTCCCCGCAGGACACAGCCCCACTCAGCCCACCTCAGCAAGGGGCACATCTAAACATCCGCAGAGGTGAGTGAAACTTCTCTGTTTCCAATAGAAAATTTCTAGTATCAAATGCATTTAGTTCGGGTGTGTTGCTCCCTCGTTCCTTTTCTTTTGTAAGGGTCATATTTCAGAAATGTGATCTGAGAAATATTTGGAAAGCCTGGCTCAGCACAAGGTCCTGAAGCCAAGATTCCTCAGGGCAGGTGTCCATCAGGGCATGCAATTCAGCTTTGACCTAGGAGCATCCAATTATTATCATAATCCCACTGGTGGCGTGAAAGGCCCCACCCAGCAGTCACGGCCGCATGAAGGGGCTTCCTCCTGAGCGACTGAATCCTGGGCCCTGTGAAGGACGGACGTCTCTCTCTGTGGCACACTCACCCCTATCTGCTCATTTGTTTTCCAGATCATGACTGTTGTGTTACGAGGTGCATCAGCCTTCAGGAAAGTGTAGGAAATAATATAAAGGGCAACTGTATACACACCACCCAGCTCTGTCAGATTTTGTCATTCAGCCGCACTTGCTTCATGTTATTTCAAAAAATAAATAGCACATCACATACTCAGTCAACTCTCTCCATGTGACTTCCCCTAAGAGCAGTCCCCTTTTTCTTCTTCTCCAGAGGCAGCCATCATTCTGGATTTGGTATTTATCATTTGCCGGTGTGTTTTTATACTTTTATGACACATGTATGTTTGCATAAACAATGCATAATTATCTTGTGTGTGTTTTAAACTTTACGTAAGTGCCATCATGCTGCATGCATAATTCTGAAATTTACTTTTTTAACTCGATGTTATGGGTTTCTTTTTTGCTTTATGCAGTTTTGGTTCACTCATTGTAACACTATGCATATGGTGTTCAATTGTAGGATATACCGAGTAGTCAATTGAAATATAACCATGCAGTCATTCATTTTTGCCGCCTGAAGAAAATTTATGCACTTCCAATTTCACTAGCACAAAGGGTAATCACAGTTTTGTTTCATTTCCTTGTCAAGTTTTTGTCAGGTTTTGGTATCGGGGTAATGCTGGCCTCATAGAATTCATTGGCAAGTATTTCCTTTTCTTCAAAATCCTTGAAGTGTTTGTGTATGACTGGTATTATTTCTTCCTTAAATATTGGTAGAATTCACCAGTGAAGACACTGAAGTTTTCTATGTGGGAAGGTTTTTAACTCTAAATTCACTTTTGTTAATAGCTATAGAGGAACTTAAGTTGTCTATATTTCTTGAGTGAGCTCTGGCAGTTTGTGTCTTTCTAGGAACTTGTCCATTTTCTCTACATTTCAGAAATTATGAGCACACGTTTGCTCATACAGCCCCTTGTCCTTTCATTATCTATAGTATGTGTAGTGATGTCATATCTCAACTGTGATGTTGGTGTGTTGTGCCTTCTCTCCCTCTTTCTCTGGTCAGTCTGGTTAGAAGTTTGCCAATTTTATTGATGGTCTCAAAGAAGCAGCTTTTAATTTCATTATTGTTTTACTGTTTTGTTTTGTTTTTTTTATTTCATTGAGTTCTGCTCTGATGGGGCTCAGGACATTCTACCCCAAAATATGGCACCTTGGCAACTTGAATATCAGCTGAAGGCGTTTGAGAAAAGGTTAGAATCAGGAAGGACACTCTGACCTCTCCGCTTGCCCTTCTTCCCTGAAAACAGGGGATAAAACTCCTCTGTGAAAGTTCCCCTCCCTGTACCAGGAGGAAGAGAGACGTCCTTATCACCAGAGACGGGACTTCAGGACCAAGATGGCTGGATAAACAAACCGTGTTCAACTAATCCTTATGGTCCTAGTTACTGCTTTACCCCCAGCCCAAATCCCTCTGTCTTGTCAATTCTTCACAAGTTTATTGTTTCTTTGTCTAAAAGATGTAAAAGCTTCCTGCTTCTTTGAGTCTTCATTCTCTTGGGCAGGCTGCTGTGAACATGTAAAAATTCGATGTTTGTGGATATCCACATATAGCTTGCTGAGATTCTGACTGGAGCTGCACTGAATGTAGAGATCAGGTTGAGAAGAACTGACATCTTGACAATATCGAGCCTTCCTATCCATGAGCCTGTAACATCTCTCTTCTGATTTAGCTCTTTGGTTTCTTTCATCAGAATTTTGTAGTTTTATTTATATAGCTCTTGTCCATATTTTGTTGGATTTATACCTTAGAATTTCATATTTTGGCTGCTCATGTAAATGGTACTGTGTTTTAAACTTCAAATTCCAAAATTTCAAATTTGTGTTTCAAATTTCCATTGCTGGTATACAGGAAAGTGATTGAATTTTATACATTAAGCGTGTCTCCTGCAACCTTGCTATAATTGCCCTTTAGTTCCAGGAGCACATCAATGGTTTTGGATTTTCTACATAAACTATCGGGTCATCTGCAAACAAAGACAGTTTTACTCCTTCCTGCCTAATCTGTATACCTTTTATTTCCTTTTCTTGTCAAATTGCATAAGCAGAGACTTCCAGAAAAAGATGCTGCGATTTGTTTTCCACTCAGCAGCTGATGGACTTTTCAGTTGTTTCCAGTTTTTGACCATTGTGAATAAAGCTGCTTTGGACATTCTCATGCGGAGCTCGTGCAAACATATGTCCTCGTTTCCTGTGAGTAGAGGCGTGGAATGCTGAATTATATGAAGAGGACGCCCCGCTGTCCAAGACGCCACCAAGCTGCTTACAAAGCCAGGTTTCTGATCAGTGCCTATCGGCGGCCTTACGCTTTTTGGTCTAGTAAATCGCCTCTGCCTTTTAAATGGAACACCTAGACTGTTTATGTTTTGCACGATTACGGATGTGGGAGGGTTTAATTCTACCCTCTGCCTAATGCTTTCCACGTGTCCCATCTGACCTTTCTTTCTGTTCCCTCATTTTTGTGTGCCTTCTTTAGGATTGAGTGTATTTTTATAGTTCCATTTTATTTAACCTGTCAGCTGACCATTCTGCTTTTCAGAAATTTTTGGTGGTTGTGGAGGAGATGTGGCTTTCACTGTGACCCCTCATTCAGAGGTGACAGGTTTTGCTTTGGATCTGGGGCCCTGCAGGGGCCCATCTGGGAGCTGCAGCCTCTGCGGGCTTCCTGCCTGTGTGCCCCCAGGTGGGGGGCACATTCGTTCCACCTTGTGAGTACTTGGCAGTGGGTGCAGCCTGGGAAGAGCAGGCTCTCCTTGTGTCCAGCCGGCACCCTAGCCGATATTTATTTGCCTTTCAGAACCCGTAGACCCCCTCAGCCACATTCCTTTTGTCAGATTTCAGGGCCAGAATGCTTTAGTCTAGAACCATTGGAGGCTTTCTGTTTTGCTTCACTTTGTTTAGTGCAAGGAGCAGATGGTGTAATGCTAGTGAACAGATGGAGGAGAAACCAGAATGACTCAGTTTATACTTTATTTTTCACTTTCTTTATATAAAAATGGTGTTCAGACAGAAAGGACAGAGCAAACTTGTGGGAGCTGAAGTCCCAAATAGTCAGAAAATAATGTGAGAACACCTGCTTTCTGTAAGAGAACAGTGTGATTCAGACAATCAAAAAGGCCTCGGAAAGGAGATTGCAAAGCTCTTGGAGGCAATCTTTGTGGGATGTTGAGGAACAAGAGAGAGACCAGCGGGCAAGAGACGGACAGATGTCCTAGCTTTCAAAATGAGGGTAGGGGCCACTTAGAGGACTGCAGACGAGCCTTCTCTCCATCTCTTGGTGGACAGTTTTAGTCTAGATGCTTCAGGAACACCCAGGAAAGAAGGAACTAGCATTGGCTCACTTAAAAGAAAAAGCCATGTCAAGGTGACCTTGTTTCCTGAGAATAATGTGTTAGTACGTGGGGGGAGCTGCATGTATCTTCACTTGGGTCAGGATTGAGCTCCCTGAGGACAAAGGGGAGAACAATGGGTTACAAATAACACCCTTTGGTGAGTTCAAAGCTGGCTGGAGAATTATGCCCAATGGAGTTACAATGGGACAGAGAAGAACAGTGGTCTTCCCTGGGGCTTTGTCCTTGCATCTGTCCTGCTCAAAATTGATTATCAATCATCTAAATAATGACAGCTGTCATGATGCCCGTGGAGAGCCCTCTGTCTAAAATAATAAAAACGAGGTTACAAGATACCCATGCGATAAGCCAGGATGACAGTGCAGAGGATACAATTTTTTCTTTTTCTTCCTTATGTGATCCTGATGGGGCTGATGACAGAAGCAGTCTAACAGAGGTCTTTGTGTCACTGTCAGCATGCAGACCCTTCCCTTTCTCCCGCAACCTCCCTGCATTTGGGAAGATATACACAGCTGTGCGGTGAGGATGAAGCCAGAAGCAGAGAGAGCCAATGAAAACTTAAGCTATAAAAATAAAACCTGAACTCGATAATAATATGAAACCTTTGCAATAGTGAATTGCTTCTGAAACCAGGACCGGAAACACGTCACATCCTGCATGTAACTTTTGTCATGAGACTAAGCAGAGAGCTGAAAAGCTTCCCAAAGGCTGGCTGACTCCTCAGCCTTGCCCGACCTTAGAACAGACCCAAACTCCCCAGAGATCGCAGGAACTCTAGAGGAGGGCTTCTACCAAAATGAGGGCACAGGGAGGGTTTCTGGTGGCTCACGGGGGTCCTCCTGCAGGGAGTGACCGGCAGAGCCACCTGTGTGCCAAGGCTGCGTGAGGTGAGCCTGAGAGTGCCTGGAATGCAGGGTGGACCTGCCCACTTTCTGCACAGTTCCTCAGAGCTCAGGGTTAGTGCTTTTGGCAAGTGTATAGAAAACAGTAGATAGGGTGTTAAAAATATTTTGCAATGCCACAGTGCCGTCAAGCCATCAACCATATGTGCAGCAAGCATTTTAATTTTTTAAAGTTTTCTTACATGTTTTACCAATCTTTGTTGAAAACATTCATATTGGTCTTGTTTTAAGCTCTTACTGACAAGGCATAATTGAACAGAAGCCCCATTTTCTATCTCAAACAAAATGTTTTCATGAGGAGCGCCTGGGACTGGTCTAACCAGTCTGTAGGTCAACAGGTCAGCGTGTGATAACTGGCGAGTCTGCAAACCATGGCGGCAGAGCAGAGCTGACGCGTTTCAAACAACCCCTTCAACAACCGTGGGAGTTGGGGTCGCCGTGCCACTCACTCGGAAACCCAGGGAAAAGACGGGCCCCTGCTCTTGTGAAGAATATTGATCCAATTCACCAAGTATTGAAATATTTGAGAAATGTTTTACTACAGTGAAAACATTAAGGCGAGCAGAGGTGGAGGCAGTGGGTCAGCTCAGTTCTCCGGCGGTGGGAACCTGGCCTCTCGCCTCCTGAAGCAGCCTGATCAAATCCACTCCTCACTGCTGCGCCTCCTCAGCCCTTCTCATCAGCTCCTTCTCCAGTGGCTTGGGGTTTGATGTGAAGCACCTGACGCGTTAGCACTTTCAGCGGACCTCGGTTCCCTGTGGACACCGAGACCAGAACACATCCTCGGCGCACCCACTGTTCACTCGGCCATTCCCCACATGACTCCCACGCCACACAGGCAAACCCAGCCGACGAACGAGGCAGCAGATCTTTTCTAGCTGCTTATTCAGTGGGGTTCTGGTGTCGCCTGGGCAGATTCACTTTTTACAAAACACGTTGACAACCTTGCTTTTGGACCTCTAGAAACTCAGAGTGAAGTGTATGGGCTTGCCTCTGGACCTCGGGCAAGGACCAGAGAAGGGGCTGCTGCTGCTTTCTTGTGCTAAATCAGGATGCTTTCCTTTTATAGCATTTAAAAAACTTTCCCAGAAAACATTGGCGTTACCCTGTGTCATGTATTTAAGTGCACAATGTTAGACTCTCTTAAAAGAATGTTGAAAAGACTGTATTTTAAAATAACAAGCATGGGGAAAAGACTGTTTTTAAATAAATAACTGCAACCTAAATTAGTCAATAAACACTTGTTGAGTGCCCGTGATATGTAATGCAATAGTAACCTTGAACAAATTCTAATTGAAAATACCTGTTCTCCCACGAGGCACCTGGCATAGCTCTGTGTTTAAAACTTGCTCATCTGATGCCAGACGGTGCAAAACCTGGGCTCCAGGTGTGCATGCACGTGCGTGCGACACACACACACACGGGCTCAGACAGCACACCTGGGTAGCTGACACTGCTGTGTGACTCTCGGCAGAACCCTGAGGCCACATTGAGTTGTGGTGTTTCGCGTGTTTATGACAGTCTGAGGACTCATGGTGAAAGGAGTCACAGCGTATTCTGGCCACTGTGAAACAGCCGGAACCCGCCTGTGACCCGGGGACCACCCAAGCCTCCCCATAATGTGGGTTAGCGTGTGCTCTCGTGAAGTTACAGGGACAGTGAAGCAGGTATGTTTCTTGCTGGCTGAAGTACAGACTGTGTCCGCTGGTTATTTATAAAGCCTCCCACCCCCTCACCCTCACCCCAACATGCTGGACGAGGCTGTGAAGGGGCACCCAGGGAGATAAGACCTCCTCCCCTCCTTTCAGGAGCCTGTCTGCTGGAGAAGGTAAGACATCAGCACGAACCAGTTAAGTGACCCTCAGACCGTGTGGAATTCACTGTCAAAATGGAACGTTACAGGCAGTCATGCTATAATGAGGTGGAGAATTCTATTTATTAGAAATTGTCTGTGAGGATTTTTCGTGCAGCAGTAAGAGAAGTACTTTCCAGGAAGCCCGCCAGCAGCGGGAGGAGGACCACCAGGGGTCAGGGAGGTTCCGGGGGTCCCAGCCCTGCTGGGGGTCTGGGGCAGGTGTCAGGGACCACTCCAGGTGGGGGCAGGGGAGGCAGAAGCACCTGCCTTGGGGGGGGCCGGTAGCTGGGGTCTCTGCAGAACTGACAGCAGGGCCATCTGGGAAGCTGCCAGGCGAAAGAGGACTGGCCAGGACAGAAAAAGGAACTGCTAGGAGCGGCTGGGTTGTGAATCAGAACCCTTTCCTGTTCTCGGGAGCTGTTAACAGGAACCCAGTTTTAGTTTGGATGTTGGACCGATTGGGGTGCCTCCTGATCCGATAGAAGGCCAGTGAGGCCTGGAGAGGGGCGAGGGGGCTCAGCGGGATGGAGGAGACGCACCTGAGCTGATTCTTAAAGGTGAGGTGGCGGATATGAAGTGGGAAGGCATTTCGGGGGGAGCGGCTGGCCTGAGCACAGGTTTGGGGTGGGGGAACAAACAGGCCCATTGGGCAGAAATCAGGAGGCTGGCATCGCTGGGGCGGCTCGTGGTGGGGACCAGTCCAGAAGGTCAGTCAAATAGGATTCTAGAAACTCTTGAGTACCTGGTTGGGCTGCTGTGTGTGAGCCAGCAGGTGACAAGGAGCCGCTTGAAAATGTCCGATGGGGAGGTCGGGTGATGGAGACTGAGCGGCTTGAAGCCATTGGTAACAGCTGCTTCCTCGGCCAGGGGTGGGTCACAGGAACCTGGGTTATGGACAGGGAGGCTGAGAGGGAACGGGGACAAAGCACCGCTAACACCCAGGGACTAATGGAGGGAATCAGCAGCGATACGAAAGGTGGCCCTACTGGGCGTCTACTCGTGCGTGTGCGGCCCGTGTGGGCACCTGATAAATACTGTTGGGTGCATCCTGACAATGATGCTATGAATGTGTGTCATTAATGCTTTTGGTGCTTGAGGAAACTAAAGCCCGGAGAGCGTGGGTGACTTGTCAGCATTCGTAGAGCTACCCGGGCGTGGAGCCGAGGTGGTTCTGCCTCAGGGCGTGTGCGCTGCACGGCCACACGGCACACGGATCCAGGCTCCAGGGAGCTGGGGAAGCCAGAGTGAGGAATTGCTTCAGAAAGGAAAAGCGGATCACTTTCTGATTGTCTTGGCTTTGAAGTTCAGTCAAAATACCTTTCTACTGCAAGGACGGGCTTGGCTCCTTTCAGCAGTGGGGGTGGATGGGGGCCACGCACGTGGAGGGGAGTGGCTGCTCCGTGTCCGTGGGGAGGAGGCTTGGGGGGCTCATCAGACTTCTAGCTCATGCTGGTTTTTGCTCCCATGTTGACCAACCAGACCCGTGGGCCCCTAACCAGCGAGCAGTGTGACCTTGTGACAGTTGCAGGGCCTCAGGCTCCTTGTCCTCCAGCTGGGGGCCCGGGCACAGGTTCTCAGCTTCTGCTCCCCAAATCCAGTGCCGTGGAACCCCTCGGGAACCCTCGTCACGGGAGTGCAGAAGGCGGGGGTGACAAAGCTTCCACTTTCCTTCTCCTTCTCCTCAAACAACCCCTCCAACCACCACTTTCAAAGTGGTTTTGTGGGTTTTACTTACTTATATTTTGGGGGAAGGTTTCATTCGGACAGAACACTCCCTGCATTCATCTCTGTCCGTATTGGCAATGAACATTCCAGATGGTTCCCTGGGCCCTTCCGAGTCTGACATTCTATGATTTGGGGCCAACTGTCTCCCCTGGAGTGGAAGGAGGCAGGTCAGCTGGACACAGAGGAAGAAACCCATCCGCTGCGGCAGACATGGAGATGCCAGCACCACGGCCCGAGGGCTCGTGGGAAGTGAGGATTTGGGGGCCCACGTCCAAGGCCCAGGATGTACACTCGTGACAAACTGTCCTGTTGTTTTGTTACCACCTCGAGTCAGACGCCGGTGTCAGGTGCGACGAGATTGTAAGGACGGTGCTGTGTGCGGCTGGTAGCCTTTCCTTGCTGCCTCTTTCAGTGACCGAGTCTGCGTCTGCTCGTGCTGGGGTCCCTTGGAGAGCAAGAGACCTGTGAACACGTTCTTGGATCGGGTCAGACCGCTTGGGGGCCAGCGATGTGTAGGCAGCGTGCACAGCTGTCCTGATGGTCAGAATCGTGACGGCTCAGCAGCACACCCAGGAGGGGCTGCATTCCCCCACAGACTTGTGATAGATGACATCTCAGGGCCCCGGGGAGACAGGAACGCGTCACCATTCTGCGAGCATCTTCAGTTACCTGTCTGTAACCTGATTCACAGCCAGAGGGGCGAGTGGCGACCTTGGGTGCCCATCCGACACGGGGCATGTGGCAGACAGACGACATCTTGAGAACTGTTTGTGAGACTCCCAGGCTCCTGGAACCTACTGCACTTATTCCCAGCCTTTCCCGCTGGGTCACACATCCTGACTCACTGTCTCATGTGCAAGACAACTTGATTTCATCAGAGATGGATGGGGTGGGGGTGGGGCATAATACTAGGACGTCAGTGTGAGGCCCAGAGGGGCCGGGGGTCAGGTGTCAGGGGACGGCCCCCAGTGCCACAGGGCCCTACCCTCAAGGAAGGTAGCATGGCCTCTAATTTGTCCTGGGAAGTTCCAAGTTGAACAATAACTTTGCAGAGGTAGTTTGTATTACAAAGTCCTTTCATACCTTTCATCTCATTTAAACCGCGAGGTAGATATTACATTTTACAGGTGAGCAAATTGAGAGTCAGGTAGATAGCTTTGCCCCAACCATCCCGCCAAGCCAGCCCTGTAGGGTCGTTAATGTAGGGGTTGTGCTAGGATTCTCCAGAGGAATAGCCAACAGGCTGTGCATGCATGTGTGTGTGTGCATGTGTGCGCGCATGTGCATGTGTGTGCACACATGTGCATGTACATGTGTGCGTGTACACACACGTGTGTGTGCGCATTTATTTGTTTTAAGCGATTAGGTCATGGTTCTGTGGGCCAGGCAAGTCTGAAATCTGCAGGGCAAGTCAGCACAGCAGGCTGGAGACCCAGCGAAGATTTGATGTTGCAGCTCAAGTCTGAAGGCGTCTGGAGGCAGAATTCTGTCTTCCTCTGGCCACTTCAGTCTTTTCCTCTTGAGGCTTTCAACTGATTGGATGAGGCCCACTCACATGGCAGATGGTAATCTGCTTTACTTAAACTAAAACATTTTACAAATGCATTTACATGACATCTAGACAGGTATATGGCAAACACCGGGTAACAGAGTCTACCTAAGTGGAGACATAAAATTGACATCAAAGGGGCTCTGAGGGAATTAAAACAATGACTGAGAAACAGACGCCCCTATGCCAGTGGTTCCGAGGTTACCACTCCACACAGGGACGAAGCAGAGTGGACATGCTCTGTGTGGCTCTCTGAAGGTCAGGGCGCCCGAGACAGGTGAATCTCAGGTGTGTTCTCCCTGGCTGTCATGGCTGTGTCTCCACAGAGCAGCTTGTCCACTGGAGGAGCTACAGAGCTCTGCTGTGGTCGTGGAGGGGCGGGTGCAGTAGGTCCCAGGAAGCTCTCTGCAGCAGGGTCTGCTGTCCCTCTCGGTCCCTTCTTCAGTCCCGGTGTGTTGTGAACCTGGTGGTCTACAGCTGCCTCTTCCCTCTGCTGTCCCCAAGGGGAAGCACTCTGTGCCGGACGCCTCTGCCCACCCTCCTCAATCAGCTGCTATGTGTTTCATGTCCGTGGAGCCCTGGCCGGCTCGCGATTTCCATCTATACAACAGTCCTTCAGATGAGCCGGTGGCCGTGAGTGGCCTGTTGGCACCAGGTGTCATATTGTCTTTCCCTAGCCATAAGCACACGTCTGTGTAATTGCTTTCAAGGAGCAAGGCTCGTGGGCATCACTGCGTGTGACCAGTCCCCAGGGGAGGTATGAACTGGGGGGCTCTTACCGCTTCCTAGACAATGTGTGTTTCCACAGTGACCACACGTGTGGACTGGCCAGCCCCGTGCCCACGCCCCTGCCCCTCCGGACACCCTCAGCTCTTCGGAGGCGTTGTCGCCCCCCACTCATGTTGTAATTACTGATGACAGACACCGGTTCTCCTCTGGCTTGGAGTGACCGTAGGTGACGACAAAACCTGAGTCCCTTTGTATCTCTTTCAGTATCTAACACATGACAGATACTCAGGTAATGTTGAAGCAAGAAATCGTTAGGTGAGCTCCCCCCGCCCCCCCCCCGGGAGAAATGCTGCCACCATGGCCACCATGGAGCCTCAGCTGCAGGAGGGACACAGAGACCAGTGTGGCACTGCATTTGGATGCAGTGTTGGTGACACTGACGGCAGAGATGTGGGCACAGAGATTGGCTCCTGTGCATAAGGAAAGTTCCTTATAGCTCAGGACTCAGGCAGGGGACATTTAAAAAATTCGTTCACAGCAGTGGTGCTGTCTCCTGAAAAAGCCATGACGGTGCGTGGAAGACACCGCCTCGTCCTTCGAATCAAGCTGCACGGTGCCCGGTGTGCGACCCCCGCCTCGCGCCCTCCCCTCCTTCGGCGGCTTGCTCCTTTCGCTGTCCCGTCCCCTTCTCCTGGAGCTGCTGTCGCCAACTGGCCCGGGTCCCCTGGAGCTGGAGGGAGCGTGCGCGAGGTGGGCAGCCGGGTGGGGGAGACGAAGGAAGAGGCGGTGTCCTGGGGACAGCGAGTATTGGAACTTGAACTCATTGTAAGGATACAAGAGAATCACTTTATTTACTCATTCACTCATTTGTTTATTCAACAAATATAACATCCACCTGGACCAGGCACCAGGGCACAAGGAAACGAGGACTCCTGAGAGGATATTTTACAATTACCGAGAGGCTGGTTGGCCAGGGGTCAGGAGAGGACGTCGGAAGGTCACGGGGCATGTGTGACAAACACGTCCTGATGAGGGGAACGGGGTGGAGGGTGAGCTGCGGAGATGGCGCGGGGGAGAAGGCTTCTGAGCGAGGCCGACGGGCCAGGGCAGGGTCGGCAAGCTTTTGAGACGAAAGAGCTAGTCCTGTCCCTCACAACAGTTTAAAAATTATTCGAGAGCCATAAAACAAATGAAATCTCCATTATGTGAATAATATCCTTTAAACATTTTATAAATGAGTGAAACTATGAGAGTTTTATTTTCATTTTCAGTTTTACTTCAGAGCCATGTGTACGTACCCAAAGGGCCGCATGTGGCTCGTGAGCTGCAGTTTGCCGACCCCCGGTCCAGGGACAAGCCCTTCTGAAGAAGTGCTGGGAACAGTGTGCGGAGAGGAAAGGGAACCTGCGCAGAGACGTGCCAGGGCCGGAAGTGGCCCTGAGGCCAGTGGGTGGCCTGACGGGGGTGCAGGGGGACCCAGTCTCACCAGCTTGAACACAAACAGCTTGAACACTGGGTTACGTTTAGCTTGGCTCATTCCAGGACAAACTCTGCAAGTCTGCTTTTAGACATATTGGGTTGTCAGGAAAGTCGTGACGTATTTTTTCCACGTTTTTCATTGCAAAAATGCGTCATGACTTTTCCGACAGCCCAATACTAACATTCGTTTCCTAGGACTGCCTGTACCGAATGCTATAAACTGGGCGGCTTAAAACAATGGAAGTTGACTCTGTCACAGTTCTGGAGCTCAGAAATCCAAAATCAAAGTGTCAGTCGGTGGGGCCGTGTGCTCTCTGAAGGCCCCGGGGGTGGTAGCCCTGCCTGCCTCCTGTGCGTGGGGTGGTGGCCGTCAGTCCTTGCTGTTGTCTGGTAGACGCGTCGCTCGGCGTCTGCTCTTCTCCTGGTGTGGGCGACTGTGTTCTGTTCTTACAAGAGCCCCGGCCACACTGGATTAGGGGCCCTCCTTAGCCCAGCCGGCAGCATCTCACTTAACGTAACCAATTACGTCGTAAGGGCCATGATTCTGAAGAAGGTCATGTTCTGAGGTTCAGGGAGGAACATGAATTTGGAGTGGTGGACACTATTCAGCCAAGTATCTATGTGCCTGTTTTCACCAAGGGTTACAAGCACGCTAGAGCATTAGATCCTGCTGTTTGACGATCTGCCAGGGCGAAAGATGTGCCGGGAACCGACCATGTGGGGATGGGGGGTTGGAGGGGTGACAGAAAGCTCGCCCCCAGAACAGAGCACCCGCCCCTGGCTGGGCTGAGCTGAGTACACGGGAGTGAGTGACCCGGACAGTCAGGCTGCCTCTTGCTGAGTTCTTCAGGGTGAATTCATCTCGAGGATGGAGGAAACAAAAATTAGGCTGTGTTTTCATAAAAACATCTGGAAACAGCTTTTTGACTCTCAATTTCCAACCCAACATTCAGGAGCTTGACCACAATTTTCCCTTTTAATTCAGAAGATTGGCACGGCCTGGGGGGAGAGGGGAAGGGCAGAAGAGAGGTCTTGTGCCATCAATGGCCTTGGGTGCTGTCAGAAGTCAGTGTGTCTCAGGAACCCCAGCTTTTAAACCAGTGGTTGTGAGCACTAGTCACTCCACTCCCCAGGAGCCCCTCTGCTCAGGACACAGGAACGGAGGGAGGCTGGACAATTGTGCTTCTGCTGTCCTCTTGTTCCTGGGGCATCGTGCACTGTGCCGCCCGACGCTCTGCGTCTCACAGTGAACCTGTGCCCGGCTGCCATGCCGCCCGACGCTCTGCGTCTCACAGTGAACCTGTGCCCGGCTGCCATGCCGCCCGATGCTCTGCGTCTCACAGTGAACCTGTGCCTGGCTGCCATGCCGCCCGACGCTCTGCGTCTCACAGTGAACCTGTGCCCGGCTGCCACAGCCACATTCAGGCCTGGGGTGCGCCATCATTGTGTGCGGGTCCTTCCTTGCCCCTTCAATAAATCCTTAGTCTAGAAGCTGTTATGTGTAAACTCAGAGGTTTCTCCGCGGCTGGCCTGAAGGGCTGTCTCTGACCCTGTCTCACGCTCCACATTTGGGATTAGCTGTGGCCGGGGGACTGGTCTTTTCAGATATGAACACACAACCTTTTGTCCCCTCCTGTTATTATTGCTAATCGCTGTGGCCTGAATTCTGTCACCAGCCAGATGGGGTCTGTAGGAAAGGGCATGGTATTTATCTTGTAGCTCAGGGGTACCTCCTTTTGACCTACAGATTAGAAGGTTAATTGAGATTTCTGTGTTTACATTCTAATCTTCATGTATAATGCAGTCTAAATCTTTATCTCTTTGAGCTGGCAGTGCTTAATTACTTTTGCAAAGGTAAAACCTAATGTGTTCCGGATGACTTACAATGCAAGAACCTCCCTGATAAACCCACAATGGCAGAAAGCAAGGATGATTTATGTGGGGTGGGATTAGGGGGCAACTCAAGCAAATGCGTCACAGATTCCAGCCTTGTCCGAAATGATTGTTTTCATCATCTTAAGTATTTTATGAATTGTTTCACATTGATTTGTGTGTCAACTTTGTGCATGCCACTTAAGAAAAGAGGGGACTTTTAAAAAAATGTATTGTTTAGATGCAAATGGATTTTTTTCCTAAAAATTAAACAATTGGTAGAATAAAAAAAACAATACAGATGTGCACTGTTTACTTCTTTGGAGGAAAAGCTCTTTCTGCCGATATTTCTTTTTGTTGTCGGCTCTGAGCATTGACTCTCCCAGGGGCACTGTCTGTTGGAGAGCAGGGAAGCAGCAAGGTTAGAAGGAGAGGCTTTGCGGTCAGGCCAACACTGGCTCAAGTCCCAGGTCCCACATCCTGGCTTAGTGGTGAACTCCCTGAGTCTTTATTACCTCATCTATAAAAGGCCAGGTGAAAACTGCAGGGTCTTTGTGAAGCTTAGACGACACAACGCATGAAAAGCACTGAGCACAGTGCCTGGCAACAGAAGGTTCTCATGCCATAGTGCGGTGGCAGTGGCGGTGATGGCGATGGTAGCGATGGTGGTGGTGGTGGTGGTGATGGTGGTGGTGATGGTGGTGGTGGTGGTGGTGGTGATGGTGGTGGTGGTGATGGTGGTGGTGGTGGTGGTGATGACGCAAATAGTATCTGTATAAGACCTTGAATTAGGTCATCTGCTGCCATTTTGATTTCTAATGTTTTATCACTGTAAATTTTATCTTTATAACTAGTGATTTAAGGATAGCTCACCTTTTATAAGTATATTTTTATACTTCTCATTGTACATAGCACACATCTTGCATATGACATTTGTTATCTGTTAGAGACGTTGAAACTCCTATTGTAATCCTATTTTCCTTAGGCCCCTTGTTTTTTTCCTCATATTTCTCAAGCATACCATGCTGGAACCTCTAAAGATAGCCCTGAGCATGGACCATTTTGGGTAGAGGACATTCATGCATACTGGGTGACCCCAATAAGAATAGACAAAGACAGTTCTTTTTGAGGGAGTCTGCAGGACCTGAGTTTGACTCGCCATTTTTTGAAGCTGACCCTCTCCTGTCAAATGGTTCAAGAGCTGTGGCCCTTACAGTGTCTGCGAACCCCTGTCTGATCATGTTCTTCTTACTGTTGATTGATTGAGGCTCTTTAAAAGTGATCTATATTAATGCAGGGCACAGACTGGTCCATCATGAGAGTCACGTTGGTTTTGCACTGTGCTGGTGGACCTTACCTCTTTTCTGAGTCCACCGTGCACCCCCAGGTCACGGGCAGTCCAGTTCCCCTCTCCCCTCAGCCCCTCCATGCCACTGTTCCCCCTCCCCCACCTGCCACCTGATCACCAGCCATCCTTTGCCAGGAGCCTGAGCACAGCCGTGCTGTCCAGCTCCTGAGAACAAAATGCTTTGGCCGAGTATACCTTGGGAGAAAACACTTTTCTTTTCTATGAAAAATGATTTATCAACAATGTTTAAGGAGTGTCAAGAGGAGAAAATCCCTATTAGTCTATTTCATGCTTTCTGTTTTCACCTGATTCTGGCCCTCCCTCCACTGTCTCCCGTGGCAACTGACAGACATGACCACAGTGTTTTGTCATCCCCCCACTCAGAGATCTTTCCCCGACCCCATTCAGTGGGCTGAGATGGCCTTGTGACTTGCTTGTCAGCAGAATGTGGCAAAGATGTCACTGGTGTCTTGGAGCTGAGGCCACTGTGTTGTGAGAAGCCTGAGGGAGGAATGGGGGAGGGGTCAGCTTCTCAGCCGTCCCCACAGGTCCCCAGGGGGGTGCAGCCACAGGGGAGGACCAGCGGGAGACCAGGAGGACTGCCCCCCTACAGAGCTATCGGAACCAATCAATGCCGAGTGGTTTATTAGGCAACAAATAACTGAACGGCGCGTAACCCTTCCTTCTTCCTGTTTCTCTGTGCCTTATTGCTGCCGCATTGCTTTCTTTTCTTCCCGGACTTTGCTCTTACTGGTAGAAATGCAAGGCACACAGGAAGGATTTTCCTAGCATTAAAATCCTTAAGGGAAGGCATCGCGGTATACGTCATCTCGTTTTGCTTATGTGCTTATCCTCCACGTTGTTCCACAGAAGATTTAAAGAATCTCAAACATACATGGACTAAACAAAAACAAGATAGTCGGCTGGGGGAAAGCAGGGTGAAGGATACACGAGGATGCTATTGGAGACTGCACCCCTAAAACCTGCCTCCCCAGCTCACCCAAGGAGGGACCACCTGTCTGCCTGAGGTCTTCCTGACCACGAGTCCCCAGAGAATTGCTAGGCAGGGAGGAGGGACCTCGTCTCTTGTTTCACGTTTAAGGTTGTTACGGCCTTGAAACAGGCCGGCCAACTTCATATGTGAATGGCTTTGCTTTGACTCACTTTGAATTAAGGTTTTGAATGCCAGAAGGTAGGTTTTGACATTGAAATATATTATTACACATAAAATAAATAAGGTTTTAAAGTAGAAAACTGGACTTCGGTCACTGACACCTAACCTTGGGACAAGTCATCTCTAAAATCCCATTTCTAGGTTTAAAACAGGGACAATGAAACAGGCCTCACGTGGGTGCTTTGGAGGTTTAACGGAGCACATTAGCTTTTCAGTCGTAATAACCCTGCCTTACCCTTTGGTCCTTCTGGGAATTCCCACCCAGATAAAACCACTCTTGCACCCAAAGACCTGCTCTTATCTAGGTCTCATTTTTTTCCTGGCTCGCAAGCTATATGTTTGTGTCTTTCGCCAGACAGAAAATTCCTTGAGGGCAGAAGTCATGCCTTGTTCTCCTCCAGAGAGCCTGACAAAATGCCTGCTGTACAGGCTACGATCGGTGATGCGCATTAGCTGGAACGGAATGGAAACCAGCGCCTCGACACTGTAGTTCTTGAGCTTCTCACTGAACCCCCCCAAACTCGGCACACCCGTCACTGCATCAGCATGAGCTGTAATTCCGACCCGAACTCAGCTTCCAGTTGCTGGCCCATCATCTTCTTTCCAGACCGCCCTCTATGTTCACAGAGGTTGCTGCAGAGTGCCCCAGGCTCTATTGTTTAGCCAACCAGCTGGGGGCCAGCGTCTACGGGCAGATTGATTTGGTACAATGCGATACTGCGTGTCACCCATTTTAGGACACACGTCTTTTCTCATTCCACCATCTCCGGCGTTGGAATGTGTCTGTCTTAGAGCTGATGGAGTGGCATTGTTTAATTGCCAGCATTTTTTTTTAATCTTTTCTATCTTAATGGCACCCAAATAATGATGTGTTTTGCAAATGATGGCAGGGTGAAATGCAAAGAGATGCTGTCATGACTCACACTTGCTGAGTGTTTATTGCACATCAATCCATTCTTCTAAGTGTTCTAGCTGATAGAATGCTCAGAGCAGGCCTCACAGCAGATTCTGTTATTTTCCCTGATTTACAGATGATGGTCTCAGGTTGGAGAAGATAAAGAACTTCTTCCCTTCGCTGCTCACCAGCCTAGGACGTGTCAGAGCTGAGATCTCAACCCAGTCCACTTGTCTTCAGGTTCCAAACCATAAGTCATTGTTTTGATAAAAATCACTTCACCCTAGGTTTTCCCCAGGAATTTGTTGGGTCCATGGCCTTCTCTACCTCATTGAAGCATTTCACAGGCTCAAATGGGCAGCAAGGAATAAAACGCAGTTGTAAGTAGGATAAAATGAGATGTTTTGTAAGCATCACATAGCTAGATTATGTACGTGGGTGCAGTGAAACTGTGAAGTCAGAACTTGATGTTAGGCCATTATGATGTGGTTGGGCTTTTGGTGAGGTAAGAAAGAAGGCCCTGTGGGGCACTGTGCTTATAGGCGACAGGAGGCGTTCTAACTGCACCAACAGGCCCACACGGGCATAGAAACGCCACCAGCAGACCCCCCCCCGGACACCACACCCACAGCGTCCCCCCTTGTCGTCGCTGTAACCTGCCCGCTGTGCTGCATCTCCCTGGAAGGGGTTGCGTTCTCTCTCAGAGGTCGTGCAGTGTGCTGACTCTGCACCCCAAAAAGGGGCATTTCTCATCATGATGCGTCAGAAAAAGAAATTGATCCCACTGATAGAGGCACCTCAAGTCAACGGGCTGACCCAAGCCCATGCGCCTGTCCCTAGAGCTGACATTTACAGAGTTTTGACAGGCTCATGTCTGGGTTTTCTTTCCAACCAGGTTGTAGGGCCTTTGAGCACCCACTGAAACACGTACCTGGCGTTCTTTCCCACTGCATGACGTTTTATCGTGTACAGAAGCAGGCTTCAGTCTGCTTAAAGCAGAACCCATGTTGGAGTCTGACAGACTCCAAATCCTGGGTTCAAATCCTGATTCTGTCACTTGTTAGCTATGACTCTGAGGAAGACACTTATTTGCACTTCCATTCTCTCCAGCAGGATAGCTGGTCACCCTATAAGTGGTTTGTCCCCTGTTCTGGACCTTAAGACAATGGGGCCATTCAGGAGAAATGATTCTTTGGATGTGCCTGACACTTCTTTTTACCAGTATTTTTGGATGGGGTAGGATGAGGTATTGATAAAATGTACAGGAGAACTATGAAAAAAGGTTAAATTAAAAGTAAAATAGAGGGGCACCTGGTTGGGTCAGGTGGTTAGAGCAAGGGCTCATAACACCCAGGTTGCCAGTTCAATTCCCACATAGGCCAGTGAGCTGTGCCCTCCACAACTAGATTGAAAACAACGACTTGACTTGGAGCTGATGGGTCCTGGAAAAACACACTGTTCCCCAATAAAGTTTAAAAAATTTAAAAGCAAAAAAGTAAAATAAAGGCAGAGTTCCTCAATAATATTAGCAGCTCCAGATCTCCAAACATTGGTTCATGTTTATGATGTTATCTGAGGGGGAAAACACTAGAGAAAAGTGTACTGGTCCCTTTTCCCCCAAAGAAGAATTTCATTTACAAGGGAAGTTTGACTGTATAAAAATGAAAACTCAACATATTAAAATTTATGAGAGACAGCTAAACTAATGCTTAGACGGATACTTAGAACTTTAACTGCCTATGTTAAAAGTAGAGAAAGAGCTTAAAACTAAGAATAATCTAAGTTTCACATAAAGAATCTTGAAAAATGAGAGCAAATGAAACCCAAGGCAAGCAGAAAGAATGAAATAATAAATACTGACATGAAAGTCACTGGAAATAAAAAACAATAGAGAAACCAATGAAACAAAACAATTATTTGTTTGAAAACATCCACAAAATCAGCAAACCTCTAGCTAGGTTAAATCAGAACAAAAAAGAGACACAGATCACCAAAATTAAGAATGAAAGAAGGGAAATTGCCACTTACTACTTAGAAATTAAAAATATTATGAGGGAATACTATGAACAACTTTATACCAACAAATTCAACAACTTGGATGAATTGGGCAAATTCCTAGAAAAACACAAATTACAAAAACTTAAGAAGAAATGGAAAATATGAAAAGCTCTATAACAAGTAAAGAAATTAAGTTAAGCATTAAATATCATTTCATGAAGAGATGCCAGGCCCAAATGACTTCACCGGTGAATTCTCTCAAACATTTAAAGAAGAAACATTGCCAAAACTTCACAAACTTTCAGAAAATAGAGGAGGGAAGAACATTTCCAACTCATTCTGTAAGGCCAGTATCTCCTGAGTGCAAAGCCAGATAAAGACATCAAAAGAAAAGAAAAATACATACCAATATCCCTCACAAAATTAAGGACCAAAATCCTCAATGGAATATTAGCAACCAGATTTAACCACATAGTAAAAGGGTCAGACACGATGAAGAAGTGGGATTTATGCCAGGGAGGCAAAGTTGGCTTACTGTCCAAGAATCAATTACTGTAATATACCGTATTAATAAAATTAAAGACAAAAATCACATTTTTATCTTAATAAATGTAGAAAAAGCATTTTTATATAATGTAGAAATGTAGAAAAACCCAACACCCACTCATGATAGGAAACAAACAAACAAACAAAAAAACACTCTAGAAAAACCAGGAATGAAAGTGAACTTTCTCAACCTGATACTTGTAAAGGGCCCCTTCATAAAAATTCAGCAAATATTATACTTAACAGTGAAAGACTGAATGCTTCCCCCCTAAAATTGGGAACAAGGATACCTGTCACCATTTTTTTAAACATCGTGATGGATGTTCTAACCAGTGCAGTAGGACAAGAATAGGAAATAAAAGGCCCTAGATTGGAAAGGAAGAAATCACACTGCTTTTATTTGAAAATGACATGACCCTGTAGGTAGAAAGTCTTAAGAAATACACACAAAAACTATTATAACTAACAGAAAAGTACAGCAATGACACAGGATACAATA
>NW_017731649.1:308502-311882 GCF_001890085.2 Hipposideros armiger | reverse complement strand
GCAATCTCTGTAAAAATTGCAGTAGGCTTTTGCTTGGTGGAAATTTACAAGATGATCCTAAAATTTAAATGAAATTGCAGAAGACCTAGGAAAACCAAAAAAATTTTTGAAAAAATAACAAAGTTGAAGGAGTTTTACTTCCCCGTGTCAAAACTTCCTATAAAGCTAGAGTTATCAAGACAGCATGGCACTGCCAAACAGATAGAGATAATGAGTGATGGAACATAACAGAAATGAGAAATAAATTAACCCTTATATTTATGGTGAAATTATTTTTAACAAAAATGCCAAGGCAATTTATTGAGGAAAGAGAGTTTTTTTAACAAATGTTGTGAAGACAATGGGATATCCCTACAGAAAAAGATGGATTTAGACCCCATACCTCATGCCATACAAAAAAGTTAACACAAAATGAATCTTAAACATAAGAGCTAAGACAATAAAGGTTTGAAAAGAGAACACAGGAGAAAAATCTTTCGGATATTGAGTTAGGCAAAGAGTTCTTAAATATGATACCTAAAGCATGATTCATAAAAGAAAAATATTGATAAATCGAACCTCATCAGCAGTCAACTTTTTGTGCTTCAAAAGACACCATTAAGAAAATGCAAAGACATCCAACAGACTGGAAAAGAATATCCGTAAAAAACACATCTGATAAAGGACTTGCACCCAGAATGTACAAATAATTCTGATACTTCAATAAGAGCAACCCAATTAAGATATGGGAAAAAGATGTGAATGGACACTTCACTGAAGAAGACCCAGGAATGGCCAAGAAGCCCATGAGAAGATGTCAGCACCTGGGACATGCAAATCAACACCTCCGCGAGATGTGAACTCACAAATGCCAGCATGGCTAACAAAAATAAAACAGACAGCAACAAATGTTACTGAAGATGTGGGGAAACAAAGGGGAACCCTCACGCCTTGTGGGGATGTACGCGTAAGTGTTGCAGCCACTGCGAGACAGTTCGGCAGCTTCTTAGACAGGGAAACACAGTTTACCACAGGACCCAGCGTCTCCACTCTTACGTATCTCCCCGAGAGAAAGGAAACCATCAACATTATCCACCAAGAGAAATGGGTCCACAAGACATGGAAGAGGCATGCCATGAAACATCACTCAGCACCAACGAGGAATCCGTTCCTGCTATGTGTTACAGCGTGAAAAACCGCACAGCGCCCCGCCAAGTCACAGAAATCAGACACGAGGTGCCGCGGAGCGCAGGGTTCCGTTTGTGGGGAATGTCCTGAAAAGGCACATCTGCAGAGGAAACAATGTTCACACTTGCTTAGAATAGGGAGCAGAGAGGGTGGGATTGTCTATAAATGCGCACGAGGGATCTCACTGGGTGACAAAAAGGTTCCAAAGCTAATTAATGCAAGCAGTTGCACAACTTAGTAAACGGACTAACACACAATTGACTTATACACTTGAAATGGGTGAATTATGTGATATGTAAAACATGCCCCAATAAAATTAGTTTTGAAATCCAAGAAAAAGGCTAAGTGATCCATGTGGTTGCAGAGTTATTGTTCCCCAGCAAGAAAGTGCGACGTAGGCTCTGAGAAGCAGCTTCTCCCTTATTTGTGACTCATTGTGTGACGTATTATTCATCATTGAAAATAAAAACAGAAAAAAGGCTTCCGTGCCAGGTCAGTGCCTGACAGGCAGCATCAGGGCGTGTGGGTGCCCTTAGCTGGAGACCAGGCTGTCAGTGTGGCTCGTGCTGGGGACGGAAGCGTCCAGGCTGCTCTGTTGTCCCCTATTTTGCCCACAAAGCACAGGGCGTGCTGCCTCCCTTGCAGTGAATTAGGAAACTTGGGGGCATGTCCGAGGTGGCAGTGAGGCACCCTGTGGGGAAGCCCCCTTAGGAAGACAGTGCTGCAGCCCGTGGAGACCCAGGTGGGCCAGTGTTGCCCCTTCCCTGCTGCTCTGTGACCCAGGTGACTCTGTCACATTGCACCTCAAAGACCGGAACGAAGGACAGAGAAAGCGTTTGGCTGTGGTTAGCGTGGCGTTGAAGAAATGTGGGGATCACCGGGATGGGTTAAAACAAAAGCACCCCCGTGTCCTAGGGTGTGAGGCTGGATGAAGACCAGTGATTCACGAATCACTCCCATCACATTTGGTAAACATCAAATCGCACGGCCAGCCAGTTGTTTTCCTTGGTTAATCATCTGACCAGAAAAGCCTGGGGTTTCTTCGCCAGGCTGGGGTGCGGAGCCTCCCCGGGGAGCTGTGCCTCTGGCCGCCTTCCTTTCCCTCCCACCGACTCCACACTCTCCCAGCTCCCTGAGCAGATGTGGGGGGCCTTGAGCAGATGTGGGGGGGCGAGGGCTCTGGGGGAGAGGTGTGTGTGGGGGGGGCTGGCTCTGAAGGTGGCCAGTGCCCGCTGCCAGCAGGAGATTCCTCCCAGTACCACCTCCTGCCAGGCCCACCCCCCTGCAGGAGAGGTCAGGGCACAGGCTGACCCACCCCAGGCTCTGTGTGGCGTTGGCCTCATCCTGTCGCTGGGACATGTTGCTGAGGCGCTGTGGGCAGCCGTCATTTGCACCCCGGTTGCAGGAGGTGGGAGAGCGTCATGCGGACCTGTGATATTCTGCTCTGCTAGGGAATCCACATTCTCAGAGGACGGATTTGGGGTTCCAGATACACCTGAGGCTAAGTTTAGGTGAGGCCCTCGGTGACAGTGACAAGTGACAGGGCTCTGCACGTGGGCGCTGAGAGGAGGCTCACTGCAGGGTCCTCACCCCACGATGCTGGAGGGCGGGGGCAAGGCAAACTGTAAGAAAGCCGGCTCTGGGGGCAGCTTCCAGGTCTCCCCTCCCACTTGGAGACTGGGGCGAGGCCTCGTGAGAACATGCTTTGATCTCCTTGGGACCAAAGTCCCGGATTAGAAACGGAGGAAACCAGCATATCCATGTTTACTTTCCGTGGTTTGGTAGGAAGCGCTTTGTTTATCCTCTATTTGAAGGACACAGGACCGACCGCTGGTTCACCTCTGGGGCGTCGCTCACCAAACCACGATGTGAGCCTCCGTCCTGCAGGCAGAAGGATGCTGACAGCCTGTCCTGTGCCCCCAGCAACAAGGCTCAGTGAGAACCCAGGACACAGTCTCCCAGGCCTGTGGGGTCTCTGTGCAGTGTCTGCCTTGGGGTCCATGACCACTTGTCTCTTAGGTGAGGCTTCCTTTCTGGGCCAGTGGGGAATCCTCCACAGGGACAGGGACAGGGACAGGGACAGGGTCTCAACGGGGCTGCAACACATGAACAAACCTAAGATGCCAGGCTCCCCGCGGCTTAGTGGGACCTGAGGCCTCGCGCTGGACTCTGCGCCCCGGGGATGAGCACCACCAACCACAGGGAGGGTTGTG
>NW_017731649.1:300894-308397 GCF_001890085.2 Hipposideros armiger | reverse complement strand
TGTCCTGATGTGTCTTGCTGGTGCGGCTTTCGTGCTTCTGGGTGAGTTTCTGGTCTGAAAAATGGGCAGCGCTGGGTGTTCTAACCTATGGCTCCGTCTCGTGGGTGTTACGCCCGCCCACTCGGCCTAAGTTTAAACCCTTGATCTCAAAGTGAAGTATCAGGACAAGGTCCCCTTTTCCTACATGAGAGCTTTCCAGAACCTTCTTGGAGATCAGTGTGCCACCCGGAGCCTGGACACAGGGCCGGTCCTCGGGAGTCGTTTCCAGCAACAGCGTATTCTTTCCTCGGCGATAGGTCTTGTCATCAGAATGCTGTCCTTGGGAACAACTGGTTTTGGAAAATCTGTGGGTTATGGAAAAGAAAGGGGGGTGGCGGGAGGTGACAGGATAACTACCAGGGAGCGCTACCCAGGGCCCCCTTACCTGTGGGACATTAGCAGGGGGTGAAAAGGTATAAAGATTAACAGTAAAGAAATAACCCAAATACCATGCTTACTGGGACCACAGAAGGACATCCAGTAGACACGGAAATGTCAATAGTGTGGGTCCTCGAGGGGGCTATGTGTGCGGCTGGCGACCTGGACACCTGCTGTGGGAGACACCCCGCCCACCCTGCAGCCACCCTCCTGCTGGCAGGTGAGCCCACAAGAACTTGGATGCCAGGCTGCTGGTCTGCTGACCCCACTGCACTGATGTGAAAAGTGCGAGAAACACCAGTGAGAAACATCTGTTTTTGATTCAATACTGGACAAATCAATTGTACTAACTCCTAACTATGACATCAAATGTCCCCTCAGACGCATGTCAGCACACGGATCCCTCCTCTGTGCACAGATGTCACTAATGCTCTCAGCGCCAGTCCCAGGTGCCTTCCTGACACGATGTCACCTGCAGGACACTCATTAATGTAGCCACCAAGGTGAGGCCCCCTGGCCTGTGGGAATTGGCAACTGACAGCCACCTTGAGTCAAATCTAGTGGCTGACCATGGGTAGGAAAGAAAGGTCAGTAGGAACGGCCATGGTGACACATCGGCCTCAGGAAGGCTCCTGAGTTTCAGGGGACATCGGCACAAGCCTGACTCATATTCTCCTGAGCTTTGGGGTGAATTTGCTGCTTGCTTCCAGAGTGGAGGTTACTGCTTACACAGAAGGGGTGAGGGCGCCGGGAGCTGCCTCACCTGGAAGCAGAGGTGAGCTGGGGCAGGGAGAAACGCGAGCTCGCCTGAGTGCCCTCCATCCGTTCCTTCTGCCTCCCCCAGTGGGGCCACTCATAGGGGAAACAGGGCACAGTTTTGGCTTGTGTTAGATCTAAAATTCATATTTGTTTTCACTTGAGTTAAAAGAGAATGTTATATTGCCTAAAACCTTCCCCAATAGCACAGCATTGTCTGGGAAGAGCCCTGTGACAGCTCGAGGGCGGGGCTGGGGCTGTGGACTTGGCCCCAGGCCCCCCGATGACCAGGCTGGGAGGACCTCCCACGGTCTGACACCCTCACCCTGAGTCCCAGCAGCCTCGCCTGTCTGCTGCAGACGACGTGTCCGCAGGTCCGAGATTCGTCATGGGCAGGGGCAGGGTGGCCCGGCGCTGCCCAAGGACACTTGAGAGGCCAGAGAGGAGCAGGGCTTTGAAGGGAAGCGTCTCTGTCCATTCCTCCTGCACGGCACTCTCCTCCCGGCCAGTCCTGAAGCCTCCACCCTGGGGACTGGGCCTGTCCAACTCCCGTCTCCATTTGGAAGCTCAGGCTCTGGGGAGCACGCTGGGTGGGCTTCCAGAAGCAGCTGCGTTTCCCCTCCTTTCCTGAGGTGTGGGGAGCCAAGCTCCCCCTGCGAGTGTGGAGCTGGGCGGCTATGGCTGTGGTCACAAACCCCCCAAGGCTGATCTCCATGGAGGTTGAGGGAAGTGAGACAGGCCACCCTGGGCACACCTGGGCGGGCGTGGGCTGGTGGAAAGGCGGGTAAGGATGACAGCTGGCAGCACTCAGAGCCAGGACTGCCCAGGACATCCATCTTCTCATTGAAGCCCCCAAATTCAGCTGCTGCGGGTAGCTGCCCACTGCTTCTGGCCCCTCATGGCCACTGTCTTGCGTAATCCTGAAAATGACCTGGGTGGCAGTCGCTTTGTACCCCACTTCATATATAGGGAAACCGAAGCTTGGATGAAGCAATGAACTGGGAATGGAGCCAGTCCGCCTGACCACAAAATCCTGGAAATGAGCCTGTCATTCAAGATGAACACAGGGAGGAGCTCTATCTCGAGTACGTGTGAGGAGCATAAGCGGTAGGAGGAAGGTGTGGTGCACGCTGCTGGTGCTGTTAGAGGGACTTCCCAGCGGGGCTTTGGAGGGTGCATAGGAGTGCGCGGGTGAACCAGGGCAAAAGCGCCCAAGGCGTGGTCAGTTGGTTGCCTGCAACTTCATTTCTATGACGGGCTCAAAAAAAGTCGTTAATTCAGTTTTCCTGGCTTTTTCCTTATTATAGCAGGGGAAGTAATGCTCTGTGACTCAGAGCCACACCTGCCAGGAGGGATCTGAGATAAAACTGATTCGGCCTGGTGATAATAGAGACTGTAAGAGAAGCAATTGAACCTTATAAGATCCTTACAGTGGAAGCTTACACTGGGAGGAAAAACAGGGCTGGAGGCGGGAGCAGACAGGCAGCAGGGAGCCTGATGTCAGGCGGGAGTGCCCCGTGGGCCAAACCAGACAGACCAACCACAGACAGGGGCCCGGGAAGAAGACGCATGGACGCATGAGCAGTGAGCAGCCTGTCCACACACGCCCGTCTGTTCTTTCACAGAAGTGTCCTCTTCACTGAGTTCAGGAGAATACGTTCTTGGACATTTAGCATATTAATTAAATGGGGCAAATTCTCTCAATTTGTACATTCTTACCATTGGAAAATATCAGTTTTCTATCCAAACAATATGTATCAAGTGCTGGCTACATGCCAGGCACTGTCCTCAGACTGTGAATGTGTTAATATCTGTGAGCAAAACAGATGGTCACTGCCCCCGTGGAAGCTGCATGGGCCAGGGTGGGACAAAGCTGTGGCCAGGATGTGCGTGTAACAGTGCCCACGGCCTGGGACAGTGGGCCGGCAGGCAGCAGATCTTTGTGGGACGTTGCTGTAAGTAGGGTGACCAGCAGACCTCACTGAGAAGGTAACATTTGCACCACACTTAAAGTGTGAATTAATTTGCTAGGGCCGCCGAGCCAAAGTACCGCAAACTGGGTAGCTCCCCTCAAAAAGAATTTGTTCTCTTACAGTTCTGGAGACCGGAAGTCCAAAATCAAGGTGTCACCAGGGCTGCGCTCCTTCAGAAGCCAAGGAGAGACTCGTGCCTGGCCTCCCCCAGGTTCCAGTGGCCCCAGGCATTCCCTGGCTCACAGCATTCCCTCTGTCCCCACATGGCCCTCGTGTGTGTGTGTGTGTGTGTGTGTGTGTGTGTCCTACTCTTATAAGGACACCAGTGTCATCCTGGTTTAGGACCTGCCATAATGACCTCATCATAGCTTGATCACACTTGCAAAGACCCCATTTCCAAATAGGGTCACAGTCACCGGTCAGGGGGCAGGATGTGGACATTTCTTTCTGGGGGACACAGTGCAACCGAAGAGGTGCTTCACCAAACTCCATGAAGACATTGCTTTGATTAATAGTTATAATAAAAGAGCAGGCAGGTGACAGCAGATGAGGTGCCATGCGATGTCCCACAGGCCCACAGCAGGTGCAGTCCAGAGCTGAGGGGGAAAAGGACACGCACGCTGATGCTAAATTCCCATGACGTTGTTCCAACCCAGTCATTGCGTGACGCTGTAACATCTTCCAGATCTCTTTACTGTCTCATTTGGAAATAGTCAAGCTAATGGAGGAATTGATGGAGTGACCCATCACACCCGCGTTTCAGTGCCCGACGAGCTCTGGTCCCAGTGGCCCTCGGGTCCCAGCGTTTGTGAGGACGTCCCACATCTCACTCGGCGTCTCCATGGACCTGCACGCCAACTTTATACCCAGTGGTATAAAGGCGACTGAAGCCTGGCTGCCCTCGAGGTCGCATTGGTGAGGTGAGCGGCAGGGCAGGGAGGAGGTAGTCAGGTGTTCCGAGGAACCCAGATGCACACAGCTGGGGGCACAGAACGGCGTTACCGGGAAGATTAGTGTGTCTTTGGGGGGTAAGAAGCGTCGGCGCGGAGGTCCCCCGGGACGGTTAGTAGCTCTGGAAAGGAGCGGCAGGCCCTGCGGAGGACGGGCCGAGGGGTCCCCAGGCCGCTCACCCCGCTGTTCCCAGGAAACAGCGACTGTGGCCCACCGCAGAGACCACAGGAACCTAGGAGGGCGCTTTTCACGCGCTCAGGCGCACACGGTCACCTGGAGGTCCCGTGGGAGTGTGGAGTCCGAGTCAGTGGGTCCAGAGTGGCTGGGAGTCTGCGTTTCCAAGGTCGCGATCCCACAGGGGCAGCTCGGTGACTCCAGAGAGGAGGTGACAGGAGAAGAGCCGGCCGCAGGACGAGGCTTGTGTGAGCTCATTCACCTGGAGGCAGCAGAGCTGGGAAGAACCAGGGCTCGCTGACGCCCGTCGAAGTCACAGGTGGGGAGGCCGCTGGGGGACATGTACACGCCTCCCTCTCAGGTCACCTCCCGGACCTCTGAGTCACTAGGAGAAGCTCCACGCTGGCACGAGCCCCTGTGCTCCGAGGAAGCAGCTGCTGAGGAATGTGAAAATACGACAGATGTCACTCAAATATGACAGGCGCCGTAGAAGCAGGCAGCACGTTTCACCCTGGGCTCCTTGGCTAGAGTCCAGTAAAACTCACACATGTTTGGTTTTGTTTTTTTCTAATTAAAAAACTTCCTAAAACTCCCAGATGAGTTCCTGGAAGGCATCTTCCAAGAGGAAACATCTTGCCAAAATAACAGAGCTGGTGCAAGGGAGGACCGGGGCCCGCAAGCCTTGCCGCCCTGGCTCCCATGGGCTTCCTCCTGCCTCTGCCCAGCTCTGGACACCTCTCCTGGGTCCAGGCGGGCAGGCAGCGGCTGTGGGGGCTGCATTCAGGAACCCTTGTTCAGGGGTAGCCAGCCTCCTCCCCCGCGTTCAGCATCTGAGCGCCGTTGCCCTGGACCCAGGTCAACCTGGACTCAACCTGTGACGCCATCGCTTCAAGCTGTGTGACCACGAGCAGAGCACAGAGCCTCCGTTTCCTCATTTGGAAAATGGAAATAATAGTATTTCATGCCTTGTGGCATCACTGAGAGGGTGAACTCCACTGGAACTTAGGGGAAGTCGTGTCCTCCACCTGAGATTGACTCTTAAGGCCTCCAGGACCCTGGAGGTGACAAGGACAGCCAGGCTGAGCCCCAGGGGCCGGTGAAGGTGCTGGTAGTGAGTCGTGAAATGCCACACAGGGCCTGGGCGTCTCCAGGGCTTCCTTGTGGGACCAGAAAAAGATAGATAAACCAGGGCTGGGTCCTTCCTGAGGGTTCGGAACGTCGCCATGCTGCCGTGGCGTGTTGTCAGGAGAATGTTCTGACGTGGCACTGAAAGGAAAAGCACGTGATTTCAAGGGGACCTGCCCCATAAGAGAGCTCATTTGGAGAAAAATTAGCTTTAACTTCCTGGGTGCCAGAGTAGACCAAACCATGCCCTTTGGAAATTGTCTAAGTGTTTAACAAGGAATGAAAATCGCCTGGTGATTCAAAGCATAACTGAAATGTATTCTCGCAGTTCACTGCTTTAGGTTAAATGTCTAATTTGGTAGATTTACATTGGGGGTGCCTGATTTATAAAAAATGTGGACAGTTCACAAGCGACTATTTTTCAGGGGACTCAGAGCAGGCCTTGTTATTTTAATGGTTGTAAAGATTTATAGCTTTTGTACTTTTGTCTACGTGTTCTATTATTAGCAATGCTTTTTGATGGTAAAAGCATAGACAGGAGAGCCAATCCCAATTATCCTCTGATTTCTCTGGGAAAACACACCCCTCTGTGTGGTTTGCTTCATGCGAGGATTTCATTAACAAGTTGTAGGGATGCAAAGGCGCCAGCAGGCCCCTCCCTGCCAATAGCTGGGGTTTTCTCTGTCATCTGGCAGGCGAGGCTGTAGTAAAATATGCAGAAAATATTCAAAGAGCCTCACCCTATCTTTTCCCTGAAGGCAAGGCCCAGGATGCTAGAAAGAAAGAAAGAAAGAGTAAGAAACATACAGAGCGGAAATCGAAATTGAAGCCAGAGCAGTGACCCCGTCAGCCAGAGCCTCTGTGAGGAATTAGCTATGCGGCCGAAGGGTCCCGGGTCCGGCTCCCTGAGGCCCCAGCCTGTGAGCTGCCTGTCCCGGCAGCTGCCCCCATGCACCGCTGATGTCTTTCAGTCCAGAAAAGCAGCTTGCTGTCACCCAGAGGAGCGTGTGGGACCTGCCAGCAGACAGGGGGCGGGGGTGAGGGGGGTAGCTTGGCAGATCAGATTCTCCAGTATCCAAGGGGGTGGGAGGCGTCTGGCAGAAAATAGGCTTTGTTCTATTATTTACAGAAAATGGCAGAAAAAAAAACCAGTCACCGAGGCTGCCTGAAAAGCGGCTTTCCTTCACAGCCGCCTCCCTCCCAGGACACACTCAGCACAACACAGGCACGCGTGGTGAAGGGGAAGTGGGCTTCCCACATCACAGAAAGTGCGGCCGGCCATCGCAGGAGGCCTCTGGGGTCTGGCAGGGGTTGTGTCGGGGGGCCCTCCTACAAGCAGGGAGGCAGGCCACACCGTGCGCTGGCCCACACCAGTAAGGTTGCTGGGACACGCTGACCAGCAGAAGTCGCAGAGACTTCGCATGTAGACAGTGGTCTGAGAGGAGCTCCCATCCAGTCTCGGTGTCTGGCTTTTGAGATTCTTGCTTCTGCGTTTTGCTGTTTCCTTTTGAGGGTTCAGGCTGCCATAGGCAAGCTGTGTTGGAAAAGGGGTCAGTGTCTACAAGTTACATTTCAATTTACCGACAGCTTATATTCCTCCATTAACAAGGAATCATGGGAGAGTCTGTGCCCTAAAACTTGCCCTGGCCACCAGTGATGACATTTGCATAGTGACAAAGAGCATAAACACACAGAAACTCATAGTCAGGCTTTGCTTTTTAGAAAAGTTCTCTCAAAAACAAACAAACAAACAAAAATGTTCTCTCTTGCCAAAAAAAGCACCCAAGATGGTTCCAGAAAACAGATTTCTAGGGGTCAGTAGTGACCTCAGAGGGGAACATTCCTTATTTAGGACCCCTCACTAACAATGAGCCAGGCTCCACTGTGACCCTCCCGTGTGGTACAGTCAGACTTGTTAAATTTATTAACTCTTTGACCAAACACTGCATCCATCAATGAGATAGTAAGCAATGCATTTATCTTAATGGGTTTCAGACTAGTCGTTCTTCCATCCATCCACCTTTCCACCCACCTCTTTATTCCTTCCTCCCTCTCTCATATTTCCCTCCTTCCCTCCATCCATCCACCATCCACCATCCACCATCCA
>NW_017731649.1:288998-300104 GCF_001890085.2 Hipposideros armiger | reverse complement strand
CCATCCATCCATCCATCATCCATCCATCTATCCATCCACCATGCACCCAGCCATCCAGCCATCCTTTCCGTTGTTCCAATAAGGAAAAAGAACTTCAGACAGGCTACTAACATCACCAGAATTACTCAGATAGTTGGAAGTAGAGAAAGAAGATGGAGTCAGGAGCACAATCGGGAAGAAAAAAGAAAAAATGGATGGGATAAAGAGAAACAGAGAAAATGAAAGGCAAATGAATTCAGTCTAGATGGTTTTATTAGAAATGCTCCACTGTGCTGCATAGCAGTGAAAACCGATGAGGAAAGATCAGATTGTCCAAAAGACAATTCTTCACATTTGAAAAATGACTCTTAGCTAATGTCTCCCTAAAATCATACAGCAGGTGATTATAGTAAGTCGGGGGGATGAGCCCTAGCACCGGCCACGTGCTGCTGGCCCACGTGAAGCCCTTAGCTCACAAGAGCCCTGCCTGATGGGCGGGGCGTATGTCGTCTCTGCATACCTGGAGTCGATCTCCCCAATCTCCTGTTAAGCCACCCTGCTTTCCTTTGGGGAATCACTCTCATCCTGTGGTTTGTGAGGGGAGAGCTGTGTCCTCCCAGATCTGCCTGTGGATACATTCTATGCCCTCGGCCACAGAGCTTGGGTCAGAAACGGTGACCCACGTAGATCTAATCGGCATTGGCCCTGGGACTTTGGCTGGAGCCACCAGGAGAGAGGTGAGGGTGTGTGAGCCTGGAGTCTGTGAGGACTCCACAGGAAATAACTTGCTTCAGAAGAGAGGGGAACAGACTCAAGAGACGAGAGAGAGGAGAACTGGGTCTTGAAGACATCATCCGAGCTCGTGGAGCCAAATGTATCCAGACGCTCAGTCGTGGGCGCTAAGGTTCCCACTCTTTTTTCTAGTCAGTTTAAGCGGGGAGTCAGCGCGGAGCCATGAGCAGTGCTGGTTGGTTCAGCAGCAGAGGGGTGCCAGCCTTTGGCTGCTGCGGCCCCTCCGTGGATGGGCAGAGGGGGACGGCCTTGTCTGACCTTGGCATGAGCCTAGGAGGGTAAGCGCAGAACTGCGGTGCCTCTAGACAAGGAGTTCCAGTGACTGCTCGGCGGGGCCCCGGGCAGGACCTGCTCCTCACTGTGGCCGACATCACCTCACCTGCCTGGGGCCCTTAGTCACCCGAGGCTGTGTTGTGTCCTTTGGTCGCTGATATTTTTCTGGAACGTAGCATTCGGTGCCTATGTGACACCTGGCATTTTGTAGTCAAGAATAGTTCCATCCACTTAAGGAAAAAATGTCAGAAGCTGAAAATGTCACCCAGACTCACGGGGAAACGTGATTTTTTGTTCCCTCTCATGTTGTAGCTTTGGAAGTCGGTAACTAGCTGCGATCTAGAAAACCCATCTGCACAAAAATCATGTTTCCAGTGTGTTCTGAAGCCAATAATCAAAGGTAGGAATACCACCCCCCACCCCCACCACTACCCCAAAGGGAGAGAGAGGTTTTGCTTTAGGTGTGAAAGCAAGACATGGATTATACACGCTTTGTCTAGTTACGATAACTTAAGGGGCGATGAAATGTTCATCCAATAAATAACGGAAATCCTCTTTTTTCCTTTCTGCTTTTTCAGTAGCCTAAGTCTCTGAAACATGTCTTCGTTGAATCTCCCTAAACTTTTTGAAATATAACACCCACATTGTCAGATCATTTTTCGGTATGCTGGGCGTTATGACAGGCACTTGGATTGAAATGAAATTATTGCCACCGTCTCTGCCTTCAGGGCACAGCAGCTTCCTGGAGAGAGGAGAGGCAGGTGACATAGCGACGTGGCTGCAGACAGACCGATAAATGTCAGCACACAGCTGTGAACAGAGTCCGCGCGGAGCAGCAGGGAGCAGAGCAGGGCGCCCCCACAGAAGTCAGAGCCGCCGCGGGGCTCCAGCAAGGAAGCCTCTGATGTGACAGCAGTGAGGGTGCAGGGGGCTTGCTCCTGAAGACGCTGATGCTGGCACTCCTGCCCTGGCCCCAGGTTTCAGCATCTCAGTGTCACGGGGGGCCATGCACCTACCCACCGTCACGTGTGGGCAGAGCAGTGCGGTGTTCCCACTGGGGCTTGGTGCCTGAGTGACACGTGATGTTCCGTAGCCAAGAGGGCTGGTGGCGTTGGTTGTGATTTGTCACTGCCCATGTGGAATCGGGGTTTCATACATAGAATAACTCCCTAAGTCTGGAAATGCTAATTTTTAAATTCTTTAATGATGTGAAGTGCTGCTTTAAAATTTCAAATCAGACCAAGAGACATTTATTTGGAAATCAAGCTGCTGTGCCTCTGGAATCCTCAAGGGGAGGAAGGAAACGATAACAGACAAAGCACAGCTTCTGGCACGAGGGTGATTCTGAAAAAGTGGAATGTTAACGTGACACTCATCCTGCACCAGAGTCTCTAGCTACATGTGGTGGCAACTAAAAAAGATAAAGATAGACCATAAATGCGTGGTTGAGCATCTGAGTATATTGGAAGAGCTTTTTCCACAGTCGTGAGCAATTTGCACACATATATTGGGTTGTCGGAAAAGTCATGATGCATTTTTGCAACGAAAAACATAGAAGAAATACGTCATGACTTTTCTGACAATCCAATATCATGTTGCAACAATGCCAGGAGCACTCTGGTTTTCAAGATCTCATTGTTAAGAAACACACAGTATTTCATTTTCATTTTTCATTAATAATTTATTCATGTTTGTGGGGTATTTATCACCTTTTAAAATATGATTTAAAAAATCTTTTTGTAAAATGATTATGTGTTTAATATCTCTACTTTTATAAATGACATTCCTGATTTCTATACTGTTCATAAATTTTGAATTTTTTAAACTGTGTTTCTTTTTTAAAGTTTATGGAATGCTAACTTTAAAATGCCAGTGTTAACACTGTATTGAAAGCATGACATGTGATGGTGCCAGGGCAGCCGTTCTGACCTCGCCCCGGTGGCTGCGCAGTCACTCCTGGCAGGAGGCCAGGACAGGACCCCCCGGGGCTTGTGGCACAGGTGACGCTGCCGGGACTGCATCGCTCACACTCAAGCCCTGTCTGGAACCCAAACGCCTCCAGCCACGGGCAGCGCAAGGCCGGACGCCAGGGCTCAGCCACTCCTGTCAGAGCCCAAAGGTGTGTGTGTGGGGGGGTGGCCACTGTGTTCCCAGCCAGGCGACACCACCTCCCGCCACTCAGTCACAGCCTCCTCTCCTACTGGGACAGAAAACAGGTGCTGGTCAACCCTGAAAACAGAAAAAGTAGAAAGGACAACTGTCATCAGCAGTAGGGGGTGCACAGCACACACAGGCACAGGAGCCAGCGTGTGCACGGAGGCCGGAGGCCAGCGCTGACTGGCGGGGGCCCCGGGCAGCCTCCTCCACCGTCCCGGAACCCAGGGTCTCCATCGTCACCCACGCCCCCCACGTCCCCACCACCTCGCCCTTTCCCCAATTTCTAAGGAGAGCCCTAAATGATCTCCCTCCATCACTCTTTGGCTCGTTTTTGCTACAAAAATTTCCAGTAATGGGCAAAAGTGGAGAAAGAAGGGAAGCTCTCCAGAGAGACTAACCAGCCTCCTCGGCGAACAGCCACGTGATGAGGAGAGAGGGAAAGGCCGGCTGCTGGCGGCCCGGAAGGGCGAGTGTAAAAGCGAGGGGCAGTAGAATAGCTGCCGGCTACAGGGAGGCCCCCAAGGGAAGACAGAGGCTGCCCCGGGTTGGGCAGGGCTCCCCACATGCACGTCCTTCCTGGAACCTCAGAATGGAGCCTCATCTGGACAGAGGGTTGTTGCAGATTAATCATTGAAGTTAGGGTGATGTCACGTGGAGTGGAAGGCGTAAACTCCAACATGGCCCGTGTCCTCCTGAGGAGAGGAGAGTGACAGGGGACAGAGATCTGAGGGATGTATTTACAAGCCAAGGGACACCAGCTGTCACCAGAAGCTGGAAGGAGGGACCCTTTCCTAGAGCCTTCGGAGGAAGGTGGCCCTGCCCATGCCTAGACTTGGGTTTCTGGCCTCCAGAACCGTAAAAACAATACATTTCTGTTGTTCCAGCCAGTTTGCGGTACTTGGTTAGGAAACTAAGACAGGCATCTTAGGGAGTACTGTTGGTGACATGAATTAATATTTCTAAGGACAGGCAGGTGACGCCACTTTCTTCCAGTTATTTCTGGCTACCGAACGGACTTCCTCCCTACGTGGCACCCAGCGCACCCGAGCCACGTGGGGCCCTGGATCGTATCTGGATTACAGTGTGTTGGGGTTGACGCCTATTTCACAGGGTTTGTGAGGATTCAATGTGATGGTGCAGGTAATGCATAGATCAGCATGCCTGGCACATAGCAGATAACCAACAAAACGCCGTAGCATCGTAAAAGTGATTTATTATTGGCAGATGGGCACATGGAAAATATAAAGTGCTGATATGTCTGTTTATTGTATCCCAAGGTTTCCAGTGGGTTTTTGACAGACTATAAATGTGTAAAGATTACATTCAAAGACATAGTTGCTGATATTATATAAAGATATATATAAAGGCCATAAATGTATATGCTGGAAACTCAGAAAATTTAGGGGAAGGATAGCAGAACTAGTAAACTGTGATGGCGCCACTCAAACCAGTTTCAGTGCCCGATCAATTGTCTGTAAAATGGGGGTTTAGCCTAAAGACGAGGCCCGGACCCCGCCGACCGCCTTCCTGTGTACAGGGATGGGCACGGAGTGGGACAAACGTGCCACCGCAGAGTCAAACACTGCCTCTTCCTCGACGTGTGCTAGTACTAGCTAGTCTTTCCCGCCATCCTGTATGGTAGGTATTAATCCCCCCACTTAGAGACCAGGAGCGATGACTCGGGAATTAAGAACTGCCTTGGGGAAGTTGGGGTTCTAGGCCTGGTCTTCCCATCATGGCATGAGGACGCTGTTCACCATCTCTGCTCCGTGATTGCCCCCTGGTGCTGGATATGCACATTAGGATGGGGCTGAGGCATCTTGACCTGAAGGATTACAGAAACAGATTGTGAATTTCGTCCAAGGAAGTCATTCGAAAGTATGCACTTGAAATGATCTGAGTTTGGCTAACAACCCACCCACTTAGAAGCGATGTGAATATGGGTAAGAAGAAACTTCTCTGAAGTTCCACTTGGTGGTCTCCAGTATGGGGATCATAACAACCTCTTACAGGACAAATGGAATGTCCAGTGGGCATTCCCTGGCACTGTGAGTGCCACACAGTGGGACGTAAATAGGGAATGCTGGCGTTTAGCGACTTGGTTAGAGGAGAAATTTCCTTGGGAAGGTGTGCTTTTGTGCGGATACGGTTCTTGTGCTCTGAGCTACACATGGGTTAGAGTTTAGGAGCCCCTCCACACAGTAGACCTATTTAGGGGTATTTTCCCAGAGTGCAGTGACACTGTTTTCTAAGCCCTGCCTCCTTCCAGAAGGGGTCAGCCTCCGTGGCCTTGCCACTCATTCACTTCATGAGGATTTATAGAGCGCTTACTGTGTACCGGGTGCTGGCATCCAGGGGTGAAAAAGACAGGCCATGTCCTGTTTCCTTGGAAACTAATTCTAAAAGGAGGATAGCTCTATAAGAAAGTAAACAGCTGAACAGAAGAATTTCACTCAAGAAGTAGGAGAGTCAGAGTATGAGCGAACGTTGGAGAGCTCCTTAAGAAAATGTGTCAGGGCAGCCTCTGGAGGAGGTGATGCTATAGCTAAGACCGGAATATCAAGAAGGAACAGGCTGTGAGGAGGCCTGGGACAGGGCGCTCCAGGAGTGGGCAGCAGATGCAAGAGCCCTGAGGGGGGAGGAATGGCCAACGTGGAGAAGAGGGGGGGCCAGTGTGGCCAGAGACCACGAAGGGGAGGAAGTGAGGTGGGAGAACGCAGGCTCCATTTGCCAGGTAAGAAATCTGGATTCATCGTAGGTGCCCCGGGACGCCATCTTGCTCTGGGAGATGGGACGAGGGACTCACCTGACACAGTCTGGACCAGCAAGAGTCCCTTTTCTGAGAAACTGGGACCAGGACCCATAAACTGAGGTGATGTAACCGAGTGGTCTCCCAGCACTTCCAGGGACGAGCTAAGGGCACGCTGTGAGCTGAGCAAGACGCTGTGGCCCAGCCGAGGAAATAAAGGGGAGGCCGTGCGAGCCTCTGGCGGCTTCCACCGCCCGGGAGGCCCCCTTGTCCTCAGGGAGGCAGCGCTGGATCCCAGTACTGGACTGTCCTGAGTGCCCACAGCTTCTGCCAAGACATTCTGAAATGCAGGGGAGGGTGCCGCTTGGTGCCAGATGAAGGCTGACCGCCAGCAATCCATCAGCTGCCCAGAGGTGCTACTGGCCCACTGGAGGTCATCGTGGAGGACAGATCTAAGATGGTGGTCCCCACCGCGGGGCTGCGAGCAAGATAACTGCCGAGCGGTGTCAGGAGGCCGACAGCCAGGCAAACATTCACGATCACACAGGCTGTCTGGGTAGCTGGGCTGGCGTACGCGCCCCCGGCCCCCGGAGTTGGCGCGAGGCCCAGCTGGGACAGTCTGTGATGGCGCAGAGGCAGCCACCCGATCACGTGACAGCCAAGTGCCTGTGATGCAGAGTCCTAAGGGGGAGGCCAGCTGCTGCTTCCGGAAGTCCAGAGGGTCAGGAAGAACCAAGCGGTGATGTGTGGGAACGGGAGTGAGCAGCCTGTCCTCGAGGGCAGCCACCAGCGCTGGGATCAAGTGTCATGACCTCAGGGAGAGTTTAATTCGCACTGGAGAGGGCCGCACTGGGCGGCTAAAGAGCTGGGTGTCCACACATGTGTGACCACAAAGGGCTCAGGCTCCCAGGTTACAGCTGGGAGCGTCACTGGCCCCAGCAGAGTGAGTCCAGTGTTCTGCAGTCTCTCGCCCAAACATGTGCCCACATCAGATTTGTTCACCAGCAGGATCAGCTGGCAAAACCCCTGCAGCCTGGGCTTCAGCAGCCCCCAGACATGGGCCAGGGTTCTGCTCGGACCTCATGAAGCCCAGGCCCTCGGCCTGGTGTCCCTACAGAGCGGGCAGGGCTCTTGCCATGCCTGCACTCATCCAGGCAGGGCCCCACAGGGTCCCTGCAGTGTCCCAGCACTCAGTGGCACAGTGCTCCCATCTGCTGCTGGCTCTCGGGCCTGACTGTCACCTGCCGGTCTGGGGAGCTGGCCTTCAGATTGTTTAGCCTGTAAGCAGTGCCCCTCCTGCTGCTCAGAGGCCACCGACAGGGTCCTGAGTGGGGGTCCTTCCTGCTGTGTTCCCCAGCTCAGCTCTGCTGGGCACCCCGCTCACAGGCATTACCCCAGTGGAATGAATAAACCTTTTTTTTTCATCTTGAAAGTCCAGGAAAACCAGGAGCTGGGGGGTGCACGTCCCATCAGCCAGGTGGTGCTTTGCTCAGAAAAGTAGGAAATTCCTAAAAGCAGTAACCAGCTTTACATAAGGCACATGACGTAACGGTACGTGACGTTTTGGAAGCAGATGTCCAGTTGCACAGGAAATTGCACTGGAATTTTCAGGAGAATGGGCAACTGCATGGGAGGAGTGACACCGCTCTCCACAAGTGTCACATCTCCTGTTTCACAGCACGCTGTCCCCCAGACCCGCCGCTGTGCTCAGGTTGCCACTGTGTGGAGGAGCCAGCTCTGCTGTGACAGGTCGGCTCTGTCCCCATGACCAGCACTGGCCGGTTTCTGGCACGTCCTCGGATGTGCACATTCTGTCGGCTGCTAACTGAAGCCGCGGCGTGCCATACATCCCAGCAGTAGACGGGATGCCCAGACTCTCCCCTGTACCCGGCTCCTCTGTGATGTGTCTGCTTTGAGCTCCTGGGGAAAAGCAATTTCCTTATTTTCGTGTCAAAAGTGGGAGGTTCTAGGCGCCGTGTGTGAGGACTTCAAGGGGCTGCTGTGGGGTCGGGAGAGAATCTGTGTGAAAGCCCCCTTGCTCCTTAGAGGGCTGTGAGCAAGATAACTGCCGAGCAGTGTCAGGAGACGGACAGCCTGGCACACATTTGCGATCACACAGGCTGTCTGGGTAGCTGTGTCAGGGCTGTCTGTGCCCAGAGCAAGGAGCAGGTGTGCCTCACTGCCAGGTGTGCCTCACTCCCAGGTGTGCCTCACTCCCAGGTGTGCCTCATTCCCTGGGGCAATCTCCCAGAACAAGCAAGGTCAGAGCTTCTGAGAAGAGGTGAGGCCTCCTCATGGTAAAGTTCATAGGCGATTTGTGCATAGCCCCAGAGCTTTTCTGTTGGTGGGCCCTTCAAATCTGGCTGCACGACACCATTTTATGTGACAGATACATTCCCAAGAGCTAAAAATAAATCTAGCTTGATCAGTTAAAAGAGTGAATTCTTTCGTGATGTGACAGATTACCTCACGTCCAACGCCCAGGGTTTCAAAATTGCATCAGCAGTTCTGTAAGGTTGTGGATTGACATTTACAAAGGAGATGTTTCCTGTGGCTTCTCACCCTATTTCCTTTGAGTTCCAAATACTTGCCCCCACTCTTAGTAGTTAATCATTATTGGGCATGCTAACTACTCGTCCTACCCCCCCCCATTTCCTGCTGAGGATGCCAGAGAAAAGAATCTAGTTTTGATGACATTGACCTAAGAAACGCATGTCCGTGTGGGGGCGCAGGCCTCTCCCAGCCTGCAGTGGTGCTGCCACAGTGACAGCAGTCGGGGTGGGCTCATACCCGCCCACGCGCAGGTGAAGTCACAGCAGCACAAACTGACTTGCGTTTGGCAGTGACGTCAGTGGACACAGTAGACAGTCTATAGATTTAGGAATGAATGAATGAATGAATGAACGAACGAACGAACGCACTCCATAAAGGAACACACCAGAAATCTCAGCAAACATCATACGGCGCAGGGCATGACATTGTAACTTCAAGTCCATGACCAACTGGCTTCAGACTCTGAGACCAAATGCATTCAATCCTATTCCAGGGTTTTGTGGGGGGAGACATGGTGATGATGGCATGAACTTGGAGAAGGCTGGGAAAATGTATAACACAGTGTCTGACGGCTCGGTGAAGAAACGACGCGATTTTGGATCCTGGTAGTCCCACACTTTAGTCTGAATGGTAGCAGTTGTCAGACGCTTATTTTTACCTCTGCTGTTTAAAATGCAGAACAAAGTAATTTTGAATTTTTGGTGGGTGAGGCATTTTTCCTAAATAAGTTGAATCTTAAATTTAGATTGTGGTTGTTGAGTAACACTGAGGAGGAAATACTGGTGCTGCTTAAAATCTTAGACCAGGTGAGACAGAATAATGAATTATTACTATACATCAAGCAACTAATATTTATCAGTGGGCTGGCTTCTAAGTGCCAGTCTACGGAGAGCTCATGTGGGAGGTGTTATAAGAAAGAAACCGAGATGGAAATAAATCCTTGGAGAAGAAGGAACACCCCCAAATGCGGGGCAAGCAAAGCGTCCCTGACTCAGTCATCTGCTGGTCCCAGCCCTGGGCGGGGAAAGTCACCTGGGACCTTGGGAAGTTTTCTCTAATGGGGATTAATCAGACCCATGGGGAAAGGAAAAGATACTGTTTTAAAAATGATTCAATTACCAAAATATCTACATGAAACGATTAACACTTGAAACTAAAAACTTCACAGGTTTAGGAGGCTACTTATTGTATCATGGTGTTCCAGCCAGACCTGGGACAGGCGCTGCTTTAGGGAAGACGATTAGGAGGTGCAGTGCTGATTAGGGGGACCCAGAAGTGGATGACCTGGAAATTAAACATAACAAAACCTCGAGTTATTATACTATTGGATATTATTTTTGACAGCTATCGTTTATTCAATATCTACAATGAGCTAGGCATTTTTCCATGCATTGACTCACTAATTCATTTCATCCTCAGAATAACCTTGCAAAGTAGTTAAAAGTTTGTGTTTATATTAATTAAGTGGTCATCGGATAAAATCTGAATATGATGGAGTATGATGAAAAGCGAGCCTGCTGAAACCCTCAAACTCCAGCCCCCACCACCACCACCCAGTCCCTTCTGGGAAGGCAGCCGTCAGTGCCATTTTGACACATTTCCTTCTGGATATATTTTATGTACATGCATAGAAATGATAAAATCCTACGCACATCCCTCTGTGGCTTCTTTTCACTTTGCTCCTCGCAGCACGCCTCTTATTTCCACATAATGACTCAGTACTCCGGCATTGGTCCGCATCCGCACACACAAAACGTCACTCATGTTAATGGCTGCACAGAGTTCCTCCGTCCCTTAGTTGATCTGACCCTCGTCAGGGACACTTTGCTGCCATCTGTTGCTGGTACAGACAGAACTTCGGTGAATAACCTGGCATGTGAGTCCTTCCACACATGTTGGATTGTCTGTGACACGTGGCTTCTCAAAGCGTGGACCCTGCAGGCCTGAGACCCTTCCGGAGGTCTGCAAGGGGCTTCATTCGGATGAGGCCATGGTTCCTCCGACATCAACCAAACCGGCGTTTCTCACAGGCTGGATACAGACATAGACGTGGGGTCCAGATGTCTTCTCAGGCCAGATGTTAGAGATTGGCAAAAATGAACAACAATGCCCTCTTTTCCCAAATTCTTTTGAAAATAAAATTTTTAAAATTTAATTTAATTTCATTATTAGTTTCAGGTGTACAAAATAACATAATGGTTAGACGTTTACACCCCTCACAACGTGAGAACCCCCCTCCCCCAATCTACTGCCCCTCTGACATCGTATAGAGCTGTTACAATACCATCGACTCTATTCCCTATGCTGTACTCCACATCCCGTGACTATATATATATATATATATATATATATATATATATATATATATTTAATTATAGTTGACATTCAATATTAGTCAGCTTCAGCTTCAGGTGTACAGTGCAGTGGTCAGACATCTACACAGCTCATGAAGCGGTCTCCCTAATAAGACAAGTGCCCATCTGACCCCCAACCAACTCTTTACAACATTATTGATTATATTCCCCCAACTGGATTTCATATCCCCATGGCTATATTGTGACTACTAATTTGTACTTTCTAATCCCTTTACCTTCTCCCTCATC
>NW_017731649.1:235903-288173 GCF_001890085.2 Hipposideros armiger | reverse complement strand
CATTATTCAAGAACTTATTATTTTATAATATGATAAATATCTTTTAAATATCTCAGTTTTAATCTCTAATGTGGTAAATATCAGTAGCTTTTGGGATCCTCAGTAATTACCCAAAAAGTTTAACAATTGCTGCTATAAGTTATTGTAATAGAAGTGAAATTGATAGGTAAGAGATACGTGCTTTATGTTTCGACGGATATTGTCAGTGTTCTCTTCATGTAAGTTGTGTCACTTTCACTTCCTGCCGATCACGTGTCAGGACGCGTTTCCTCACAGCCTGACCAGTCCCGGGGCCTGTAATCCCCCATAACCTGGGTCACCAGATGGCTGAAATGAGTTCAGTTGTTTTCAGGAAACTTTTCTTGCTCCTTCTTTTAACATTATAAAGGAATGGCATAAAAATTTACAGAATGGGTGTTAGCAGCTTCAGAAATTCCAATAGCAGAGTCCACGTGTACGACAAGCGTCCCCTCCGCTCTTACCGGCTCAGAGGTTAAGCCCCCGTGAAAAAGCCTGAACGTGGGCGAGGTGCCAACGCGCGATTCGGGTGCTGTGCGCTGAGTTCGAAGGCTGGTCAGACGTCTTACCCTGTATAGTGCTTCTACATTCCTGTTCATTTCCATGCATAGAAGAAACATATGATCAACACCTATAGCGAAATCAAAGAACTCTCGATATGCGTACAATTTTAAGTGACTGGAATTCCTGTGTAACAGTTCAGTTGGCGGCGTTTTGCCCCTTTCTGGGGCACACAACCCAATGGGCTGTGGTCCATCTGCGCATAAGCCCACGTTGGTCATAATTTTATTCCATGTGTGCTTGCTACGCACTTGTTAGCTTGGTAGTTCGTTTATCAGACAACACTTAGGGAGCACCTGCTAATGCACCATAGACGGTGCTGTGGATGACGTGCTCATGAATTAGGCTGAGTTATAGCCCCAGGACTCAGGGAAATGGGAAATGAGTTACCAGTCTCCTGTGATCTACAGGTAACTGACTTGGGTGACAATATTTAGCTATAAACCTATTGGTTTTGTAGAGTCACTGGCGTGTGTGACATCTGACTGTGACACTTAGTATTTGGATTGAATTGTGTCCCCCCAGTAAAGCTGTGTTGAAGTCCTAACCCTGGTACCTGTAAATAAGGTGCCTGGAAATGAGGTTTAGGCAGATGTGATCAGGTTAAGATGAAGTCGTTAGGGTGGGCCCTCGTCCATGTGATCGGTGTCCTTATCAGGAGAGGAAAGTGCCACATGAGGACAGGCAGCAGGAAGGTGGCTGTGTGATGATGGCAGAGGCTGGAGTGATGCAGCCACAAGCCTGGGAACAAGGGACAGCAAGGACCGCGGCCGCCACCAGAAGCTGGGAGAGGCGAAGGCTGTCCCAGGGCCTCAGGGAGAGACAGGCTCTGCTCTCACGCTGATTTCAGATTCTGGCTGCCGGGGCAGGGAGCCAACACACTTCTGTTCTAAGCCCTCAGGGCTTGGGACTTTGTTTCAGCAGCCCTAGGAGACGCATCCACCTAGCTCCAGAGCTGGCGTGCGACATGATTGAAGCCCTTCTTAATAAAATAACCGCGATCTCCTTGACTGTTCTGTGGTGCTTGGCTTTTTTTTTTGGTGGGTGGAGCTGGAAAGTGCAAACTGATGTTTGCTCAATGGGGACCCTGATGGCCACTTTCGTTCTCATTCATTCAGTCAGTCAGTCAGTCAGCCAGTCAGCCAATCAGCCTGTCATTCAGTAAACACCAAGCATTTATTAGGAAGGATGCTTGGTGCTTTTATTTCTGACTTTGTCACTCTCAGTTCAATTGGCTTTAACCCAGATTTAACCAAATACAGATGCTGGTCCACCTTTGCAGCATCGCAAGAGTAAGCAGGGGAAACTGGCAGTCGGGGAGAAAGGAAAGGATGCCCCCAAAAGTAGCCCAGACTTTTATTCTTCGGGATCCACACTGAAGCATCAGGGGGCAGTTAGTGTTTTCAAAAGCGTTTGTGCTGTTACGGTGGAAGCATCGCTTTCTGATCCCTCTTTCTTACTTTGACTCCTACGTTCATTCCACAAATGTGTCCTAGGCACTAAGTGCCACACACTGTATTTTTTTGCTTGACATGCCCAAACTAATCACATTTTAGCTAAAAGTTTAAAAATAACTAACAAGAGCTCCCTGTGTGGCAGGACATTCAGGATCCTGGGCACGAGGGCTGGGCTGGGGGCTCAGGCTGAGCTCATCCGTGCCCCCTCCGTCAGCCTGGGCAAGGGAGGGAACGGGCAGCCTGGGAGGGAAGGACAGCTGGCCCCTGCAGGAATGCTGTAAAGGGGCAGCGTCCCGCGCTACACGGACCCCATATCAGGCCCATGAGTGGGGGACACAGAGAGGCAGAGCCCCCATCTAAGTGACGTCTCAGGAAAAGGGCCAGAGTGCAAGGCGGTGCTGGCAGCTGTGAGGCCAGCGTGGGTGGAGGGAGTGTAAGGAAGGGGTGTGGGCTTAAACGACGCAGTCCTCGGTAATAAGGAGAGAACATCCTTTGTTTTTCCTGGATATTGAGAGACCTAGTTTCTTCCCCTGGTTAAGGTTTCATGTAAAATGTAGGTCACCCAGCCAAATGTAAATTTCGGATGGATAATAAATATTTGTGATGTATGTACCAAATATTGCAAAAGACATATTCATGTTAAAAATGTATCTGTTGTTTATCTGACTGGTAACCATACCTTTTTTATTCTACACATGGAAAATTCAAGCATAGACTAGCTCTAGAAAAACAGACAAAAATCGGAGGGGCATGGATTTTTATTTGAGGAGATGCACTGTACTGTTTGGGGTTTCAGTTAAGTTCTGTGAGCTTTGATTTTTCAATAAATGAACAAACATGGAAGCACAGAAACACCTGCCTCTAATACGCTCCCAAATCCATCATGAGGATGAATAAAAAGAAAACACGTGGCTGTTCCCGGAGCTCCTGGGGAAATCGCATTTTGTAATCAAAGGTATTGATCGCAGTGATTCCTGTGGAAGCCAGCATGCAGGATGGGCTCGCGGGCGGGCCTCTGGAGCTGGGCTGGCATCGCAGCCCTGACTGGCCAGCTCCCCACACTGTCACAGCCCCTCGCGGGAAGGCAACCGTGCCCTGACCTTCCAGCCCCGGAGACCATGGCTCAGGCTCTGTTTCTGTTTCCCTCCCCTCCGGGGCCAGGACCGCCCCTGGTGCCAGCCTTCTCCTCCACCACACCACTGTTCATTTAATACTTTTAAGGGAAATCTTAAACAAGCTTGGAAAAGATGCTGCATGGATCTATTGCACGTCTCTCTTCCATTGCCCATCCATGTGCAGGCAAGTGTGTTTTGTCTTCCTCTGGCCATTGTAACCAGTGAACCGTGTCGCCTCAGTGTTTTTACGCTTGAACTCACAGTGAGACTCGGATAAAAATGAGTATTTTGATGGACCCGCGTTCAGACTCCATGTTATTACAGACTCCCTGAGGGCATGTGGTGTTAGACTGTTTGAAGTTCATTATTTCAGCCTCATCCTCTTCTTTCTGTCTATCTTCCGTGCTATTGTTTAATCAAAAGGTGGCAGGCAATGGTCGATTCTGGTTCTGAAGCTCAGGAAATGTGTTTCATTTCCTCCAAAGGAAAGCGGCCTTATCAAAACAAGGGGGAGCTTCATGATCACTAGCCAAACGCAACAGTGAAATCTTAGACAAACAACAATCCAATGCAGCACTGGTCACGTGGCCTGCTTTTGAAAGAAGGAACTGTGGTTAAGATTTGGAAAACAGCGGGAGCTTTTATGGCCCTTTGTCCAATACATACATTGGTTAAACCACCGTTTCCCCTATCAGCTATTCCGTGAGGGCGTTTGCGTGACTATTATGAAACAGGTGATCAGACTTTTACCTGTTTAAACAGGACATCAGATCTTACGTGAACTTCGACTGGCAACGTCGTAAAAAGCCTCAGAGACTCTCTCGGTGGTGGTGGCTGCTGCATAATTAAAACAGTCTCTCCTGGGACTGATAATTAGTAAGTCAGCTATAAAGTCATAAGCATTATTCCTAAAATACTTTTAAAAAGTTATACAGTTTTTTATAGGATGGATTTAAATGGGCTCACCCCTGCCCCAAATAATTTTTTCAGGAACATGTGTCCCCTGTTACAATACTTATACATTTTCACTTCCTTTTATAGAACCAAAGCTCTTGTTTAAATGTTTTTTTATGGTTAGCAGTACCCCGTGCTTCATATGTTCTAATACTTGTCGCTGTTGTTTTTGCCATTCTGAAAAATCAACCCAGAATTCTAGTAAATCCACCCAAATTGGAGGCCTTGACTCACACATGCATGGTGTTCCCTGTCACAGGAGGTCCTGGTTTGGTACATACGAATTCCCCAACTTTTTCTTTTTTTTTTTCTTTTTGTAAATGGAATAATATTTTGAATGTAAAGAGGTACCTCACAATAGGAACCTGTAAGGGATCCTTTTGAAGGGCAAATACTCTTTTTTTTTGTTTTTAATGAGGATGTAACTGTCATCCCCTAATTCATCAGTGCCCTTCAATTTCCCTTCCTTGTCTTCTTTTAAAATGGAGGCACACTGCGTTGGATTTTTCTTCCTGTGTTTCCATCATCAAATGCTATCACGACACATCTAGGCTTTTACAGATGACATTCCGTGAGCACAGCATCCAAACCAAACCTCAGGATGAGTGATGGAGGGTTGGTCTGAAAACAAACAAGATCTTTAAAATCCAGATGAGCCGGGATGCACAGCTCTGCAAATACAGCAAAATCTGTTGTTCCCTTTGAGCTAAACCTCAGGTAGAGTGACCGCTACGTCAAGGCCATGGGCATGTCACGCTGAGCCAAGCCAGCCTCACTGCCCCACCGAGTTTATGCCCGTATTCCATGGTTTCTGGAATGGAATGTAAGATTCTTCTTACCAGGTAGCAGACAAACATATTTCTCCGATCCATCTTTCTATTCTCCTGCTCAGCAGTACCCCTTGTTTTCCACCTGGATTCCTGGGTCCTGCTGTGTCCATCGCGTTGGGGAAAGGGAGGGACGTGTGTGCTGACTGATGTGTGAGACTGAGCTAATGAAAGTCGATAGTCCATCCCGACAGAAGCCTGGGGCCCGAGGTCTGAGACGTTGGGAAGGTGCCCTGCATGGACCCCATCAGCTGTCCAAGGTGAGCCTGAGTCTCCTAATCTTTTAGATAAATAACGAGGCACAGCGGATAAGCTGTGCTCCATAAACCAAGGCCTTGTGCTAATCAGCACTCTAGTTAATGCAGAATCCAAGCCATTAGAAACAAAGAACAGGGACACATTTAACGAGTGGACAAGGACAACTGGTGTCAGCCAGGCTGCCTCGGCCTGTGCGGGGTGGCATGGAGGCAGCGCCTGGGTCATGTCATCTGTGTATCTTCAGAGCCTCGGGCCAGGCCTGACACGCAGCTCTCTGTGAATATTTAGTAAATTGAGTTACACTTTTGAGATTATGATGTAGTTTCCAAGTCATAAAGTTCTATGAGATTGAATTATTTTTAGTTTAGCATTAGAGTATTTAACAAATTCTTACTGCTTGGCAGTTAGTGGTCTGTGTAGCGCTTAGGATGGTTGCTTCCTCACTGTCGTTGCGGTGGAAGTGAAATTTCCTAAGGAGTCAAACCTGAGACTTTTTTCGGGTTTGAATTACCATGAAAATTCAAGTCTTAAGAATCTCAGTAGTTGTCTTTAATCCACAACTTTAGTTTCCCCCAACTAATTTAGTTTTAGATTGAAGAAAACTAAATGACATTGGCACTTCACTTCTGGCTCACCAATGCATCTCAAAAGCATAGATGCTTGCTGAGTTTTATTTCATATAGCCTTTTGATGTCTTAAAATTTGGTTATTTTTTTAACATTTATAAATTCCGATAATACTGGCTACATCCCTTATGTGATGACCAAAAGGTAGGTATGTTTGTTTTTGAGACAAAACCAGTGATCCAAGAACAGCAAACTTAGTGATTTTGACTGACCTGGACTAGGTTCTCACCTCAAAAACTATGCAGAACCTGGGACGGTGACGATCTGGGGAAACGCTGTGGACTGGAGTTGGGGGAAACGTTAACAAGTGGCAGCCTCGGCGTTTTAAACCCAGGCGGACTCCTCCGAGGGGACGTTGCAGGGGGAATTCTCAGAAGTCACTCCTATGCCTCTTCTTTGCTGTGGTTTCAGAAAATAATAGACTATTTTAAGACTTAGAGTAATTCGGGAGACATGTTTAAGGTAAAAGGAAATAAATTGCCTTTCTAAAACATGTCAAAGGGAATCAGGAAACTATTCACATAATATTTATAATAGCTAACATCTAACAGAGCTTCCCTTTGCAGGGCACTGCCACATTGCAAATAGGACAGAGAAATCCCGTGGGTCCGAGCTCCCAGGGAAGCCACAGAGATGGGGCCCAGCTGGCTGTCACGTGTGAACATGGAGAAGAGAGACGAGTTGGGAGGGCGGTGCTTAGTGAGAAATATGAGAATAATGTGAGCTGAGGCTTGAAAATGAGGATGATGAATTGAACCGCAATTCCGTGTTTCTGTAGAAAGCCTCAGGTCATAACGCTGAAAGTGGCAATTCTCCCCAAATCGATCTATCAGCTCAATGCAAGCCCAGTCAGACTCCCAGTGGGGATTTTCATAGAGCTTGACAAGCTGACTCTTTAAAAAAAAAATACACACACACACACACACACACACACACACACGAAAGCTTGGACAAGTAAGTTCACGACCTTTCCACTTACACAGTGTAAAGTTCATGGATTTCATTGGCTGATATAATATTTTTGAATATATATATCTCTATCTATATTTCTATATATTTGTGTGTGTGTGTGTATATATATATATATATATATATATATATATATATATATATATATATAATATTAAAGTCCCAGGAATAGTCGACACACGCAGGGGGAAGGAACTTGATTACCAGACATCCATATTTATTATGGAGCTATTGCAATGAAGACAGTCACTGCGATGTAAGAATACAGAAATTGGCCAGTAGGATAGGATTGACAGCCCACACGTATAGGAGCTTACAGAGCAGTACAGAGCAGTCTCAGCATTTCCAAGGGAAGAGGCACCATATTACACATGGAGCCAGGAAAAGCGACTGTTCGTGTGGAAACGTTCATGAACTTGGGTTTGTACCACATACAAGGCGATTCCAAAAGGCCTCAGGGCTTGTATGTCATAAGCAAACGCTTTTAAACCTTTAGTAGAAAATACAGATATAGTCTTTTTGTCTTTGGGGTAAGGAAGGACTTCTTACATAAGACTAAAAAAGTGTTGGGCCGGCCGAGTGGCGCGATGGTTAAGAACTCTCTTGGGATGCAAGAGGGCCCCGGTTCGGATCCCACATATGAGGGCCAGTGACACTGCCCTCCACAGCTAAGATGCTGAACAACAGCTCAACCTGGAGCTGGGCTGCCATGAGTCGCCGGCGACGGCGTGGGCTGCAGTCCCTGTGGCAGTGGGTTGCCATGGGCTACCGTGTGTAGCCGGCGGCCAGCGTGGGCGGCCAGCAGCCGCAGTGAGCGGCTGTCCAGAAGCCGGCGACTGATCTGCCTCGCCAGAGAAGAGCGCAATGATGGTGCCAACTTGGGCAGTGAAGCAACATCCTCCACAACTAGATTGAAGAACAAAACGACAGCAACTTGTCTGTTCCCCTTTCCCCAATTCCCCAGCACTGTTCCCATCCCCCCAATTCCCCAATAAAAATCTTAAAAAAAAACAAAAGTTATTTGCGATATTTGCTAAAAAAAAAAAAAGACTAAAAAAGTGTTAACCACAAAAAAATGAACACATTTGATTATAATAGCATTATAAATTCCATTCATCATAAGAAAAAAACACAGACTGTAAATGGGAGAGAATATTCTCAATGCACCTAACCTGAACGCATCAGTGTCAAGAATACATGAAGAACTTAAAGTCAATTAGAAAATGATTAACAACCCAGTAGGGAAAAAAAGGGGGGGCAAAAACCTGCCAGGCGTTTCAGAGATGCAAGCACACACACCCAGTAAGGAAATGATTGTTAGTAATCAGAGAAATGCAGCTCTCAGTTTCTGATTCAGCAGCTCCGGGGGGGAGGGGAGGGGAGGGACTCGAGAATTTGCATTTCTAGCGAGTTCCGAGTTCCCAGCTGCTGTGATACGGAGACTCAACTTCAATAACTTTTTGCTTCGAGACTAGCTTTTAAACGTAAAGTACAAAAGCAATGAAATCTAAACACAATATCCCTCCTTAGGCTTACACACACCCATAAACATATACCTGCCAACGCTGTAAAATAACGTCAGGAGAACCATCAACACAAGATTCAGGATAGTGTTACCTGTGTTGGGGCAGGCGGGTGGACGGACAGCGGAGAGGCCACCACCTTGGTCTTGGACTTCCAGCTCCCAGAACTGTGAGACAATAAACTGCTGTTGTTCAAGCCCCAGTTTGTGGCGCTTTGTTACGCAGTGGCAGCCTGAGCTGACTAAGACGCATTCATACCACAGTGGGGTCCTTGCAATTAGAACATGCATGGGGCTTTAGAGTTTGTGGAGTAATTCATAGCCACAACTCTAATCTTCCAACCGCCCTGTGAAATAAACTGGTGTTATCATCTTCTTTCATAGATGACAGTGCTGAGATTCAGAGAGACTGGGCCCAAGGGGACTCTGAGCCCGGTCCACCCACTCTGGGTCCCAGCTCTTGTCACTCCATCAATCCCAGATTATTTTTCGAGACCTGGAGGAAGGTGCTGGTGCCTGAGTGGGAGACACAAAAGAGCAAGGCTGAGGTTCTAGAGACGCACTTCACTTGTGTGACAGCTCTGCCGGGGCCCTGTGGCCATCTCTTGGCCCCACCACGGTTTCTGGCCACGCTCTGAGGAGCAGAGCCTGGGACCTCTAGATGCCAATTTAGAGCTCAGGGCTGTGGTCTTTGTCCTGCCCCTGCCCACAGCCCATCCTGGCAACTTCAGCCCAGGCTGACCCGAACTTCCAGGGGCAGCTGAGGACCAGCCTGATTTCTGAGTGGGGCCCTTGGCGGGTGACACAGGCTGTGCTGATGAGAGCTTCATTCCACACTGACAAGCATCCCCTTTTTTCTTAAGTTGAAGTCTGTCGTACTCCATCATTTCTCTTTCAAAGTAGAGCTCCCGGACCGTATTTCCCATCTCCTCGGGTGAGTTAGTTTAGTTGACACTCTTTTTTTTTTAGCTTCCTTCTTTCACGAGTTCCTTTTTGAATGAAGTCACTGCTTCAGAGGCCACTGGGCCGGTCTAATGTTTGAAGAGCCTGGGATTCATGTTTCCTGTGCGCTGTCCTCACAGTCCATGGCGTCTTCATTCATCGTGGCCAAGACGCCTACAGAGCTGACAATGATTCATTCATTGTCTTCCACGCCTGTTTTGAAAATATATTTGATGGAAGGTCGTCTTCTTTTAACTCCAGGTCCATTTATTACAGCTCAGAGTCTAAACTGAAGTGTAGACAGAAAAGCCCTACATTTGCCTTACAAGCCTCTTGTTTGGGAATATTGTTTGTTCTGTGGGTACCAACTACCTTTCTATGGACTTAGCAACTTGGCCACATTTGCTCATGGAATTCTTCCTTTAACTCCCCAAGACTGCAACCCCCTACTTTCTGAGCTTTAAAACACAAACCATAATTGTCTACAGAGAATCCCTAGTATCCTTATGAATGATTGTTTTCACACAGCCCCTGAGAAGGTGGGCCGTCCCGTGGAACCTCATAGGACCTCATTCCAAAGGGCTGTGCAGCCCCTTGGTTAAACTTGGTTGTTCAACGCTGGATGACTTAGTGCACAAGGGACTGTGCTCCTGGGAAGGAGGGCTACGGGCTGGCCCTCCCTCTCTGCCTGGCTATCGTCTCTCCACTCTCGCTCTACCCATTCCCTTTGAACTTCAGACTCCATCTGTGGGCTCTGGCCTGGGAGCTGGGCCTGGAGCTGCCAACCCGGGGCAGCACAGTGCCCCATCTTGGGGGTATTTGTTGGCACCAGTGGGAGGTGGCAGCATGGTGGGAGGCAAAGGGCCGTGAAGCCAGGGTCTTACCTGCTCAGCAGTCATGTCTCGGTTGTGTCTGTTCAGTGTCCACTCCCTCTTATTTCAATAGCATCTGTTTTGTTACAAGGAACCAGCCCTTCCCTATTGAATGAGCCACAAAATGTTAAAATAGGTATTTTGGCCAAGATTCAACAGATGCCACATGCCAGAGTGAGGTGAGAGGCCGGGAATCAAGAATGGGACCTTCTTCCTTACCTGGGGAGGGTGCCTCCTCCTTCCCATCAGTTCAAGGAAGAGGGGTTCCCGAGGACCAGGGCAGCCTGAGGGTGCCCTGCCTGTTCGATCGTCTGTGGGTCGCAGAGGACTTGGGCCTGATTCCATCTGAAATCTTGGAGCAAAGGACGGGCTGTGCAGCCCCTTGGAATGAGGTCCTACGAGGTTCCCTGGGACAGCAACCTCCCAGGTTTGATTCCTCTTGAGGGGAGGTTCTGGGGGTACAGCCCGTGGCCTGTGCCTGTGTTCTCATTCCATTTCTTCCCCTCCATGGTGACCTGTTGCCCTCATAAACAGCTAACAGGTTAGGGTATAATAATTAAACACGTGCCAAGTCTCCACCATATACTGAGGACTGCAGGGCACTGAGTACACACCACACCATAAAGTTCGAGGAATTCAGGCCAACGTGAGTACACAGGCACTCCCGATGCCCGGCTGGCATTGAGCCCGACTCTGAGCTCGTGAGAGCATCTGCTCAGACCCTCCACTGATCTGTTTCAGATGCCGAGACGCCAGTTCCCAACGGACCCACATGCACGGTCTGGCCGAGTGTCTCTCCTTTGGGTCTCAGCAGGGTACGATTCCCTTTGCTTGCAGTTGGCAGCGCTCTCTAACAGTTCCTGCTGCCACCATCGCCCATAACTCATTTGTGGTGACGCGCCTGTGCTTTTAGCAAGGCTTTCCCAGATAGTATCCCAAATAATCCTCAATAATCGGATGAGTTAGGTAGAGCTGGTAGTGCCTTTACTTTAGTGGCTAGTAAGAAGGTGTTAAAGACACTTCCACAGAAATCATGGTGTTGGGACCATAAACTGGGTGGGCTTATTTCTGAAGGACCCATCCTGGAACACAAGACCTTCACAGATTCAATTTCCTTACCATCCATGTCCAGACTGAGCACACCCAGTAACCCCAGGCAACAGCAGAAATGGGCTCCTACTGTATACAGACTGGTGTGGAAGCGTGTTTTCCTGACAACCGATAAAAATGCTGGTTGTGGAGCTAAGTGGATTGTGCAATTTTATCAACCACGGAGCCGTGATTGTGTTTCTAATATGACAAAGTGAGAACATGAGATTTTGAATATTCCATCTGTGCTGTTACGTTAGCAGTTTGGGGGCCCTTATGTTGTGGTAATGCTCTTTTCTTCTGTAAATACATATTAGCAGATGTGTGTGCGAGCATGTGTGGTTGTGTATATGTGTGTGCACTGCACATATATGTGCTTACAGGAATATACATACGTGTACACACTCAGACATCTATCAGCTTTATCATCTTCCACTTTTCTCTTACAGAAACTTTAAATCGCTTATCGATGATGAGAACTTTCATTGTAACATCTATTTTAAATGCCCTGGCCTGACATACACACGACTAGAACCAATCACTAATTTCGGGTGTGTTCTCTTTATAAAATGCTAGAGGTGCAGACCACCCCAGAACATTCTAACGCTTCCAAAAGACCATGAAGCTGAGGCCACTGAAAAGCTGGCCAGGCACCCCTTCCTCCTTTCATCGCTTGGGCTCTGCAGGGCTGCTTCCCGAAGCAAGGCGCTTCACCAGGTGTGACCCCGCCAGGGTTGCAGACTCAGCTCACGGCTGATCTCTTGGCCCTCACATTTCTGTCTTCATCCCACCACCCACCCGCCTTCCGGCAGCGACTCAATGAAAAAATCACGGGTCAGCCCAAGACCCGCTCAACCTGCTCACCTTCTCTGCGGGGGGTCCGGGGGGGTCCGGGGGTCAGGGGGGGCTGTGGGAAAATCCTGGGCCTGCTTCGCCCTTCTGTAGAGACCTGGATAATGTAAGTGGGCACTGACTTGCTGGGAGCTTTTCTCTGAAGGAGAAATTGGTGTTTTAGCCTCTCCCATCACAGTGTCCCCACTCTCTTGTGGCCACACTGGGGTCACCATCAGCGGCTTACCCTATATGCTCTTCCGGATTGCTGGACATTGAGAAAACATTGGATCTACTCATGAGATACAAATGGCATTCCTGCAAAATGATGAAATTTGCATGAGGAGAAAGAGAAGCATCAATAACTAAGGTGCTCTGTGCTGTCATCTTCAAAAAGAAGTCGAACAGAAGCAGACGGAAGATTCGTAAGGCTGTACGTGAGAGGTAGCCAACCATGGGCGTTAGTTGGGGGGAATCGTGTAAAATATTTAAAGCAAAAGTGTGCAGCAGCATGGGACCATCTAAAACATTTTATTAAAAGCGTCGGAAGGTATCCCACATACCAGAACGCCAAGCGAAGTCCAGTGGATTTTTTACAGACATGTGCCACAAACGAGAAAGCCAAACAAGAGTCTACCCTACAGTCGTCAGGTTTGCAGCACTTGCCTCTTCACCCAACGACAAGGGCTAGTACGTGTCACGTTCAGGCTCTGGGCCAGGTGCTGGCACGAGTCCTCCCCCAGAGCCCGTCGTGCTCAGGCCCAAGCATCTCAGAGCCCAGGGAGCAGATGCATATCACCAAAGATGCGGAGACCAGGAGAAGAGGGTGGTCCCAGACCGAGGGCGTGGCGGGAGGGGAAGGTAATAGAGAGCAGAGTACTGGACTCTGAGGTGAGCAGACCAGGGCAGAAAGCAGCCCAAATGGAAGAGAAAAGATCTTCTATATGCTGGTAAATAAAAGAAATTATAGTCACAAAAGGAGGTGGATGCTGTCAAAGCCTCCATCTTGAAGTAGGGTGAACACTGCTCCCTCTTTTGGAAAATGTGAGCTAATTCCTGGAAGACATAGAGCCTGTTACACCTCAATGTCTTTTTTGCTCTTAAGAAATACCCCACTAAATTGAAGAGCTGACTCCTTACACAGGTGGGAAGGATTAAGATAGACTCATTAGCAACAGAATTGTAGCAAGTGCTTAGTGTGAGCTGGAAGCAGTCTGGTAGGGGCCCTGCTCCCTGAGCTGATGTCATGCACGGGACACGAGCCTGTCACCTTCCCTGGGACTGAGAGCACAATGCTCAGCCTACAGGACGACTGGACGCACTCTGGCGTTCAGTCTGCCCATCGGCCACTGGTCTCCCGCAGCCCCCACTGGACCACAATCTTTTCTCTTCACCTGCTCTTGACACCCGGGACCTCCTCTGCTTATCAGTCTAGACTCGAAAGTAACTCATTTACCAAACACTGACCTGCGGCCAGTGGGGCGCCGAGTGCATTGCCCAACCTGGTTTCAATTTCAGGGCTGGAGGCATGTGAGCAGCAGCAGAGACAGCACCATCTAGGTTAACGGCACAGGTGTTCACCCTTTCTTCATGTGACATACTGATGGAGTGTTCACTGTGCCTTGTCCTCATGGGGCTGACAGTTGAGTAGGACATTTACAAGCAGGGTTTGAAAACCTCCAACAGGCTTCAGCGGAATGAAGACTTCTACTGAGGTGAGTAGAACGTTTGAACCCTTTCCCCCTGTGGAAAGCCATTTTTCAGATTATAACAATTTACGCGTGTAACAAAATGTCCCCGGTGCCTTAAAACACATAATACATGTGCATTTCCTAAACTACATGTGTGCAAAGCCGGTTCACTCCCCCTGGCTCCAACTGAATCCATGCACCCAGCTCCAGCCTGGTCCTCCGGGCTCTCAGAGACGCATTTGCTATTGTTTCCGTCCCCCAGACACTCCCTGTGTCCCCCAGGCTGGCTGGGCTCACACCACCATGCTAGACACAGAGCGGTCCAGGCCAGGCAGGAAATAATTCATTCGTCTTGTACCTCAGAGCCACACTAATCCAAAACATGACTTGTTTTCAAATCTCTATTTCTTGTCTGTCAGGAAGAGCGGTGCCTTCGGAAACAGAGACTGTCTGGGGAGGGGACACAGACATGTGGAGCGGGGGTGGGGGTACGGTGGGGGGTGGAGGGGGCCCTCGGAACATGAAGTGACAACCAGGAAAGGAGGCCAGGGCAGCCTAGCCGCCCCCACCCCCGCTCGAGGACCTGTGTGGATCTCAGCGATTTAACCACCACCGCCGAGGGGTGCCAGTGAGCGCTGAGCTTACGTCGCCCAAATGCATTTCCAATGTTTATCTGAGCAGTGGTGCAGTGCTATTTAGTGGTGCGTCCAAATGACTATGTGTTACATTTTCCTGCACTTATCTCACGGACAGACTTCATGTTTTTGAAGGATCTTGCGTCCTTGTTGGTTTTAATGATTTTATTGGGTCTATCGCTCAGCAAGTGTTTAGAACAAGGAACGGCACAGGGGCAGAGCCCATGTTCTGGAAGGGCCCCTGTCACAGCAGGCCTGCCTTCCTGGATTTGGCGGGAGGAGGGCCCTTTTCTCCATCTTTTTGCAGACAATTGTCAGCCGTGACATTTTGCTAGAGAACCTCCCTCCTCCGCTTTCAAATCTCTCTCTCTCTCTTATATCACATTCATCTCCTGCAGCACCTTGTTTTCCTCGGACTTGCCGTTGCCTAGGAAATTAAACGGCTTGTTTGGGGCCATGCAGTGAGGTGGCTGCTGTGGCCTCTGTGAGCCGCCCCGCCAGGTGGAGGGAGGGGCTGCCTCTTTACGACAAGATTGTCTGCCGAGAGAGCCAGGGGCTGGCTCATTAAGATTTTTCCCATGCCACATCACAAAAGAGGGCTGGAGGACACAAAAGTGCGAGCCACACAGGGTGGGCTGGGCTGCTTTGTCCTGGAGGCCCTGCCTCTGAGTCTGGAGCCGTGCATGCGTAATCCCAGCCCTGGTGAAGCATATTGTGCTCCCGTTAAAGGAAAGGGCGGCCCTGGGGGGGAGCGGCCGCCCTAATTAGGGATGGCTGTAGGGCCTGATATTTCCATAATGCAGAGCTTACATTTTCTCGGGTTGTCACCAAGGGGAGATGGTGAGGATTTAATCTCTGAGAACAGCAATATAAATGCAAGAGGAATGCTTTTTTTTTTTAAGATTTTATCGGGGAATTGGGGGGAGGGAACAGCGTTTGGGAATCAGGGGAGGGGAACAGACAAGTTGCTGTCCTTTTGTTCTTCAGTCTAGTTGTGGAGGATGTTGCTTCACTGGCCCATGCTGGTATTATCATTACGCTCTTCCCGGACGAGGCAGATCAGTCGCTGGCCTCTGGACGGCTGCTCACAGCAGCTCTTGGCAGCTTATACTGGCTGCCAGCCGCTCACCATAGCTTACGGCTGCCCACTGCAGCCCCGCTGCAGCCTACACCATCGCCAGTGACTCACGGCAGCCCAGCTCCAGGTTGAGCTGTTGTTCAGCATCTTAGCTGTAGAGGGCAGTGTTACTGGCCCTCATGTGGGATCTGAACCGGGGCCCTGCGGCTGAGAGCTGGCGTCCCAAGCCAACTCCTAACCAACGCGCTACTTGGCCAGCCCAGAGGAGTGCTTTTGATTGAAGGAATTCCATGTCTAGAAACAGTCCTTAGTGAGTGAGGATCAGAACGCAGCTGAGAAAGCTTTGATGCCGTGTCTTGGGTGCTTTTCCTTGTGTACTGCAGATGTCACCTTACCTCATGGGGCCCTGAGAGCGGTTCTGTCCCCATTTGTTGGCCAAATGAGTTTCCATCCTGAGTGCGGGGCTTCACACCCAGAACCATTCACCACCTCAACTCTCTCGAGTCCTCAAGCCAGTCTTAGGCACCTGTGCCATGACGGTGCATTTCCTGGTGTGGGAGAGGGGAGGAGGGACCATGGGGCATTCTGGTGCCCACAAGGAGGGGCTAGAGCAGGCCCATGCCCAGTCCCCGCCAGCCGTCCTCAATGGTCCTCATCAGTGGGGTCACTCTGCTCTTGGTGACCACGGGAGCCCCTGCCGCCCCGCCCACACCACCATCACCCATAGACAGGTTCTTCGAGTTCTGTGCTTTCTGCTTAAAATTCCTTGGTTCCTGGAATTTCATGAGGCCCAGAGGGATAGGACTCCAGGCTTGAGGCTGCCCCTCAGTCATCCCGATCATGGATTCAGCAGAGGAAGACCTCAGGGAAAAGTCCTCACGGCATTTCTGAGCAGCTGGTCATGAAGCAAAAAGCAGAAGGAGTCCTGAGACCTCCCTGCGGCCTGGACAGGTGAGCAGCAGGGCTGGGGGCTCCTCTCCAGGCTCCCCGTTCCTCCCACAGCACGTGCTGCGTGTCCCCGGGTCCAGGCGGCGCGCTGTCTGAGGTCATCCTGGCCTCCCCTCAGCCTCCTGGGCGGCCGGCCGGGGCTGTTGGCACATGCTCTTGGGACAAGAACATGGGGTCCACCCAGCAGATGACGCCCAGCACCTCCTTTTCTGCACAAAAGAACCAGATTGTTTCTGCTGGATGGAACTTCATCCTCGGCCCCGTCCCCATGGCCTGGCCCCCGTCTGAGGTCTCGGAAGGATGAGGCCCCCTCGGGAGAGAAAGGAACGAGGACAGAGTTCGCCCGCCTGCATGGCATCCAGCTCGCTCCCTGTACCACCGCTGCCTACTGGTGCTCAGCCATCCAGCAGCCCCACCCCCACAGGGCATGGGGACGGGGTGTGCAGATGCTGGGGGACAGTCCTCGCCTCTGTCCCTGCATTTAATCTTCATTTACGCACACACTGCCTCTCTCTTAGGTCATTGGTTTTTAGTATTTTAGTTTAGTTTTGACTTTTAGTTCGACATTCTTCAGAGAATATTGAAATACAATTTTTTTTTAAAGATTTTTATTGGGAAATTGGGGGGATGGGAACAGTGCTGGGGAATTGGGGAAAGGGGAACAGACAAGTTGCTGTCGTTTTGTTCTTCAGTCTAGTTGTGGAGGACGTTGCTTCACTGGCCCAAGTTGGCACCATCATTGCGCTCTTCTCTGGCGAGGCAGATCAGTCGCCGGCTTCTGGACGGCCGCTCACTGCGGCTGCTGGCCGCTCACGCTGGCTGCTGGCCACACACGGTAGCCCATGGCAATCCACTGCCACAGGGACTGCAGCCCACGCCGTCGCCGGCGACTCACGGCAGCCCAGCTCCAGGTTGAGCTGTTGTTCAGCATCTTAGCTGTGGAGGGCAGTGTCACTGGCCCTCACATGTGGGATCCGAACCGGGGCCCTCTGGCATCCCAAGCGAGTTCTTAACCATCGCGCCACTCGGCCGGCCCTTGAAATATAATTTTATTAAAGTGCCTTGGGCTGGGGAAACCGAAGGTCTCAGGACTTGACATTTTGATGTGGGGACATGAGCTATGGGCTCGGCCTGGGCTCGCTCTCAGACACCTGGCACCCCGTGCTCCGGCCCTGGTGAGGGAAGCAGAGCGTTGACGGAGGGACAAGCTAATCAGTGGGTGCTGGGAGCATAACCACCTCTGAGCCCCAGCGTTTCCTCCACGTAATCTGAATGGGAAGTTCACCATGAGCAAAGGCTTCGTTTCTGTGTCCCCTAAACTTCATTTTTCGCTTTAGGATACCGTGATGGCTTAATCCGACGGCGGTGCCATGTAATTCAATCACCGTGGTGGTTAGTTTCATGGGGCTGTGGGTGCCCACATGGGGTGTTATCTGGGTGTGTCTGTGAGGGTGTTTCTGGATGACAGCAACATTTGAGTAGTCAGTGGGCTTCGTAAAGCAGATGCCCCCCCCATGTGGGCGGGCTTGTCCAATCTGTTGAAGGGCCCAATAGAACCAACGGCGGAGGAAGGAGAATTCGCCCTTTTCCTGCCTCACTGCTGGAGCGGGCCCAGCTCACCTCACCCCCTCCTGGCCTCGCCATGTGGATGTACACCGTCGGCTCGCCGGGGTCCCAGGCCTTCCGGCTCGGGCTGAACCTCCCCACCAGCTCCCCTGCGTCTCCAGCTTGCAGACGGCTGTCATGGGGTGCTCAGTCTCCATAACGACATGCGTCAATCCCTCACAATAAATCTTTTTTACCTACACCCTCCTACTGGTTCCTTTTCTCTAGAGAACCCCGACTAATGCACTCACTCTAACCCTAAGCCTGTGGTGGGATAATTCTGGTTTACCCAGAAACCCTGACGCTATGATGAGGCTGCTGCCCTCGCTGAAGGCTGCGCGTCTACGTGCCCTCCCTAAGGGGACGGGGGGAAAGCGTCCTGTACAGCGGCCGGTGGAGCCAGTGTTTCCCACACTTGACACGCGCCCAGCCTCCTGGGGAACCCCGGGCAGCGGAGTGCCAAGGCCCCAAGTGCACTGACTGGGGTCTGAAAGGCCTCAGGGCAGCGGCCCAAGGTCAACAGCACAGCTGCTGTCGCTCCCACCCCACCCCCACCCCCATCTCTTTCTAGTAGTTTCTGGATATTGGCGCTTGGGATCCGAGCAGCCTGAGCTACCTGTGCATTTTCTGACTATATGGTTATGTCCATAGCGGTGTGCTGGTAAACACCTAACAACAGCGTTCCAAAAAGAAGTGTGCGTAGGAACACATACATGTTTATTACGAGTTTTACTGACATAAAGGGTGTGTAGCACACAGTTTACCTACAATAACAGAATACGTAGCCGCTTCATTGTGAATTCCATGTAGCAAGTTGATTCTCACAGGATGTTTCCACTGATTTCCTTTGGATCATGAGTTGACCCATCAGGTTACATGCTCTCTTCCCTACAAATGCACTGTCTTTGCTCTGGTTTGTGACCTGCTCTTAAACTCTCCACCTTTATATCAATCTGTTATACACGTTAAACCGAAGCCTGTTTCAGCCTCAGCTCCAGACCCAGCGCACCCTCATTCCGTGTTGTGAGCATTTCCTCCGTTACTTTCTCACGTCTGGGCCACCAACAAAGCAATCCGTCCAGGCCACGTCGGTGGCATTGGCCAGCTCCTGTGCTGTGTCCTCCCTCCATGGCTGATTTCAAGCCACCAGCCCTGCACGTGGAGGTGGGGAGAGGGCCAGGGACACCTGACCCCAGGGCTGTGACAGCCTCGAAAGCGGAGAAATCGTGGTGTAGTAAAATCATCACGAAGAGTAAGCTTTGAAGGTTTATTTCATTTAAAATACAGTGTATCTCATTAAAGTTTATGTAATTTAATTATTAATCATGGCTATGTTAAACCACAGGCTTGCCAAAATCCTGAAAGTTTAACAAACAGCTTTTGCTTTTTTTCTTTTTAAATATGGGATGCATCAAGAGGGGGATGGAAAGCGCAGAGGCCCAGGAACAGGTAAATGCCAGAGGGGTCAGGGGTAGCACCTTTAGGATAAAAGGTCCTGGAACGTCCGGAGAGGGACTGGCTTTGGGGTTTTGTTTCCTAGTAAGTGACCTGCTCTGCCGAAAGGACCACGGCCCTCCACGGCACGCCTCAGAGGGACACGCCTGCGGCACTGGTGGTCTCGCTGCTTTTCAGGCTGCACTGAGCTGGACCAGAAACCGTTTCGGTTTGTGATCTGTCATCTTTGCAAGCAGGGCATCCAGACACCTCACATTTCTGAAAACATTTCTGAGCCCTGTATTCTGGTCGTTTTCAATCACAAGTCAGAAAGTTGTCATAACGTGTGGAGACGGGTTCGCACCGCTGACGGGTGGTGGTAACAGGGTTGGCACACGCCGGGTTCCTCCTCCCACCGGCTGCCGGCTCTCTGGCGGGAGAAATGCAGTGCCGCCCACACCGCCCTGAAATGCCAAGACCCCCATTCAGGTCCAAGGGCAGTGTCTCCCCAGCTGCCTGCCTGCCAGCTGCTCGCACACCGGCCAGGTGCCGTGGGTGGAGACGCCACCTCCGTCCTCCCCGCCTGCGCGCGGTATGCCCTCAGCTAACTCCCCACTTTCTGGCAGATATTTCCCAACCGTCTGTAACTTTCGATTCTGGATGTTTAAAAACTAGGCCAAGAAAGCAGATTAAAAAAGAAAGCTCTTTATCTCTTATTGACCTGCTTTGCAGAGGCAGGAGCCCCAGGGCGTGTACGTAACAGCCCTCCATGCCCAGGCCAGAACTCAGAGCTTCTCATCGCTGCCGTTGGGCTTTTGGGGACATAGAGGCAGAGCAGGTGGCTGGCCGCTCCCACAGGGCCATAGGGGTGGGGGGCTGGCTGCTCTGTGGGCGTCAGTGGACCAGCATGAAGGCCTACCTTTATCAGTGTACTGAGTTTGCATTTCACCTGCAGGCTCAGGCTGCAGAAATGACTCACCTTGTGCAAATATAACAACAGATGTGTGCATGACAGTGGCAGTTGCCAGTTTTCAGGGTGGCAAGTAACTCTCCCATGACAGGCACACTGGTCTCCCTCACCCTGGATGCCTGGTTCCCAGCATCGGGGTTCTTGGGAAATCTAATTCTCAGTTCAGAGCTGTGGGGGCCCCGGGATGGGAGTGAAGGCTCCCCGAGGTTCTGAGCGCCTGGCCCCTGCCTTTCAGCCTTCCCGCCTCCACGCCCACTCCACCGGCCGTTCGGGGCCCGGGCTCCAGGAACACCAGTCCTTCCTGCTGTTTGCACAGAGCTGTGTAGACGCCTGCCACCCATCACATTGTTTCCTCAGGCCTTTGGATAATCACATAGGTTGGATTCTGCCTTTCCTCACAGAAGTTGTGGTGTGGTCCCAAGGACACCCCGCTTTGCTAGTTAGACTCTGGACATTCTTGAGCCAACCAGAGGCTGACCCAACCCTGGGGAAATTTCCTAAGTCAGTCAGGGAGGCGGAGCTCACGTCAGTACCATGAACAGGGAACATTAATACAAAAGGCGGTGAAGTAGAGAAAGGGGGTTGATATGAAAAGGGTGAAAGGAGACAGCAGCCACTGCCCCACGCTGGGCACAGTTACAGGAGGAAGCTAGGGTCCCAGAGGGACGGGGCACCCCTGCATGGCCCCATCGACAAAGCCACAGTCCACCCCCGGGTCCCAGGCAGGGAGAAGAGTTCAGTGATAACATGAGAGTATCCAATTCTCCTGGTGGCAGGATCGGGATGGGAAAAGCCCTAAAAACTAGTAAACAGGATTTAAGAGGCGTCAACGTGAAGACCTACAGTTAAGTCATAAAAATCAAGTAACTAAGAAATCGGAGGAACCACTGGGAATGTTGCTGGAAAAGAAAAGTTTCAAGGAAATGTGATGCCCACCTTGAGTGTTGGAACAACCACATCTGGTCAATGAAACCAACAACCAAGACAAGCAGACAACCAATTATAAGTGGCCCCCAAGGCAGGATTAAAGGCAACTTCAAAAGTCCCAGGGTCGGGCCGGCCAAGAGGCGCGATGGTTAAGAGCTGGCTTGGGACACCAGAGGGCCCCGGTTCGGATCCCACATGTGAGGGCCAGTGACACTGCCCTCTGCAGCTAAAGGACAGCAACTTGTCTGTTCCCCTTCCCCCAATTCCCCAGCACTGTTCCCATCCCCTCAATTCCCCAATAAAAATCTTAAAAAAAAAAAAGTCCCAGGGTCACAGATTTTAGCACCGTATGAGGAAGAACCTCCAATATCAGGGCTGCTCTCCGTCACTAGCGTCACTGAAACCAGGAGGCACCAGACAAGGAGATCAGGAGTCGTTACAGGGTTTTTGTGTCACATTGTTAGTTATAGAGAGACACGCCTGGGTGGGGGGACCAGGGAGGCACGAATAGGTAATAAAGGGGAGCCTGTGTAACCCAGAGAGCAGGGCTAGAGCCCGGGTGCTGTCATCAGTGGGGAGATGGAGGAGGCCGCGGGGAGCATTTCGCCAGCTTTCCTTGCTGCTCGGATGTGCTTCTAGCCCAGGCTTGAGGTGTATTTTCATTATTTTCCAGTGTTGGGTGGATGCTGGGTAAGTGCAGCTGTGGTGAGAGTGGGCTCTGAGGGCCCCATTTTTATCCTGGAAGGAGAGGGGAGCCATCAAAGTGAGTGTGAACGGATGACACGGCAGTGCTTTGGACTTGTGTCAAAACCACACAGGCGGGCAGGAGTCGGTGGGAATGTAGACAGAACGTGAGTCGAGCGTTTGGGGGTTCATGGTGCTAGCTGCTTTGATTTATGGTAGTAACTCTACAAAATAAAAAGCTTTTAAGAACTAGGTAGCTAAAAGCTGAAAACCAATAATATACTTAAGAATCACTGAAGATGGTGGAGTAAGGCACTCCAAACTTCTGCCCTCCATAAATATGGCAAAAACTGTAACAATCCATTTTTTTGTTCATTTGTTTGTTTGTTTGTTTTCAGAACTCTGGAAACTAATCAAAAGCCTGCATCTACTGGGGGAACACTTAGCACAGAAATGAGTGAATGAAGGAATGGCTGATAGCAGCTCTGCAGGGAGCAGAGCAGACCTCACTGGGGAGGATTTGCCCTCGGCTGACCAGCCTGGTGGCCCCCGAGAAGGCCAGCTCAGAAGGCTTGGTTCACATCTCCTAATGAGGAACCTGACCAGCGCAGAATCAAAGCGTGGGGCTGCCATAGAGTGGGGTGTTATGTAGCCTTAAAAGGTGGGGGGAATTCTGATCCTTGTGGCATGGAGGAGATGTTTGTGTCTCCCCAAATTCATATGCTGCAGCCCTAAGCCCCAATGTGATGGTGTTGGTTTTGGGAGGTGACAGGGTCATAGGGGTTCAGCCCCCATGTTGAGATTTGTGCCCTTATGAAGGGGACCCAGAGAGGCGATCTCTCCGTACCACGTGAGGGCACAGTGAGAAGACAGCCTCCCCACACCAGGAGCCAAATCGGTCAGCACCTTGATCTTCGACTTCCAGCCTCCAGAGCTGTGAGGAATCAACATTTGCTGCTTAAGCCACCCAGTAATTGTACCTTGTTACAGCAGCCGGAGCTTAGACAACGGGCCATCGTGGAGGAAACCTGAAGACATTAGGCAGAAAAGAAGCCCTGCGTGGTTCACTCGCAGGCACCAGGGCAAATTCATAGAGGCAGAGAGCGGGCTGGTTCACCACGGGCTGGCGTGGGGGCTGGCGGCTGGGAGTGGGGGCTGGGGTGGGGGCTGGCAGCTGGGAGTGGGGGTTGAGAGTGGGGGCTGGGAGTGGTGGCGGGGCTCCTTCTGGGGCAATGGAGAAGTTCTGAAGTCAGAGGGTTGCTAACTTTGTGCATATACCAAAATCACTGAATTTCATACGTTAAAGTGGTTAAGATTTTGTTACGTGCATCTTATCTCAATAAAAATAATGTACATACTTATGAAATAGCAATAAAAGAAGTCTCTTTGAAGTTGGAAACAGAGATAGAGACAGACAGACAAAGGGGGTGAGGACAGAGAGAGACACAGAGAGACAGAGAGAAGAGAGGGAGAGGGAGACAGAGAGACAGAATTGGGGGGGCACAGAGACAGAGAGAGAGACAGAATTGGGGGGCACAGAGACAGAGAGAGATGGCTTTGACTTTCTTCACGACCTCAGTCCTCCTTCCACCCTGGCCCGCCCAGCACACTCCTCACCCCCGCCGGCCCCTCCGGCCCCTCCTTGGCCGGCGCTCTCCCCCGACCATCCTGAGCAACCTGTTTCTCAGAGGGCATGGATGCCTGGCTGGTTTTGTAGGCTCTGACCCCATATACTTGATCCCATGACATCATCAGCCATGTTGGCCCTGGGACCTCACTTTACCCCAAATGACCTGTGATGGGAACATCCCAACAAAACCATGAACTGAAATAAGGAGCATGCGTGCCCACGAGGGGCAGTTTCCATCCCCTTCGACCCTGATCTCATCCTCGAGTGGGAGGTGAGGCTGCAGCAGCGAGAGGGCCCCCAGCTCAGGGCGATGGCGAGGGGTCTTCCTAGATCCCTGTAACCTCCTGAACCTATCGGTGTAGCCGTGGGCACGGGACCCTGCGTCGTGAGAGGGGTGAGGGCGTAAGGACGGGGAGCAGGGAAGGGAAGGCCAGCAACAAAACCTGAGGACCCTGGACCGAGTGAGGGGACACCCAGGTGCCCTTAGCAAGGAAGGCAGCCTTCGTCACACCCTCCCCTCTGCACGTGGGTCTTCCCACAGGTGAGACACGTCTCGTGGGTCTTCCCACAGGTGAGACGCGTCTCGTGGGTCTTCCCACAGGTGACACGCGCCTCCCGCTCATGCTCATTTCTCGCTTCCTCCCGCCTCTGGAGACATTATGTAAAGTCATTTGTTTGTGTCTTTTTGTGGCCTGGGGTGGGGACCACGGGGGGGTGAATCCGGCAGGCCGCCATCTCAGAAATGACTCCTAGGTCTGTAAACATGGAGACTCAAAGAGAGATGTGTGAGTGGCCTGGAGAAGGGGTCAGAATCAAGCAACAATGCCACAAATGCCACACTGACAGAAACTGGAACCAGTGTGAGCAGCCAGCAGGAGACAGGGCCCAGCAGCCTCCCCGCCCCCCCCACACCCCCGCACACCCCCAGCAGCTCAGCTCACCTGCTGTCAGTCTCGGTGGAGCTCGTGGGAGGGGTGAGGGGCCGACTGCACGATCACCCAGTGCAAACAGCGCACAGGTGCGGCGTCTCACAAGGTGAACTGCTTAGCATTTAGCGGCTGTAATTATCGCAGAAGAATCTGAAGCACATTTGCAGGGGGATGTCAGTGCCTTCCCCCTACAGGTGCAAAGCAAGCGTCCCATCAGCCCGGCCCTGCAACTGCCTCCGACCCCGCCCTCGCCCATCTCTCTCTGCCTCTCTCCTTTCTTCCTTCTTCCCTTCCTTTTTCTTTCTGGAGGTAGAAAGGTTGGCCGGGGGCGGGGCTGGGGGAATTTTCAGATGATGACATTGCACCTGATCCACTCCTGCTCTCTTCCCGGATCATTTTGCAAGTTTGCAGGACCACACAGCGCCATTATTTTTAATGCCTTTCCCTAAGAGTGTATACAATCAGCAAGCAGTTAGGAGTTGTTATAATAATAACACTAACGCCGAGGGCTCGAGCCACATCTGCCGGTGCTGTGGAAGGAGCAGGAACGGTGCCCAAGCGTCCTCCTGGTCTTTCTGGGAGGGGTGACACTGCATCCCATTGAGTTGGACGGACTTCATCTGGCCCATGGAAGGAGTATTGGGTTGTCAGAAAAGTCATGACATGTTTTGTCTGTTGTTCAGAGATCGTTTATTTATATAAAGAACAGAGATCAATCAATGATATACTGCCCGTTTTGTTCGATAACTTTTTGCCATCTTTCAGTGAGCTTCATAATTCCTCATTCATAGAAGGACCTGTCTTTATTTGCAAAAAACTGAACAAGGTGCTGATTTACAGCCTCATCTGAATTGAACGTCATACCACTCAAGGAGTTTTGAAGAGAGCAAAACAAGTGGAAGTCTGATGGTGCAAGGTCAGGCGAGTATGGTGGGTGTGGCAACACATCCCATCCAAGCTCCAATCATTTTTGACAGGTGATCAGACTTGTGTGTAGTCTCGCATTGTCACGCTGGAACACAACTCCTTTACAATTAACAAGCTCTGGATGTGTCTGGATGATGGATTCATTCAAACTGTCCAATTGCCAACAGTACACATTTGAATTGATTGTTTAGTTCCTTGGTCGGAGCTCGAAAACACGACACCTTTAAATCCCACCACACTGAGAGCATAACCTTCCTCTGATGAATGTCTGCTTTTGATGTCATTTGAGGCAAATCATCACGTCAGGAACAAGACCATTTGCGCACCACAATGTTGTAAACAATCCACTTCTCATCACCAGTTATCAGTCGCTTCAGAAAAGGATTGTTTTCCTCACGTTTAATGAGCATATTGCAGATGTTTATATGTGCCGTCAAATGAACTTCTTTGAGTTCATGCGGAACCCAAATATCAAGCTTGCTTACATATCCCAGCTTTTTCAAATGGTTGTGAACGCTTGAATGGTGGATGTTCAGTGTTTCTGCAATCTCTCCTGTTGTGTAACGTGGATTTGACTCGATCAATGCCTTTGTTTTGTTGTCATCAACCTCGGTGGGCCTCCCTGACTGAGGAGCGTTGTTGAGATCAAAACCACCAGCACGGAATTTTGTGAACTATCGTTGGCACTGACGTTCTTGTAGAACAATGTCACCATAAACTTTATGCAACTTTCCACAAGCTTGATGCGCGTTATTCCCTTTATGGAAGTAAAACAGTAAAATATGGCAAAAATGCACAGTTTGGTCTTCCATCTTCAACTTGTTGTAAAATCTCTAAAACTCAACCAAATTGCTCAATTTTTTTTTAGAATAAAGCTAGAACTGTCAGCTGTCAAATGAAATAGCAATAACATAGATGTAAATGACTCTAGTACTTCCAAAAATGAACTAGTGCCATCTGTCACAAACATGCGTCATGACTTTTCCAACAACCCAATAAGAACCCCACTTGGCTTATCCGATGTTTAAAGTGTGGACAGACATACAGCTTTCTGTCGTTTCCTGGGCGCCATCGCCTAGGCCCCCAATTTACTCATTACTGTCTGATGCGATTGTGCTCCCTGCTGATGCAGAGCTGGGTTCGGAGATGACTGAGCCTTTTGCGGGACCTCCCAGAGTATAGACTTTTGGTTTCTTTCTGAGAAGAGAAAACCTGAGTGTAAAAGACTCTGATGGACTGGCCAGAAGAAAATGGAGGGGATATTTGTCCTTTGGCGTCCTGGGGCCGTAGATGTGCCGATTCGCTCTTCCCTACCTGTCTGCAGGGCGCTGGCTGTCTGCAGCAGCTGTGCACAGTAGGGTGGATGCTTCCCTCCTGGGGCCCCTAACCAGGCACCAGCATGGATGCAGTGATTCTAGAATCATGAGGCGCCATCAGGCCATGGGAATGGAGTCATGTCCCCAGGAGCCACCTGGACGGCGGCCATGATCAAGGGCATACACTGGTGCCCAGGGGCTAATGTAAGAGCCTGCTTCAAATCCCACCGATGCTGTGTGGCGTCAGCTAATGACTTTCTCTCCTGGGCCTTAGTTTTCGTCTCTAGGTAGGTGTGATAACGCTGCCCATGCCACTTGGGGAAATGAATGATGTGGCCTGTGCAAAGGGCCTGCTCTCCAGTGTAGAGATCATCGCCGTTGTGGTGCTGTTATCTGGCTGCCCCTCCGCGCTCCTTTGATTCAGAGCCACTTGCGGGACCAAGACCAAAATCCGAGTGTCTGTGCTAGACGGGCCGGGCCAGGCTCATGTCTGCAGGGCGGTGAGGAAAGTCAGGCTCATTAAGCATCTACTGAGAGGGCAGGTGGAGGGACCAGAGACAGAGCAGCACACAGGGCCTGAGAGAGGTGTAACAGCTAAGTCCCGAGAGCTTTCTTGATCCAGGCATAGCTCTCACAGCCTGATGTGTTTTCACTCACTGCATCTTCCAAAGGACCCTGAGCTCACACTGTTCCTATCGTCCCATTTACAGATGCGGAGCTGAGGCAAAGGCACTTGGTTTCAAGTTGAAAGCCACATGCGTCGTTGGTCTCTGAGCTGGCACCAGAGCCCAGGGCCTGTGTCCGGCTGCGCCCTCGGTGCCCACTGCAGTCTCAGCCGAGGGCCCAGCCCAGGCCCCGGAGGGCGGAGCCTAACCCCAGCATTGGACCAGTAGGTGTGATAAAGTTAGACTGGAAAGGACAGAGGAGGGCGTAGCCTCGCTCACATCCCTGTTTCAATCAGATGCCAGAAGTACTGACCAAATACCACGTGGGCGCGAAGCCCTGAGCCGGAGGCCCCTCCGTTTAATGCTCTCCCCACAGCGGCCAGTGGTCGTGCACACCGAGGCCCCTGGGGGGCAATGATACGGCTCATTCATTCTACTTGTGACACAGGCACAAATCAACATTCACTTTGCTCTTCAGTAAGCTGCCAAGAAGGGGAATTCAGCTGGATAATGAGTAACTTGACATTTTAAGAGAGAAAAACAAGATAAGAAAGGGTTCCCATTCGTCAGCCTGCTGCCCGCGGTGGGGAGGCCTGGAGGGAGGGACGGACGGAGGGAGGGAAAAGCAGCCCAGCCCCACCGAGCCTGGCACTCTTCACGGTCCCCTACCATCTCCTCTTGCCAAGCCCGCTGCGACCTGCCACCTCCCTGAGCCCTGAGCAGTGCAGGAGGCTGGCAGGATCCAGGCACCCCAGCCAGAGGAAGACTCAGGGGTCCCAGCCCACCAACAGCTGCCCCAGCCAAACTGCCCAGGAGATTAAGGAATGTGGGCTCAGCTCAGACAGCTGCGAGCCACACGTCTAAAGCAGGAGAGGAAAGACACTCCTGTCCCGAGGGACTTAGGCTGGTCCGCCTGCCTGGCCCTCTTCCCATACAGGTCACCCAAGTGGCATTTGGTCTGGACAGGCTTGGCCCGCCTCACTTCCTGGCCTCACTTCCTGCCTGGTGTTCATGCAGGGAGTGGGGGTGGGGGGCCCACATGTGCTGAGTGTCCCTGGGGCAGGACAACACTGGGTCATGAGGACGAGGACACAGCTCTGTCTCACGAGGCCGAATGACAGTGAAGGCCCTGCTCCAAGTGTCTCTATCTTGGGACCATGCTGCAGTAGAGGTTTTGAACCTGAACTACGTGCTCTTGTGTCCCCGAAGCCCAGAGTTGGAACCACGCCCCGACCAGTGACATAGACAATAGTTGCTCCCAGAATTCAGAAAGGGCGGAAGGACTCAGCAGCCCTGCAGGCACCTTCCAGGGGTGGTCTGCCCAGGGTACGAGGTGCTGTAGAGCTGAAGGCAGGTGGGCACAGCGGGACAGCACGTGGCCCAGCGATGGCACCACCTGGCAGTCTGCATCATGCACCCAGGGCCTGGGCTGGCATCCTGCTCTCATGTCTGCCACCTACAATGACCCAGGGAGATCGCTGCGGAGAGAGCCTGCTTTTCCAAAGTAAAATGGTATATAAGCCACAGTTTGCACAGGTGAGGGTGGGACAGTGGCACCCCGTGAACTCCGCCACCCCTGGGGAGGTCTCCAGAAGCTCCTTGCTGCCCCCAGCCAGGGAACAAACACCCTGATCATAAATAGCTAAAGAGGCGTTGCAGTGTTAGGCCAACACCTGCCCTCCTTTGAAGAGTGAATGTGGCCAGTGCAATGCCATTTGGCTGATGGGAGTTTTCAAAGGACATCCAGATGGCTGCATTTGGCCCCAGCAGCATCCAAGTTTAGAGGAACTGTGACCATCACAAGCAATAGCGGGGAAAACGAAACAAACAGCCAGAAGCAATGTGCCCTGGCGCCTGTGGGCTACTCAGTTTCTTCTTCCAAGATGCGAACTTCTCACAAACCACACACTGCACTCAGTTCGTCCTCTTGGGATTGCAGGGTTCTTAGCAAATACGCCCGTTTCCCAGGCACTGGGGTGGTGGGATGGGGGTGATGTGGACCTGACAGCCGTCACTGTGCAGATTTCTACATTAACGATCACCAGAGACCCTGAGAATTGTGCCCCACGCGAGGGCCGGGCCTGCACCAACCCAGTGCAATCACCAAATGACTACTCAGATAAACACTTCCTCTTTTTCTTTTCTTTCTCTTTTTTTTTTTGTTGTTGTTGTTCGTTGTTGTTGTTGTTGTTGTCCTTTATAAGCTGCAGGGAATAGTCAAATTTCAGAGAATTTGGAGTTCACCTAACCCAACTTCCTTATTTTATGTTTTGCCCAAGGTCCCACCACCGTTAGAATCAAAGGCTCTAGCCCACATTTTGGACACTGTGTCATCAAAGTACACATGTTTTGTGCTTAGATTCAGAACAATTCAAATAATTCCCACAAAGCTCTGTATTTTACCTTCTGGAGCAGACAGCGTGGGAGAGACAACATCAGTTCCCTGGTGGTTCCAACGACTCTCTCTGCATAGAGAGATAGAAGGTGATGGATAGATATAGATAGATAGATAGATAGATAGATAGATAGATAGATAGATAGATAGACAGATAGATAGATGGTAGATGATAGACACAAATATAGCATATATAAATGTATACAGGACCTTATTAGTCTGTATGTTTGAGTGTTTATCTCTGTGTATATACTTTATGAAAGAAATGTGTTTGAGGTCAAATGCTAGTTTTAGTAAAACTCCCAAGGCTTTCACCAAAGCTTCTGTACAGACTAGCCGTGGGCCAAAGTGGGGAATCTATTTCTTAGATTCCTGTTCCTCACCTCTGGTTTTCTACAATTTCCCTAATAACTCCACTACCAAGCATTGAACATCCTCCAATTAAAGTGTTATGACAAACAAAAATGTATCTTTCTCAGGGGTATTTATATTTAGCTGAAATTAATTATTTAGATCCAAGGAAAAATTGCCAATGGTAGAAGTTGAAAAGTTATTACACATATATTTTATTCCATCCATCCATCTATCCACCCATCCATTCATCCATCCATCCTTCAATTCAATTAATACCCTCTCTATTGAGTTACTGCTTTGTGTCAAGAACTCTTCTAGGTACAGTAACAAAAATGTCAGTCTTTATAGAGAGTTCACTTTGGATAAATACCTTTTTAAAAAGAAAACAGTTTGCAAAGCAGTTTTACATTCACTGCTTTACCTCACAACAAATCTGTTAGGGGGCCTGGTTTGTTCGTTAGCTCTTGTCGTAGTTAACAGGAAACAAACCATCCCCAAACTCAGTGGTTACCTAGAACAAGCATTGCTTTTCACTCTAGGGGTCCCTGGACCAACAGTGGCTCAGCTGGTCTCTGCTGAGCTTGGCTGGGTTGGCTGGGTTGGCTGGGTTGGCTGGGTTGGCTGGGTTGGCTGGGTTGGCTGGCTGGCTGGCTGGCTGGGCTCCAGGTTTGCCCCATTTGCTCTCCCGGGGTTGCAGCTGAAGGTCGGCTGCTGAGCGGGCACATCTGCTCATGGTGGGATGTGCAGGTGAGTATGGGAGAGTGAGTAGGAACACGCAGGGACCCCCAAAGAAGTCTCCTCCCAGAGGTGGCACACGGACACTTCTGCCCACGTCCCCTCCGCAGGCCAGTCCCATGGCCACGCCCAGGGTCGGTCTCTTGGGCGGGCACTGCAAAGTCATGTGGCAAAGGGGTGGAACATCGTGCTTTTGAGGGTGATGCAAGAATTGGAATTAATAACCTAGCCTCGAACACCTGAGTGAAAGCTCGAGCTGTTTACTACACGACAGCCAGTGAGTGACAAGGAGTTGAGGCAAGAAGTGACAGTAGGGCCGGCCGAGTGGCGCGCTGGTTAAGAACTGGCTTGGGACGCCAGAGGGCCCCAGTTCGGATCCCACATATGAGGGCCAGTGACACTGCCTTCCACAGCTAAGATGCTGAACAACAGCTCAACCTGGAGCTGGGCTGCTGTGAGTCGCTGGCGATGGCAGGTGGGTTGCCATGGGCTACCGTATGTAGCCAGCAGCCAGCGTGAGCGGCCAGCAGCCACTATGAGCGGCCGTTCAGAAGCCGGCGACTGATGTGCCTCTCCTGGGAAGAGCGCAATGATGGTGCCAACTTGGGCCAGTGAAGTAGCATCCTCCACAACTAGACTGAAGAACAAAAGGACAGCAACTTGTCTGTTCCCCTTCCCCCAGAAAAGATGGCGGACTAGCGTCCTAAGGAATGACCTTGAGGAAGTACAGAATTCAGGCTTCTTCCGTGTCGGAAGACAGGGAATGGGAGGGTGTGAGGTCAGGTGATTGATGACCACAGACATCTGGACGTCAGAATGGGTCCAAGGGGGGCGGTGAAATTTCTTTGCTTTTGGTCAACAAACTCCAGTTGTCATGGTCCCAGTCACGAAGTTCCTAGAAATCTTTTGACAAACAGTCATTATTTCTGTGCGTACCTTCCCTATCTCCTTGGGGAGGTTGGTCCAGTAACTCCCAGGCAGAAGGTCCGACCCCTTTCATGGCCCGCATAGCCATGTGCAGGACGAGCAGAAGCTACTAATCGACATGTGGTGGAAACTGCTCAGTCTCGAGCACAATGGAGCCAGAAGGACTGGTTATGGTATTATAATACGATTGCACAAGTTCAGCTGCGTGGCCTGGGTGTCTTTCACTCACACCAAATAGGCTGGCCTCATCGAAGACACCGCTGTCCCAGCGTTACGGGTTCTTGAAGGGTTGCCTCTGGCTGATATAGCTCCAGCCAACAGCACGTGTCCATGCCAATCTATGGTCACATGAAACACTGGTGAGTCACTTGATTGCAGGTATCTCGGAGATGGAGGTGACAAGGGACATGGACCCCAAGGTAGAAATACAGATTTGTGATATACCATGGCCCAACTCATCCCCCGGAGAGTGTGGTAGAAACCAGAGTGAAAACCAGAAGCCCAAACATTTCAACATGCTCGTTCATTAAAAGACTCCGGAAGCCAGCAAGAGGTGCTCATGTTGCTGAAATGAGGCCTGTCTGCGCAAATGATGTGTCTTACGCTGTAATCCTTTAGGAAAGGACCCAAGGCGGCTGTCAAGAGCCATTAACATTAAAATGCAGTGGCCTCGAGGGAGTTATTAAAATGTTTATCTCCCCATGGCACTCTGATGCACTGGGTGTCCAGGCCCCAGGGGAGGGGTTTCTGCCAGCTGATGTTCCTGCCCCTGTCCCCCAAGCCCCTCTGTCTGCGTCCGCCTTGCTGTTGATGGACAGGGGCGCGGGTCTCCGATCACACAACATTATCAGTGGAGGCAGCGCCTGAAACCCTGGCCTGCGTGATGACATTAGCTCTGCTTCATATCCCACCCCCCTTCTGTTCTGTGCCTCTGGGAACGAATTCCCACACTCCTCAAGGACATTTTCTGTTGTATCGCTAATAATAAGCAACCTTGAAAACGCCTTTAAAAATAAACACATTCTGGCTGATGAATAAGATCTGACCTATATCCATCCTCCAGGCAAATTTTCAGCTTCAGACAGGAAGCAAAAGTACAGCTTTAAAACCCGAAACCAGCCCCTAAAGCATGTCGAGACCAGGTTACTCTGAAGCGGTGAGCTTGAACCACGTGCAGTGGAGAGGTGTGGTGCCCAGATGGGACGTCCCATTCAGGGTCATTTCCTGGGGTCCAGGGCCCCACCGGGAGCAGACGGCATTTCCTCAGCTCCTCGGTGGTACCATTGCTCTGCTCTCCACACAAATTGCCATTCCCCTTGACGTCAAAAGGCACGCTGATTACTTGAAACAATTAGCATCTTATACTCAGGTTGTTTTTAAATACTGGAAAAGCTTTAACTGTTCAAATTTCAACTCGGTTGACTCTCACATTTGCGTTTCAGGAGTCACATTTTAGGCTCCCATGTTGTCCTTGGTGGGTTAGCAAATTTTCTGTGTTACAATTTTACCTTTTTTTGCTGTAAGAGACGCAGTTCTCCATATGAATAGATGATCGCAATGCAAGTGGAATCAGAAGGCATTGTATGAGTGCACGTTTTTTGCCAAAGCACTCAGTACATCTGTACAATTGCATTCTTTAGCAAATGTCTGACTAATTTATGGGACATGATTATAAACTCAGACCAAGTTTGACTCCAAGGATGCCTCCCCCAAATGGCGAGGCTCCGGGGGGCAAACCCCATCCAGTCGTTTCCTTTCTAGAATCAGTCTTGTCATCATCCCAATTCCGCAGGAAAAACGGAGGGAGTGCAAAGCAAGGTGTGTGTTCAGCAAAGCAAGCAGGTCTAGTTCCTGACATTTTCGTTACTTGAAACTCGGCCACAGTATAAGACATTTCTTTCCCTTGTATATGCACCTGCCACTTATGCATTCATGAATCTTTGTGTTATTTTAGAAGTTCCAAAATTTTGACAGTAAAAACCAGAACTATAAAATACAGGGGGAGTTGGCATGATATAGACAAACACTTAGCCCCCTGGTGAGGCCCCCCCCCATTTTCCTCACTGTGTCTCCCTTCAACTCTTGCCCAAGGTTTCGGGGATAGACCCTTTCACTAGGAGGTAATGAAAGCCATCAGGTTAAGATTGTTCTGTTTTGAATAATTCCCTTCCTTAATATGTCTCACAATTAAGGTTGCAATCCACCTCAAAGAGCCATCCAAAGAGGGCGTGGTGATTGACGGATTTTAAATAACAATCAGATACTTACATTGACCCTAAAAATCTTCAAAATGCTAATGATAACAGCATGAACTTTCTATATTCTGAGGTTCTGATATGTAGCAGTTTTAAAGTACTGAAATACCAGTATTTTTGTTGGCATACTACAATAATACCACTGTTTAAAAACAAATAAAATCTGAAGTACTTACATTTTAAAATCAAGATCATTGGCTCAATTATATGACGTATGCAAAAAAGATGAACCAGTGTGCAGTTACAGGTTGTCTCTGGAAATTTTTGCACATACACAAACATGCTTCTCTCACAATGAGAACACCGTCGAGAACTTTTGTTAAAAATACCAAATAATATGCCATTTTAATTTTTATAGATGATTAAATTTCTTGATTTTATTATGATGTTTAGTTGTATGTTTTTAATAAAACTTTAGTTTTGTTTATGTGCCAATAATATTAGAATCATAATATGTTAAACATTTATTATTTATGTTATATTTCACTTAATGTTTTAATAATTTAGTAACAAAATACAAATGTTGAATAACCTTTTGTGACATATACCAAATACCTGCACGGTCATTTTTCCCTAGTGTAACAAGAAGCAAGTTTGTCCCTCAAGGGGTGATTTATGTCGGGACACTTTGCCTGCAATTGAGATGCACTTCACCAGGGGGCGCTGTAGTCCAAGCAGCCATTTCCCCATTGGCATCGTGGCCAAAAAGAGGACTCGTGTTCCCACCCAACTTGGCTTTTTCATTAAGAACATATCTCACAACTTTGAAGATACTTCTGATGCTGCAAATTTAAAACAATGACAGCATTTATCATCAAAATACTTTTCTGCTTGTTGTCTTTGCAGTGACCCCAGTAGACACCCATCTTTAGTTATAAGATGGCTTCTGATTTGCCTTTTCAGATAGAATCTGGCTTTCCAGAGCACAGTTTGAAACCTCATTTAAAAGTATCCTTGTAGTGACACAGGAAGCAGGAGCGTGGGGGGAACTGCCCGCTGACCCTTTGAGCACTTCAGCCCTGGGGGTGCTCAGAGAGTGTGGCCGCTGCTCAGTGTCCCCACGCTGGTTTGAGGGGGGGGGGGCCCAGCCAGTCCTCGCTTCCGACAAGTTCACTCTGAGCTTGTTGCAAACTGAATGAGGGTGACCCAGACATTTCATTTGTTTGAGGTGAACGAGGGAGAACAAACTACACTGCAAAATATCCAGAGCTGAAGTAGAGAAGATCCTCTACCAAAAATATACGCTCATTTTCTGTTGTCTTTTGGCCCCAGGAAATAGGAAGTAGGTAAAAAGCTCCGAGAATTCCTGGTTCTCGCTCAAGCTCTTCCGCCTGAGGACCCTCACCTGGATGCCCTGCGGGGCAGTTCCTGGCTGCACACCTCGGGGGAAGTTACTTACTGTCCTGGTCCTCACAGCAGGGACGCTGGATGGTTGAAGGGAGCAGTGCAGAGAAAGCACCTGATGCTTAGTAGGTCTTCATTAAGACTGCTAGTTCCTCACTCCTGTTTTTTGTGGCCTGGGTTTTCCTCCTAAACACCACCACTTTGGAAGTACATGGTATTTAAAGCCGCCTGTAAAGTTCTATTTAGTTCTTTTGAAGAGATGAACTAATTAACACTTTTGACCGTGCAGATGTTTTAGGCTGATGGAGAGGATTGGTCGCGCTAAGGGACCCCAAAACGACCTGACCCGGACGTTATTCCAGGCCCCCATGATGTCTCCCCTTAAGAGGCTGGGCAGCCCCTCCCGCTTACGTCCCTATCCTCATAAATACTCTCTATTTAAACACGAAAACGTGTCCCTTTGTGCCTTCACCAGGCATTTCCCAGGTGGCCCGTCTGGCATCGTTTGGATGCTGAGTCGTGTGGGCTGACGGTGGGAGCACGTGCAGCCCCATCCAAGTCATGGGTACAAGCGTGAGTGGGTAACAGCTGTGCAGTAGCTTCTTCAATGATTATGAGTTTCAATGCGGCATCACTTCGTCATGGGCCACATGGGACCCTGCCACCTGCATCCTGCCTAGTTACCGCCCACCTTCCTTTGCAGCACACTTTCCCCTCTCTAGGGGCCCACTGGTGGCATCCTTTCCTTTTTCATTCTTTTCTCCTGGGGACCATCCTTTCACCATACGGTGCCAATGACTGCTTCTCAACCGGTGTGACATCGCCCCCTAGGGGCCGTTGTCAGCACATTACCCTCTCAGTTGTCAATGATGTGGCCCTCGGCGAGGAGCAGGGTGCTGCCTCTCCTGAGAATGGGACACCCCTGCATGTGCCAACCCACTGCCACCTGTGCGGGCACGGAGCCTGTTCACCCTTTAACGCCAGTCACGCATTCTCAACGTGACTGAGTTGACCTGGAACGCATGAACACCTGACTTGAAGGCAGATTGCACCTGGCTTTGTTGGACATTTTCGTTAATTTACATTATCTGATTGGCCACATGATGTCTGGGTATCGGTCCGCATCTTTGTCTATTGCGTCTGGGGAGTGGCCGGTCAGCATCAGGGTACTCATCAGACCTCGGAGGTTACGGCAACTGAGCAGTTTACATTTACGTTTATTTACATTTACATTTACATTTATATTTTTACATTCATATTCATGTTATATTTATGAAAGGAATTGGTTCATGTCATTATGGAGACTGAGCACCCCATGACTGCCGTCTGCAAGCTGGAGACCCAGGGGAGCTGGTGGAGAGGTTCAGCCCGAGCCGGAAGGCCTGGGACCCCGGCGAGCCGACGGTGTACATCCAGCCCGAGGCCAGGAGGGGGTGAGGTGAGCTGGGCCCGCTCCAGCAGTGAGGCAGGAAAAGGGCGAATTCTCCTTCCTCCGCCGTTGGTTCTATCGGGCCCTTCAACAGATTGGACAAGGCCCACCCCCATGGGGGGGGGCATCTGCTTTACGGAGCCCACCGACTACTCACATGTTGCTGTCATCCAGAAACCCTCACAGACACACCCAGATAACTCCCAGTGTGGGCACCCGCGGCCAGTCAGGTTCATACACAAAACCAACCACCACAATCACTTTCCTTCTACTTCTCCTTCGTATAAACACGAGGGCATTGCAGCCCATTGCTTTTGAAAGCGGTTCTGCTGTGTGTGGGTTCCATCTGAGGAGCACGACGGAGCGTCACAAAACACTTGTTACAGTGAGTGGTCTGATAAGGCTGCAGCATGTTTATGAGAATGGCTCCGGGTTCCACTGTTCTCAGGGCCGCGGGCATTTTTATCAGGGTCTGTTAAAGATGGAAATGCTTCAAGGCCTTAACAGAATTTACTTTTAATGGGCAGGTTTCAGAATGCATGGCAGAGAAAGATTGAGGGGCAAGTGGGGACTTTCTGGTGCCCCTCTAATCGTGCCTCACGGATGGCTCCTGGATTCTGCCTTTCGAACAAGAAGGCTGTGTTAATAAGCCAGGTCCAGGCTTAGTAAGTTGGAAATAAGAATAACTTTTGAGCCAAGCACAAGATTAGATCAGGGGTTATCAGGCCATGAGGGAACCACTCCAGGCTCAGGTCCATGATGAGGGAACTCTGTGTCTCTAGCTGCAGGCCAGAACCTCCCTGCTTGTCCCTTAGACACCCACGGACAAGCCCTGCCCTCACAGTCTGTTTTTTGAACCCACCTGCCAAGAGGAGCCAACTCAGAAAACAGCACATGATCTGTGGCCTGCAGAGCTTTTATTTTCTCCCTCCACTGACATCTCAGTTCTGTCTCTAGAAACCTTATGCAACTCGAAGCGACTCTAAAGAGGCTTATGCTAACTCAGCCTCAGGTGACCCTGAGGTTGACCTGGAGGGTGTCCTGGCCTCACAGTTTGCTGGGAATCTGAGTCTCGTGGGTCAGAAAGCAAAGAGCATTCCTGTGGACATCGGGCAAATTAGCCACGAAAATCACACACAGTGTGGCTTTATTCATGTTAGTCACTCAAGCAGTTGCTTCCACTCTCGCCTCTCCTTTTTTCGGTGTTGTAAAAGAAAAATAATATAAACAGAGCCACTTTGAAATGGAGCTGGAGCTGCTGTCCCAGAGGAACTGCCTGGCATGTCTGATGCCTCAGACCTCTGGATATTCAAACGGGGCAAAATAACATTTGAACTGAGCCTAAGAAAACACCGTATCCCAAAAAAGCAGATAGTATGACGGCCAGACTGATGACTACAGCACTGAAAACCAAAAATGCTGTTTACAATCAGCGTCACTTGTCATGTGATCTGCACGGAGAGCAGCACCTTCCTTCTGTGGAGGTCACTGTCCCCTCCCCTTCTCATACACACCGTCGCCTTCGTCTCCTCATCGGAACGTTATTTGTGCTCCTGCCTGAATCAGTGCTTCCCGAGTGGCTGTTCTGATTGATCTCAACCCAATGCTTGTTGCTCTCACTTTTATTTTTTATTTTAGAGGTTAACAGTATATTGAAGGAAGGAATACAAACTTGAATTTTCAAATACACAACCGGTTGCCTCCGAGCAACAGCACACATGCTCTCAAGGGAATTCTGGCCGTGTCCGGAGGGTCCGACATCACAGGACGGCACTGCGGCCAGCACCGGGCTTCAGCTCGAATGCAGCTTTGAAGACAGATGGGTGACAGTTATTTATTGCTCACTTACAGCAAGCAACTCATATTCTTTTCTCTTCCAGGTTTCTCTGCCAAGTCAGTGAGACGGTGGTTTCATTTTCTGCCCGGCGCGTCCTGCCCTGGGGTCTTTACATCGCGCTTCACTAAACGGCCCACCAGTCAGTGTGTGATCAGACAGTGCGCAGGCCAGGCCAGGCCAGCAGGGGCCCCATTTCTGTTCACTGCCACAGCTGCCTGGTGAGCAGGCGCCCGTTTTGTTCGGTGACACTCCCAGTCCCAAACTAAGGATGAAGGAGAGATAAGCCACCACCCTTTCTCTTGATACCCCTGCCTGTAACTAATCGTTCCCAAACTCCTTCCGCAGCCATTTTCTCTTTCACTGTGGCGTTGGCTCCACTCTCTAGGGGAGGACCCTGGGTCTAGAAACTTAAGTCAGAGAGGGAGCGTGGGCTTGGACTCGGGCTGATGGAGGTGGGGCGTGTGGCCCTGACAGCCACACATTCATGCAGACCACATCCTATGCACCCAACTTCTCCTCCTGGCAGGCATGGCCACGTGACTGATTCTGGCCAATGGGAAGTGGGCTTCTTGCAGGCTGGCTCTGGAAACTTCTGAAGAGGGCGGGCCTCTCTCCTTCCTTTCTGGTGGAAGGGTGAGGGCCTCATAGCTGGTCATCTAACAACAAGGAACACAGCACTGAGCTTTTCTAAGCAAAAATTAACTTCCCTGGATTGAGACACTGAGATTTGGGGGTTTATGTGTGGGGGCAGCTAGCATTGCCCTAAGAGCCATGGGTTTGCCACGTACCCCTCTTGCCTTAGATTTCTCGTCTACATGGTGGGAGAAATAATAACACCTGTCCTTCTGTAGACAAGCCAAGGTCACATGACATGAGCTTTTGGGGTGCACCCTGACCAGCGTCTGACCTTGGCAGGTGCTTGATGAATATTTGTTTCCCCACTTTTAAGACAGCCTGTCTATCTCTAAGGGTCTTAGCCACTTTTCCTGAACCTCCCCCATCACTTTGTTCACTTGTGTGAGATAAAAATAGTTACAACTGCCAATAGCTTTTCAGTGAGGGGAGCACATGACACAGCAGCGGTTGCACCCCGTCCTCCTGCAATGAGAATTCTTTTGTAGTAACAGTCCCCCAATTTCACCCAGTGCAGTGAGTGGAGCAAAATCACAACACCAGGACAAGTGGGGCTGTCTCTCACACCTCCCCTAATAATAGAAGGGCTTGAGTCCCATAATTATCAGGGTGATGAGGTCACTGCCAGTTTGAACCAGCCTGAAATCACACTCATAGCTTGTAGTCACACATCTGTGCCAAACACACATTCACGCAGACACGCTGAGGCCTCGGCGCCGTGAAGGCGGCCGGCCAGAGCCCTGGCCTGAGGCTGGCCTGTTTCCGGGGCCAGCCACCCACTCTGCCCTAAGCCCAGGGCGCCCACAGAGCAGGGTCCTCCTTTTTTAAAATTAAATTTATTGGGGAAACATTGGTTAATGACAGTATATAAACTTCAGGTGCACTTTATAATCATACATCTGTATACTGTATCATATGCTCCTTTTAAAAAAAACGAATTCATTTTTGCTCAGCTTTATTGAGATGTAGTTGACAGATGGAAATCGTGTGTCTGAGGTGTACAGTGCGAGGTTCCGGCATAGGTATACCTGTGAAATGGCACCACCATCCAGTGATGGACGTTCAGCACCTCTCATTGTTCCCCTTTTTCCTCAGGATGAGAACATTTAAGATCTACTCTGAGCAAATGTCAAGTATGCAGAGCAGTGACATTAACCAGCATCACCGTGCTGTGTAACTTAGGTCCGCAGACCTTCCTCGTCTTGTCGTTTACCTGGGAGTTCAGGTGACATCGTGCAGTGCTTGTCTCATTTAGTGTAACACCCTCGGGTCCATCCATGTTGTCGCACAGCTGTGTGTCCCTCCTTTTTGTGGCTGGACGAAGCCCCTGAACAAGGCGAGTGCTTCAGGGACCAGAGCAAGCCAGGCGGGGGTGCACTGCGGCTAAGGAGCGCGTGGTTCGGCTCTTTGCCAGAGGGAGAGGGGAGTATTTCCGTACCAACGAGGTCAGGTTGTTCATTTCCAGCGTCCTCACGTCCCAGCCAGTCAGCAGGCCCGGCTCTCTGACAGTCGCGCGAGTGCGCAGACCTCTCAGGCCCGCGGGCCTCCACCAGTGCCGCTGCGGTGCTCCGCGCAGAAGGAAGGCGCGCCCTGGCCGCCACGAGGCTTGTCGCTCTGCCTTGGCCCCTGTTCCATCTGAGCAAACACAGCGTTCCCCCGGACTCTCAGGCTCTGGAAACCAAGGAGCCTTTCTTTTGATTGGATCTGAGCTGAATTCTCTGGGATTCGGGGAAAGACCCACAAGCACGGGCTCTACGAATGTTGAGATTAGAAGAATTAAAGAATGTCGACACAGAAAACGTCCAAATCTGGAGAGAATTTTTATGAGTTTATTGGAGCCCCAACTGACGACATTTGCTGTGGAGCGAGATCTCAAATGCTCCGGAAAATGACGGTTTTGTGGCTTCTTTTATGCATGTGGAATTAAGGGAACTTAAATGGAGGTGGGAGGAAGTGTGGCGGGGGTGGGATTTACAGGAGAGTTAATGAGATATGTGCTCGCTTGAGGGTGGCTCAGGCTTATTTCAAAGGCGTGTTAATAGATGCTCAGCAACAATGGACGGGGCTGCTTGAGGCAAAGATAAGCCTTTTACTAAAGAAGTTACAGGCCTGGGGTGAGACGAGCCCCCCATGACCTGCCCAGTCAGGAAGTGACCCTGTGAGGTCACTTGTTCGTCCACAAGCCTCTCAAATAGGAATGTGCTTGGCTGCAAGTCACCCAAGGCGCAGATAAGAGCAGACTCAAAAACAGGCATTATGTTCGTTGTGCAGCAAGAAGTCTGGAGGTGGCCGCTCTGGGCTGGTGCAGGGCTCCCACCTGTCACCAGTGACATGTCCTCTCTGCTCTTCCCACCTGTGTCTGGGTGGCTTTTAGCTCTGGGAGGATGGGGCAGATTCAGGCCATCGGAGCATGCCAGTTCCTCAGACATAGCTGGTGGCCACCCGTGACTGCAAGAGAGCAGCTGAGAATGGTGTGTGCGTCCTGTGGGCACACCGCCACCCCCAACAATTCTGGGGCTCTGTGAGTAAGGAGGACGCGGGAACCAGAACAGGACAGGCAACAGCAGTGAGTGACACGGTCGTTCCCCACTGGCAAAGGAATGTGGCTCTCACAGCCAGCAGGGCGGAGTCCCAAGTGCCAGGTCCTCCTAGGAGACCAGGCTTCCCTGGGGCCTCCTGGTGACAAGGTTCCTGAGATGTTGTCATCCGGACCCCTCCCCCATCGTTTGCAGCTGCATCACTCATGGGAACTTCAGGTTCTAAGAAGAGTTGCCTCAATTATTAAGGGTCTGCTACGTGTGAGGTCCTTCACTTTCTTCATCTATAATTTCCACCACCTCGCCTAAGCAGTAGCATTCTCCTCGATTTGCAGGCTAGAGAACAGAGCTCAGACAGTTCGGGCAGCTCCTAGTGGACCCAGAGTTTGTGACATGGCCGAGTCTGAAGCTGCCATGGCGTCCCAGAGACTTTGCAGCCCTGGCATTTCGGGCTGTGCTGTGTCTCTCCTCACTGCTAGTCGCTTCTGGGCTGTAGTTTGTTTCCGGCCTTGGAAAATCTTCACAGGACACCATGCTGTTATTTCTGCTCCTCTCCCAAGTTGAAGCAAACAATTCCACAAGAGCAAGAGCTGAAATCTGCAGGGGACATCGTCCCAGAAGGAGCAGGGGACTTAGGGGTTCGGAGCACGGGATGCAGGTACTAGAAGGACCTCACTGTAGGGTGGCAGAACATGCCACCCTAAAATATGCCTCTTTGGCATAAAGATTGTTTTGAACTGGTTACTTTGAGAAACAGCAGACACAGGAGAAGCTCTGAAAATCGAAGTTACCCTTTTGTGGGGGACATTTACATTTACAAAGGAAATCCCCATTTGTCAGGGTGTCTCCTTCTCTGTACCTGGAAGAGAAAGTGGACAAGGCAGTGCCCTAATCTGCATGACAACCTTACCCTTGTTCACTGTGCTTTCCCTGTGGCCTCCTGGAGCTTGCGTCCTCCACACCCTCCTCCTCTCCTCTTCAGCCAGAGTTGTTCATTTTCCCCTGGGTGTCTCCTGCGTATACATGCTAATAAACTACTATTTGTTTTTCTCTTGTGAATCTGTCTTTTGTTACAGGTTTCCCAGCTGAGAATTTAGAAGCACTGCTACCTGTGCGCCTCACTGCGCCATTGTCGCCAAATGCAGGGGACAAAGCCCTTGTTTGGCACCATACAAAGCCCCACTCGGAGGATAGCAGACAGGTGGCGCTCACACCATTAGGACATGGGCTCGGGGTCAGCACCGCCCACAGGACCCGCCTCTGCCACCCAGGACCATCTTGCTAGCTCTTTGCACTTCAGTTCTCTTCCTTTAAAAGTGCTTTTTGTTTTTTAATTCCTACTAAAAAGGGAGGGAGGGAGGGAGAGAAGGAGAGAGGGAGGGAGGGAGGCTTTCCAGCTGGGGAGAGCAATGCACGGTTTCCATAGCAATAAGGAGAAGATGAGAGCTGGCTGCTCCGAGCATCTGGGCATCGCCAAGAGCGATGGAAAGGAGAGAGTAGTGTAGGGGAAGAAAACACCTCTCCTCTACCCACCTTAGTTTTTCTGCACAAAGAAAAGCCACAAATAATACTGAGAAAGCAAGTTAAATATTAAGCACAATATTATTGGCCTACATATCGAGTGAATAGGTGGATTTTTCAGGTCAGAATTTTTTTTAATTCAGTTATGTCTTGTTTCAGAGACACATCTACATGATTAGGATACGAAGGTATGAAAACATGTATATTAAGCAAATAGTAAATGTTTTTGAATTTTATCATTGTTATAATTGGATCAGAAGTCCTTTAGGACAAGTAAGAGCGTTATTATTAATAAATAGGGTCAAAACATAATTGTAAGGATTGACTCAATGAAAAGCTATAACAAATCTAAACTTGTAAAGAAATAAGCTTTAAAATATTTAAAGCGAATCTGATGGTTCTATCGGGGAGTAATTGGTAAATCTACCTCAATAGCACCAAATTTAATCTTATTTCTCCCAATTACTAACAGTTGCAGAGCAAAAATAGAAAAAGTATAGATGATTTTAAAAGCACAGTAAACTAGCGTCACCTGATACATAGGGAGTATATGTGTGTATCACTCTGTACTAAAATTTAAAGAATACACACTTTTTCTTCAGCGTGACCGTTTTGATTTGCACTGTGCTCCTGACTAATGACACTGATCAGCTTCTCACATGCTGACTGGCCATCGGTATGAGTGTCTTTTTAGGATAAAGGTCTATCTTTTAGTTGGGTAATTTTCTTTTTATTGTTGAGCTGTAAGAGTTCTTTGTATGTTCTTGATACTAGGACCTTATCAGACCAGCTGTTTGCAAATGCTTCCTCCTACTCTGTGAGTGTCTGTTTCGATCACACCTCAGTTGCCACCTGAAGCCAGGATGCTGACTCAGGTCTGCAGACCCTGGCATGGGCACGTGGGAAACTCTGCATCCTGGGACACTGGAGGGGGGCGGGGGCGTCTTGTCGGGAAGCTCCTTTGACCTGAAGGTTAACCCAGTTCCTGTGAAACCACTATCTCATTGATCTTTAAATAAAGAACAGAATGCCTTCTGTCATAAAATCAACCACAAACCCCGAAGATTTTCTTTGAAAAAAGGAAAAGAGGCGTGGAATGTGAGCCCCCCCTCGCCAGGAGACAGAGTTCCGCGTCCTAGATTAAAGCCACTGCGCTTATGGGCCGGCTGAATGGCTCAGTTGGTTAAGAGCTCGCTCAAGAATGCGAGCTCTGAGCAACAGCGGTTCGAGTCCAGCCCGAGCTGAGCAGCCGCTGAGCTGCCAACAGGTAGCAGGATGGCTCAGCTTAAAAATAAATAAAAAATAAATAAAAAATAAAAAATAAAGCCACTGCGCTTATGTGTGAAGCTGGAGCCTTAGAAAGTCAGCTCAGACCTGCCCCCTGGGCTGAGTTCAGTGAAATTTTTACAGATGTCTAAATGACTTAAACACCTTCCTTCTCTGCCTCAGCCTTCTTTTTCCAGTTCACCAATTCACAGCCTGTTTTGGTTTGTTTTGCTTCCAAAACTCCTGGTCATAACTTGTCCGTATAAATGCCAGAAAATTGTGGCAAACTATTGAAGGCACCTGCCCCTTGATTTACAATCAGCCGATGTGAGCACTTCAGGCAAACGCCCTGTGGGACTATCGGGTGCATTCACTGAACACTTTCAGATGTGAAGTCCGTCATGTCCGCTTATTCCTTCAGCAGCCCGTCGTGGACGACCATGTGAGCCCAGCACTGACACATGAAGGCACAGAGGTAAAGCTCCTCGCAGGAATCGGTGCAGCAGACAGACCCAGAAAATAAATGATGGAGGTACCAGGACAGAGGTTTTCAGGGTGTTGGGCTGTCGAGGGCAGGGCTTCACCAACACGGAAAGGTTCCAAGGGAAGGTTTCTGAAGGAAGTCACCTTTGAGGGGAGTCTTTCGAAACGAAATGAGCTCAGCCGGGTGAAAAGGCGGGGCGGGAGCTCCCAGCAGCCACCCGCGTGGGCGGTCACCAAGGTGCCCACGGTTTGTCCATGAACAGGGACACAGGACGGAGGACTTCAGGCTGGGGGAGAAGACAGACCCTGGAGGTATCCGTGTGCCCTCCAGCTGCCAGTTTCTTACAAACAGTGAGCAAACATTTAGAAATTAATAAGAAAATCTTAATAAAATAATAGATGAGTGATACGAAAACCCGATTTATAGGAAGAGAAGTACAAATGACTTAAAAACACAGGAAATGATGCCCAGTCTCACTTGTAATTAAAGAAATGCAAAGTAGAACCACTAGATACCTCTTCCCGCCCAGCAGAACGCAAGGTTAAGGCAACTGATAATAACGGGCATGGAGGCCCGGGAACCAGGACCCGCCACGCTGCGTTTGCAGTCAGCACACCCTTTTGGAGGAAAACTGGGTAAGGTGGAAATTTAACAAATGTGTAAATACTCAGTCATCCTCGTTCTGTAGATTTTGTCTCCACATCCAGTACATGTGTTCAAACACAGACGAAGCACGTTGCTGCAGTTTTGCTTGGAGCAGCAGGAAGTTGGAAGCTGCTCACGTATCACTGACGAGGGGCTGGCTGCCGGGTAAACTGTCACCCTTCCACACAGTGCACGGTCCACGCAGCCATCACAAAACAGCAGGGGGGAGTATTTTATCATGTCAGAATATGACCAGTCTTTCTGTGAGATTCAAACACAAATGCAGGGGTGAGGTCAAAGGTCAGGAGATGGGCTGCACTTGACCTTGGCAGTAGGAGAGCCCAGATGTGCAGGTTACAGGCGGCAGGGTGGTGGTCTTGGGGTCTTCTAGGGAGGAGCAGACGAGCTGAGGACAGGCGGGGGTGTCAGACACAGAGCTCATCGGAAACGTCTCTGTCTGTGCTCAGCGGGCGTCAGGGGGACGGACAGCACCGATCACCACTAATCCGCCATGGGACCAAGGACAGGGAGCTAAAGTGCTGGGTCTGCCTCGTTGCGGGTGCCCAAGGGGTTGTCCATGAGTGAGTGTTAACGGGGACATGAGTGTGGATGGGCTCTCATCTGTGTCCTGTCAGGAGAGGCTGTTTGTGGGGAGACACAAAAAGGGGAGGGGAGATTTTCTAAAACACAGTGGGGCGGGGGAGGGCCATAACTGCACTGTGCTCCCACCTGGGACCAGGGGCTCAGGACAAGTTCAGCACTGGCAGCGAGCAACAGCATAGCCTGTTCAAGGGCAGCAGCACTGACGGTAAGGTTTCCTTGCTCCCCAAATCCCAGGTAAAGGTGTGCATCTCTATATGAAAGTGGGGGGGCAGAGGGGGCAGTGTGTTGGAAGTACATCTGGAAATTGTGTGTGTGACAAAGCCAGCCCTGAAGTACGCTCACCCCTCATTGCCTGCCAGCTGGAGAGAAACAGCCCCCAAAGTGGTCACACACTCATGCACATCCATGCACACACACAGAGGTGCCCACACATGCCACACACACATCGCCTTAGCCATCATTCTTTAGTCGCGGGTCTGCAGAAGAAGAGGCTCAGTAACAGAGGCCTCAGCACGATGGAAGAGAAACTAACTGCTCAGTTGTTCAAAGAATGCAGGCCCAACAGAGAACCTCCAACTGGCAAAATCAATCGTAACATAGGAGGCCAGAGATACAGCAATTTCCTTTCAAGGATGGCTTGACTCTTCTGGACTCTAGGGCACTTCAGAGAGTTACTTTACAGGCTCAGAAACTCACAGGATGTTGGCACTCACAGTCTGGGTTCTCTTATGTTGGAGGTGCCTGACTGCTCTCCCAGATCCACAACAGTTACGGAAGGCTGAGTGCAAACCACAGGACATGACGCCCTCAGACCACAGGACACCTGGCTGCGGTGGCCGCTGGCCCTCCCCAGGTCCCGGCCTGGGCAGCCGCAGAGCCGACCTGGGCTCTTCAAGTCCCAGAGGCAGGAGGGGATGTGGGGACATGCACTGACCTTCAAGCCCCTCACACACCTTCTACTGCAGCACAGGACAACACTTCTCTATATATTTATTCTTCAATTTTATGTAACATTTTCTGCTGTGGACTCTGGGGACCAAGGTCCGTGGCTCCCGGATGCACACCAGCACAGTGGACGCACCAGCAGGTGTTGAATAAACAGCTGCTGAGAGAGGGGTCAAGACGCTGAGCTCTTAGAAGATCTAAGGCCCGCAGTGTGAATACAGCGAGAAAATCGTTCACAGCAGCGGTAAAGCCCCCAGGCTGGGGAAGAGGACAGCCGGCGGGCAACGCAGGCTTCCCCAAGTCCTGGCGTTCACTGAATTCAGAGGAAGAGCTCCTGTGTTCAGGGATGGCTGGGAACACACAGCTAATTCCGTGTCATTGACTGAATGCACGCTAAGAACGGCGTTGGGAGGCAGGCTCGGGAAGGGGGTGCGGCTTGGAGCGCCCGGGCACAGCACGTTCTTCCAGGAGAGCGCTGGTCCCAAGTTCAGGTGCAGATCGCTGGGAGTCAGGCCTGGGCAGGGCTGTGTGCGCTGGGATTCTTGGCAGTTTAAAGCCATTCAGGAGACCTTGGGCTCTACACCAGGTGGGCGTCTTGCCTTGGAAACACTGGACATGTGGCTTAAGGTGACTGGACCCAGACCTACAGAGGTCCAGTCCTCCTGCCTACGGCATGCTGTGAGCACAGAACTCTTACTGACCCTTGTGAGTCATAACCCTTCCAGTTCTCACAACACATCATCAGCCTGAGCGAGACGGCCCCACCTTGCTCCCGCCGTCCTGTCCCTGTCACGGAGGGGCAGGAAGTGCTTCTCAACTGAATGAGACGAGCAGGTATGTGGTCCCCTCCCAGAGCGAGGGCAGCTGAGACTCCAGGACTGGGAGCAGTGTCCAGCCACGCTGGCCACCCCCGAGAGCGTCCCTGGCTGTGGGTTTCAGGCTGCAGGACGGCCCTGATTCTTTTTACTACACGTGTCCCCTGTGGCTAGTGCACAGTGGAACCCTGGGAGTGTTTGCTGAAAAGAAACAGATGCCTGCACAGCTGTCTGCCAGGCGTCTCCAGCGTCCCAGCCACACTTCTTGCGTCTTCCCAGCTCACCATAGACAGGGAATCAGCTCTGGGAGAAGTGTCATGACGCAGTAGGATCACAGTGCCCAAGGGGGCCTTCCTGAGCCTGTATAGGGGTGCGGGTCAGGGCGGGGTGAGGAGGGACAGTGACCGTCCACCCGGAAGCACAGGGCGCTGTGAGCAGGGCTCGGCCACAGCTCTAGTGGTGTCCTGCGTCTGGCGCCTGAGGCCTGGGCGCTGCTGTGTGTTTGCTTTGTAAGCCACGGGCGCGGGGGCACAGAGGGGGCGGGGCTTAAAAGAAGCTGAGTGGAAACAGGTCAGTGATGAAAATAAGAAGCTTAAAAATAAGTTGGAGTTTGAGTGTAATCTTTCAAACTCTTTGTAACAAAATTTCATATAAAAGTCGATTTCCTTTAAATCTCTGCTTTTTTAAAAATTAGATGTTCTTTCTAAAAACGTGGAAATAGTTTGCAGGTGCATCACATGGGGAGATGCTCGTGGCCTTTTTTCCCCACAGAGTCCGTTGTCCAGAGAAGGGTTTGCTGTGAGCCTACTCACAGGTGCATTGCATGTAGGTGTACCTATGCACATATATACACATGTGTGCACACACATGCATTTATATCCATAGGTGCATACACATATGTGCATAATTGTTTTCATTAAAATGAGCTCATACTGCTTCTGTTAAAAAAACCAAGCAATGATTTTTACTAGAAGTCTTTTAAAAATGTCCTCACTGAATCACACCGAGTACTGTTCCAGCCCAGTTTCCTGCAGCTTGTCAGTGAAACTTTCCCACAGTTAAGTAGTTGCAGATAAGCGGCTGCTGGGGACTGCGATTTCCAAACGTGCCAGGCCACTTGCTCAAGCGACACAGGTGTTTCGCAATGATTTCCCAGTGTCCTATTGAACAGCCAGGTGTCCTCCCTGCCAAACGGCAGCATGCGAGGACAGCGTCTCCGTGTTCTGACACGCTCCAAGACTTAAGAAGCCATGAGCTACAATAATAACTGGAACTAAGGAGGCTACAAAACTAGGTAAAATCTACGGAGGATGGTATTATTGAGTTTGGGGGCAAATTTTAAATTTTATGGATGTTTGTGCATTGCGAGAGCAAAGACACAGAATTATTTTTGGAGATTCACCAAGGTAATTTTACATTACTGTGGTTTGCCTGCGCACAAGATAAGTGATTGGAGACTGCCTAGGAAATTCCTGCACAATCACCACGCGCGGCCCTCATCTGGCTGTCGTGGACACATGTGCCCTCAGCTGTCTACATTACAGTCCCAGTGTCCTCAGCCGCTCAATGGGACCCTGTTAGAAACGCGTGCTCTGACTTGGGGACTCCCTGGCATGGTCCGCAAGCTGCAGAACTGGCATGTTCAGTTTCTGTCCCCAGAGAGTCTGCGTAAGTTGGCATCCATAGCACTGATGAGCATCTGTATTGGTGGCTGGGTGTCACTCCACCTTGGCAGAGATGTGGGGGGCGCATCCCAAAGGGGACCACCCTCCCCATGCTTTCTTTCATATCACCTGCTTGATTTGGGGAGAGCATGTATCACCAAATTTGTTTGATTCCTCTGTTTGCTTAGTTGTTTATTGTCTGCTGCCTCCATCAGAATTAAACCTTTGAGAACAGGAGTCCTCACTGTTGATGAGTGTGGTGGCCCCAGCCTAGAACACCACCTGGCGAGGTAGCACCACCAGGTAGCAGTGGGGTGCTTGTGGGAGTCAGTTTCATCAAAGGCAGCAGAGGCTCATGGGAAAGGGAAAAGGGCTGTGCATTTGGAGAACAAAAGGGGTGTGCATGTGTGTGTGTGTGTGTATGTGTGTGTGTACGTGTGTGGGCATGTGGGCAAGTGTGTGCGTGTGTGCGTGCGTGTGTGTGCGCGTGCGTGTGTGTGTGTGTGTGTACGTGTGCATGTGTGTGTATGTGTGCATGTGCGTGCGTGTATGTGTGCGTGTGTGTGCGTACGTGTGTGGGCATGCAGGCGAGTGTGTGCATATGTGCATGTCCTAACATGTGCACATGCAGGAGTGTGTCCGAAACCAGGAGACTCTATCATCCCTGAATAGGACCGTGGGGAGTGAAGAAACTCCCTCTCTGACTATTCCACGTTGCCAGGAGGACAGGCGAGCCAGAATCTGTCCAGGCTTAGAGGGCTGACGCGCCTCATGAGATTGTAAAGAGAAAGTGTTGGGCTATTTCGTCCCTGGGTCCCACTTCAGGTGAGTGTGCCCTGAGGAAGGTCTCTGCCCCGGCAGCCCCTACACCCAGCCTTTCCCGGCTGGCCCTGCTTGTGCCTCGGCGCGGGTAGCTGAACCCAGAAGACTCCGCGGGGCTGTCTTGCCAGGCTCATTGGCACAGCCGCCCGCCTCGCAGCTGTAGCCGCTTTGGCGCAGTCACTAGGAGAAAACACTTTCTCAACCCAGAGATGTGCTAATAGAAATTGCTTTTCAAAAAACCAGAAAGCACCAAACACATTTATTTCCAAAATGTAAGAATTCCTAACTTAGGCAATGATTTGTCTCATTCCCTTTATATACATTTTTCAACTTTATGTAGATGAAAGTATAAATGAATAGGACAGATCTGAATATATTCAGTGCAGCTTCTATTAACAAAGGGGTCAGATTTAAATGACAAGAAAATGGATATTCATTTGCTACAAAGTACTTTATTTAAAGGAAAAAACCATTGATTAGACTTTCCTTAAATGAAGAGCAATCTTTCGCTTCTCAGTGGGAAGTTACCTGATTTAAAATGCGACCCCACAGCACTCAAACCCCACTCCACTTTGGTGAACTCTGTGGCAGCAACACAGTGGCATCTAGTGGCCGGAAGAATCACCTGCATTTTCCAAAGTGCTGTGTTCTCTAGAATATTCTTTCTGCCGCATGCATGCACTGCAGCTTTCACTTTAATATCCAATAAGTGATCATGAAAACTCAGGCAGATCAACACAATCATCTTTTTTCCTCACAGTGATACAATGTTGATGTTAATTCTCAGGAGTGAAATGACTATTGGTTTCTGCTGAGTCATTCAGACCTACACCTCTTTAGCCATGCGAGGTTTGCCCTTTGCTGATAATGCTGAAACTGGCGGAAAAGTCCAGACAGCTTCCCGGTGTCTGGCGTTTCCCACCCTCTCCCCCACCCCAACCACATTTCTGAAGGAAGGAGGAAGTGAGTGGGGACACACTGCTGAGTCTCGGTCCCTTTGGTTATGGGGAAAGCATTGGTGACTTCATCTAACACTGTCCTTGTCACATTAACAATTTGGGCGCAGTGCAAGTGGGCATCTCTTTTAAGAAGCATTTTGTCCCGCTAGAGAGACAAGGCAGATTGTAAAACACCTGTTCATTTAAAAATCCCTCCAAAGAGAGACTTTTGTTATCCAAAGAAAACAAAAACACTAATTTGAAAAAAAAAACTCTGTACACCCATGTTCATCCAAGTATTACTAGTAATACCCAAGATATGGAGGCAATCTACATGCCCATGAATAGACAAACAGATAAATAGGAGGCAGTACATATGTACAATGGAGTATTACTCAGCCATGAAAAAGAACGAAATCTTACCATTTCTGACAAAATGAATGGACCGAGAGGGTATCATGCTAAGTGAGGTAAGCCAGACAGAGAGAGACAAATCCCACATGATCTTGGGCCGGCCAAGTGGCGCGATGGTTAAGAACTGGCTTGGGACACCAGAGGGCCCCGGTTCAGATCCCACATATGAGGGCCAGTGACACTGCCCTCCACAGCTAAGATGCTGAACAACAGCTCAACCTGGAGCT
>NW_017731649.1:230211-235573 GCF_001890085.2 Hipposideros armiger | reverse complement strand
ATATATATATATATATATATATATATATATATATAATGAAAACAGACCCTTAGGGACAGAGAACCAGCTGATATTTGCCAGAGGAGAGGAGGTGAAGGAAGGGAATTAAAAAAATATAATAACTTAAAAATAAATAAATAAAATACAAGTCCCCATTAAGCTGTAGAAAGGGGAAGCACTGGGGAGACTGGAAAAGCAACCATGATAAATGCCATTACTTCCGTGACGAATTCCTGATGAGAAAAAGGACAGCGAGAGAGACAGGCAGTGACTTGCAAAGGCAGAAGCAGACCTGGGAGGTTCTTCACGCAGCACAGAGCCCACCAGGAGATAGCGGCCGACTGTGGGCGGGGGTGGCGGAACAGTAGCTGCTGGAGTGGGTCCCCAGAGCCAGAGAGCAAAGCCTGGGTCACTCTGGTGAGACGGAGCAGCGGGGAGCAGGAGAAAAGCTCAGGTAGGCCTTCTGACAGCAGAACGTGAGTCATTCGTGGGTAGGTACGGACAGGCCAAAATTGAAGTGAGCTAAAAAACAAAAGTGAAATAAAGTGAACTAAAAGATTGCTGAAAAGTAAAAAGGAAGTCATTCATTGATTCATTAGTTGATAACAAGGTAAGTATGAAAAAGTCATGTTATACTAAGTATTATATGTCTTTAAATATTGTTCCAACTGGCCTTTTCTCTGAGAGTTAAACTGTCACCTTAGCCAATTAACTGGTGATGACTGCGTCAGGGCTGTTCCAGGGGCTCCCACAATTACTGGCCTCTTGTACTTTTGCAAGAGGAGACTGAGGTTCAGAGAGGTTTCCGATCCACCTGAGGTTGCCCAGCAAAGAGGTTGCAGGATGGGGGTTTGACCCTATAGACGTCACGTGTCCCCGTGGTCGGCATCCCTTTCCCTTAACTTATCACTGGGATAAGTTAAGCTTCAAGGGTGAGAACTTCCTCGTGCTACTCAAAGGGGTGGCGCGCTTCTGTGTGCAGTGTCCCCACCACACGTTACATGCACCAGCACAGTCAGGTTTGCCCTACTGAGCCCAACTAGATGAAAAGAACTGACTTGCAGACCTTGAGGAATCACCTTCAACACCGAGTTTTACCAACAGTTGGATAAAAATAACGATTTTGCTTGCTTGTTGACTATGAGGTATGGATTAAGTTGTTTGAAACTTTAGGCTGGTGCCATTGGCCACACATAGCTATTTAGACTGAAATTGTAATGAATGGAAATTAAATGCAAGAAGGAATTTAGTTCCTCAGTTGCACTAGCCACGTTTCAAGGGCTCACAGCCACATATGGTTAGTGGCCACCGGACAGCAGTGCAGAGAGCTGCCTGGGACAGCACTGCTCTGGGTTGAAGGGCAGGCTCTCTGAGCCCTTCTGCAGCTCAGCTCCCTGTCTGGGAACAGGCCTCAGAGTGCTAAGGACAGCATGGCAGCAGAGCTGTGGGACAACAGGAGCCACGCACCAGAAAACTGCCCCACATGCGAGTGTCCTTGTCAATTGTTGCAGTGTTGTGAAGCCAGAGTCCTGGAGACACTCATGTGTTGACCCTTGGCCCTCATCACATGAACTCCTTCCCAGAGCTGAACTCTGTGTCGAAGCTGTTGTTTATACTCAGGTCTCTAAGTCTGAAGTTCATTTCATGTTCTGCACCATGGACAATGTCCCTTCGTGTGGGAGGTACCATTATACATACAGGATGGTGCAAAAGGGTGCTATTGCATAACGCATAATTATAGTTTATAACATGAAATCACACTTTACTGCAAGGACCACGGTTGCTGGAAATATACAGGGGAAAGTCCACGTGCATACAAGCTGGTGAGTCCTCACCGCTGGCCTGTTGGACACTGGTTACTGTGAACGGCGGCCAAGTTAGATACATAACTACACCGGGGGCTTCATGGCGTCCGTGATAGCCGAGTTCATGAGCTCCAGGCAGCCGTGGTGACTAGCGCCTCTACCTCAGGCAGGAGACAGTGACACTTCTTAGTATGGACTGATCCCTGGGCCCGGCTGCCTTCTTCCAGGGAACCACGAGTCTGCGTGTCCACGGATGATCAGCACCTTGAATCCGCACAATGGACAGAAGCCTGAGGAATGTCCTCGTGGTCTCCCTGGGGTTCCTGCTTCTCTTCACTGCCTACGGAGGCCTGCAGAGCCTGCAGGTACGTGCGCACCATCGTCACGCTCTCCTGGCTCCGGGAATCCCCGTGGCCACAGACAACAAGGTCTTGTTCGGCAACTCACCCCCCAAAACCCTCTGGCCCAGGCAGGGGCTTTGACATGCCCTCCACCCCCCAGTACCGGCCCCACTCCCATTCCAGAGGGATCACATAACAGCACGTGTGTGTTTGAACTTTGGATCAGGAGGGCTGGTCATGGGTTAGTGATATGAAAAGGTATTCTTTGCCTCTGGGTGGTGTAAAGGAAACACAAGAAGCATCATGGAGAATTCTTTGGTTTGGTGCTTCTGACTTTGCGGTCAGGGGCAGTAATGGGAATTTATCAGATTCCGCTAGGCCGTAGAGATTCTGGGGCTACTTTAAGCCAAACTGTGACCGCGGGCAAAGCAGCCTGTGCGTTTGACCCGCTGTGGCATCCTGTCCTCTGTGGGTCTCTCAAGGGCAGTGGCAGTGGACGCGTGCGCTTGGGAGCAGGCTTGCTGCACCTTCCCCAGGCAGCCACGTGTTAATCTGATCTTTAGCTGTGACTAAGACCTCTGGGAACCCCAAGGGCGGGTTGGGAAGAAGACCATGGTCAGGCCCAGGGTTGTGGCCTGGGCACCGCCACGTCACAGAACATTTTTAGGGCTTCTGATGACATGAGAGTGTCTTACGTGGTTAGCCAACCAGGGACATAGGGCAGGGACCCACGTGTGTGTGGTATTGACCCGTAAAAGCACGGGGCTCGAACCAAAGGTGCAGAACAGGAAGGGAGAGGCTCGGGTTTCCCGTCCTCGCTGCTGCGATGCCACGCTCTGCGCATGTGGGTCGGCAAGAAAGCTCAAGTTCAGCCTCGAATTCTCAAGTGTGCGTCTCCCCAGTGGACCCCATTCAGTCTTGTTTCCAGTTAGGCTCACAGAGAACGAGATCGTAGCCAACGCCGACTCTGGAAATCAGGTCCTACAGGAAGCACTGCCTTTCCTGCCCGTGCAGTTCAGGACTCTGTCAGTGTGTGACGAGCCTGTCTGGCTGTGTGAATGGAGCTCATGTTAATGCAGAGGGTGATTTCTGGAAGGAGGACCTGGCGAGGGGGTGGGCCCCGCGGTAACAGTTCCCCCATGGAAAGCCCCCACGAAGGGAACCCTGCGGCCACACCAGCACCAGGCAGGGCCCCCCTGGGTGTGGGGCCAGAATCCTCAGGAAGCACTTACCGGCATCTGACAGCTGTTAGGTGGAGTTATAGCAAATGACCTCTGGACTGGAAACCGGGGTGTGAGGGAGGGAGGGAGAAGAAGGGGGGTGGCGAGGGAGAGCCTGAGGCTGCGACTGCGGGCGGGTGAGGCCACAGACAAATGCGGGCAGACATTTGCCTCTGTGGCCCCCAGACCAGTGGGAACCTCACTCAGGAAACAGTGGCAGCAGCTCGGGGACAGCAGCGCGGCTGAGGAAAGGCGCACAGCGCACCAGGGCTCCTGGGAATGGAAGCGCCCGCTGTCACTGGTGTGGTCCCTCTGCCTCCGAAGACAAAGACTAAGACGGGAGATGTCGGAGCACCAGAGCTCTGACTCTGACATGAGCCCGCCCCCGCCCCGCCCCCCATCCAGACCACTTATATGTGTTTTAACTGTGGTGATAGCGTCTGTCAGTCAGAACTGGCCCGGGCCAAAGAATGATGGCATGGGTAGAAGTGACTTTAGGGATAAGTGCGTCCCAGCCACGCTGGAGGGACCTGCCGGCCTGCGTCATTTTCTTCCACTTTCATCTGGTGGCCTTTATTGTCACACCCCAAAGGGGTGGCAAAGATGGTTGCAAGCACCCTCAGGGGCCCAGCGGGAGCCGTGAGCCTGCCCCAGACCTGGACACACACCTACACCCATCCCACCGCAGCAGCTGCTGTCCTCGCAGCCTTGTTGGCCATTGATCTGTTTATCACTGAGATCTCAGCCTGGGCGTCACTTCCTTGCCCCCCTTCCCTGAGCCCTGGAACCGAAGTCTGGGCGAGGTGCGCTAGTCGGCTGAACTCCCTTCCCGGCCCCTCCATGAGCTTAAAGATCTGACCCGGTTTCCCAGTGTGGAGCCCGGGGCTCCCCAGGGTCTGGTCTGGCCGGCTGTCCACCCGCATCCCACCAGAAGCACCAAGCGTTCCCCGCTGTCTCATCGCAGCACAGGCCTGTGCAAACGCACCTCCACGGCCTCCCCTTAGCTGCCCCTCCACTCTTCCCCGTGCCATCGCCTCGTCTGGGTCCCACGCGGCCTTCACTCCTTCTGGAAAGTCATCCTGACGCCACTAGGCTGACGTTCGTGGTCTCCCGGAAGTCAGGCCCCTGAGCTCCACCCCCCACCCCAGCCCCAGGACTCACAGCCCAGTTGCAATGGCCTGGTTGCTGGTGTTACTGACGCCTGTCAGCTCCTGTCACCATCCATTCCTGGGGAGCGGTGGCTATTGCATTTTTTGTGTCACTAGAGCCACACAGAGAGCCTCCACCAGTAGCTGCTTAAGGATCTATTTGTTGCTGGCATTGAGTGAATGTCCGATTGTTTATGGGAGCAGGTCTCACAAGTTCCACGTGCACGTGTGTGTACCCTCACGTGTGCACGTGTGCGTATCTCCATGTGTGTATTTCGCGGGTTGGCTCTCCTAACACAAGCAGGTATGGGTGTTTGAACGTGGTCGTTCACACAGAAAAGAAGTTTGCTTTTAAAATTTGGTTTCCACTTTGGATATTGAAAGGTCTTCCTTCCCCCTGGTTTACAATCACACTCAATTATAAGTGACAAGTGACAAATATAGCTTGCTGATTTGCAGCAGATCTGTGGGTGCAGAGAAACGCTGAGCTTCTCACCAGCATACAAAATGTGAGCTCATTAATGCACGAGAGTCTAACACACAAGCATTCAGGAAAAAGGCTGAGGCTGAACAAATTCTCTCCTATTCCTGGCAGCTAGAGGTTTATACGCAGAAATTTCCAGATTACCCCCACCTCAGAGCACAGTTCTCAGTTCCCATGTTCCAACCAGATTTCAGAATGTTCCTGAATGTTCTTACTTTCAGTTTCAATGAATCCACAAATATTAAGTACCGGCTCACATACCTTTGGGCAAGGCATTGGGGAGCTTTAGGAAAAGCTGGGGTGACCTTGAGAGTGACCAGGTGGTGCGCTAGAGGCCAGGTGACTGTCCAGAGAGAAATTCTAA
>NW_017731649.1:228628-229751 GCF_001890085.2 Hipposideros armiger | reverse complement strand
AGAAGGAAGGTGAACGCTGTCATTCCAGGGTCTGCGCTTGTCAGCACTCGGGGAAGGTGCTTACGTGTGATTTGGCCTTGGCGCTGCAAGGAGACACCTGTCCCAGACCTTTCTTCTCCTCTGGGGTCTGGTCAGTTACCTGGAGCATAGGAGGCATCCACCCCATCCACGACGGCCGCTGGCAAGGAAACGGTGGAAGGACGAGGGACAGAGGGACGTGGCGAGAGGGGACAGGGAGACATGCCATGCATGGGCCCCACTCACCCCCTTCTAGCGCATCCTTCTTTCATCTTACAAGGGAAATAAGAAGAAACAACTATGCTGATTTTCTTCCACAGCAAAATCCACACTTCACCCCTGCGATTGCCCCGGCCAAGCTAGGTCTGGTCACCTCATACCAAGCTGCTAGGCTCTCAAGTGACAAACGACAGAATCAGGCAGCAGTGAGTTCTGGGGTGCAGGGTGAGCCAGGAGGCTTGCCTGCTGCCCCTGACTGCTCCGTCCCGTCCTGCGGGGCCTGGGGACACGCGACAGCCAGCAGCCTTGTCCTGTAGATGACACAGGTGGCACAGAGGGCCCCGCCCCGTAGGCCTCGCTTCCCCCCGGGTCTGTAGAAGCGTTTCACTCACTTTACTCAGCGTCCCCAGCGGCCTCCTGCCACACGTCTCAGTGGGGAAGAGGCCACCTCCCGGGAAGCCCACTGCTGCTGGACTGGGGCCCCGGGGGGAGCAGGCCCTGGCCCCTGACTGGGGCTGCCTTGTCCTCACAGAGCAGCCTGTACAGCGAGGACGGCCTAGGCGTGACGGTGCTCAGCACGCTCTACGGCGGGGTGCTGCTGTCCTCCATGTTCCTGCCACCGCTTCTCATCAGGACGCTGGGCTGCAAGTGGACCATCGTCCTCTCCATGAGCTGCTACGTGACCTTCTCCCTGGGCAACTTCTATGCCAGCTGGTACTCCACGCAGCTCACGGCCCTGGGCGCCTGGGTCCCACGGAGGGTTGGCCGCTCGGGACGCTCAGCAGGCACACGCGTTGTCCTCTCCCCCGACTGCCCATCGCTTCTGCCTTAAAATGAGCTCTGCTTCCTGAAGCCCTCTCTCAGCTTCTGGGTCAGGACAATAGGG
>NW_017731649.1:218497-224043 GCF_001890085.2 Hipposideros armiger | reverse complement strand
CAGCTCTAAGTCTTCTGCCGACTGGAGCTGTTTGCGTGTTTTCCCAGCGGGTCACGGGGCCCCATCAATGTGGTGAGAGGGACGGGAGGTCAGCCAGGCCGGTGCCCTCGACATTTCCCCTCCCCCGCAGACAGGCCAGGGCCTCAGGGAAACCACTGGCCTGAGTCCAGGTCCCCGTGTCTCGTCCCGGCTCTGTCTCTCCTGGTCATGCAGTCCCGGGCATGAGCCCTGCCACCTGTGAACTGGTGGTGTTCTGAGCAGGGGCGGTGAGCTTTTTCCGTAACAGGCCAGAAAATAAATACTGAGGCTTGAGGGCCGCATGGTCCTTGCTGCTACTATTCAGTGCCGTCTTTGCCATGGATAAGACATAGACAGCGTGTACACGAGTGACCATGGCTGTGATCCCGTTAAGCTCTATTTACAAACGCAGGTGGAGGGCAGGATGTGGCCCCCAGGCTGGAGTTTGCTGACCCCATTCTCGAAGGACAGCCCGGGCCATGGAAAGGGGCTTTGCCTGCACTGCAGGCCCTCTGTTAACATCCTCACACCAGGCTCCCTGCGTGCGTCCCCCACCCAGCAGGCGGCCTCCAGTGCCGTCTGGCAGCAGCCCAGGCCCCACGTGCACACAGTTCCTGGTGCAGAGAATCCTGCAGCCCGAGGGAGCTGACGTCCGAGGTTTCCGTGCAACACACACTGTGCATATGTAACATGGAGGGGCTGCCTCTTAGTATTTGAATCCTGGCTTTCTTAAGGCTTTTATATGTCTCTCTCCTTTGAGCAAGGCCACATTACCATAAAGACACACACACAAATAGCAAAGGAGAAAAATGGACTAGAGGAGACAGAGCACCATCTCCCTGGCGTGATTTTCCAGGATTTCTGAGCTTTGTCCTCACAACGAGGCCTCTTGCAAAGCCCTTCTCTTTAGAACACCGCGTGTCAATTGTGCAACACCAGCATTTTCCCAACTCACGCCCCTCGAGGCGGCGCTGGGTCACGGGGCAGCTCGGGACACACTATTTCCTAGTAAACACGTGGCCTCTATGCCCCTGACCCACCTCTCCCAGGCTCCTGCGTGGCGCTCGTCCCCGGGACTGGGAGGGGTAGGGCTCTCGGGAGACAGTCAGAACCCGCAAGGTGAGACTGTGGAGAAGGAACTGTGGCCAGTGAGTAGGCAACGAAAACGCCTTTTTCATGTGACTGCACACAATCAGTTGATGAGGTTGGTTGGCTTTATAACTGAAATGCCCAGAGTGCCCCAGGCCCAGGCGTGGTAACCTGGCTTGACGGTTTGGTGGGCGTGAGCTCTGCGGGCTGTCACACGGTGTCTAATATTTATTAAAATGTTGAGTTACCATGAAATGGCAGGGAGGGGTTATGTTTACAGCAATAAAGCTTGGAAGTGAATTCGTACTTCTCTGGGTGGAAATGTATTGATAGCAGTTTTCTGAGGTGGGTGTGAGGACTGGTTTTACCGTTTCTGCAAACAATTGGGGAGAGTGCTGACATCGCACACCTCATGGTTCCACTCATGCTCAGCCGGCTGCGCTGCTGTGAGGTGGCGAGCCTGCGGCCATGGGCTGCACCAGGGTACCTGCTGGCTGTAAGAGACGGAGAATATGGTAGATAAGGTTGGCGAGACAAAGTAATGCGATAAAGTAACTCAACTCATCTTTAAAGGATGACAGATCCACGCTGTGCTGAGGGTAGGAGTAAGTGACTGAAGCTTGTTCTGAAAGATTCTGGTCCAGATCAGGAGGGGAAGGAAGACCCTCGCTGCCTTTGGTTGATCTGTGACTCCCAAGCACTGTGCATAATTATCACGTCCAGATAGAAGAAAAACAGTGGAGATATAAAGATACTGCAAAGGCATTAAAGACAGGGCAGGGAATGAAAAGGTTTTCATGTAAAAAAACAAAAACAAAAACATTAGACCTCGACCCAGAGAAAGGAAGGTGTATCTAATAACGAAGGGCGGCCGTTGACAAAGCGATGTCGTCGTCATTCTGGAGTTATGGGAGGAGCACAGCAGGTCCCCTCACGGGGGAATTCAACAGCTTTCTTTAACTTTCTGTGTGTGTGTGCGCGCGCATGCGCCCGTGTGTAGCTAGCCCACTCACGTGGTTCAAAATGCAAATATTGTAAAAGGGACCAGCCCCTGTTATGGCCGAGGCTTGCCACCCAGTCCTCCCGCCCCCATGGGCAACCACGTCTCCTTTCATTCTTAGATGCATTTGATGAGCATATAAAGAAATATGTCTTCGTGTCCCTCCTGCCTTATTAAACACAATGGTGGCACCACAGACACAGCCTCCCCCTTGATTTTGCTCTGAGCCCTTTNCCAATCCCTATCAATCAGTGATGTTTAAACGCAAAGCTGATAGACGCACCTAAAGACTGCCATCCCAGCCCGTGGCAGTTCACCAGCTCTGCGTTTCACGCTTACAGATGAGCCTGAGCCAGGAAAGGCACTGAATTTGGGCATTTATCAGAGTCTCCCGGTGACTCCATCCGCCTAACCCACCCACAAGCGTAACCATGCTTACGGTGGGCCTGCCAGGACTTTCCTTCTCCGCAGAGGGAAGGGTGGAGGGGACCCAGGCACCGCATGTCTGCTCTTTGCTCCACAGGTACACTCTGGTCCCCACGTCCATCCTGCTGGGACTTGGAGCCGCCCCGCTGTGGTCTGCTCACTGCACCTACCTCACCATCATGGGAAACACGCACGCCGAGAAGGCAGGAAAAGTTGGCAAGGATGTGGTGAACCACTATTTCGGCATTTTTTTTCTCATATTCCAGTCGGCCGGTGTGTGGGGAAACCTGATCTCATCTCTGGTGTTTGGCCAGACGCCCACGCAAGGTACACGGAAACAGGGCTCCGTGGTGACCGCTGAGAGGGTCCCCGACCCATGGACACACGTCTTTATTTTGTGACTTGAGCAGGTGGCCACACGAGGCCCGAACGTGGTTCCCAGTATGCCTGTGCGCCTGCCTCTTCCCCGCGGGTGGGTGGGCCTGAGGGTCCGCCGAGCCCAAAGGCGCCCGCCGTTCTGACCCTGGCCTACCCTGCTCACTGCCAGTGGGCCTTGCGCCCTGTCCTTTAGACTGCGTAAGAACGGGTTCGACTGATTTATTTCCCCACTGAATTGATCCACTGATCAGTGTTTTAAATGTTACACATAAGACTATTGATTTCTTAACTGATTTGAACGTTTGATGGCTGACGTCTTAACACATCTGTTTTTACCTGAGTTGGCCCAGACGTGGGTATAAAGCTTGCACCCTTTAATGTCTCAGGGTTCAAACCAAAGGCAGAGGATACAGATCTCTTCAATTCTCACAGGAAACCTCTCTCTGTGGGGGAGAATCCTGCCTCCCCTGACTGTTACAGTATGTCCTCATCCTGTCCTCCATGCTGCTCTCCCACATAAACTGGAACCAAAATCCTTCTTCCCGTTTGTCTTAGATGATGTGATAGTTCAGATTTTATTTTTTTAACCGATAGGGATATGACCTTTCAGAATAGGTATGAAATAACCTGCCTAAGGTCATGGAACTGGATATCTATGAACCTGAAAGAGAACCCAGCCATCCTGACACTTTGTTTCTTCTTAATTAACTTTTAAAAAGTTGAAATTTTTCATTTCTGTCCAGGAAAGTAATGTAACAACCAACCAACATTTATCGCACATTTGTCCAGTGTCTTAAAATCAAGTATGCACACATGTGCCTTAGGGGAAATGTGTTTTGAGACACTTGGTCAAACAAACCATGTTCTGTGACATCAAGTTATTATGTTCCTGGCCCTGGGCGTGTCCATGCTCCTTGTCACTGGGCACTTCCGTTCCTCATGTCCCATATCCTACCGAACACCTGCGTTCTCATGTCACCTGTTTCTCCCACTCCACAGGTGCCATTCCTGAGGGGCAGCTCCTGTCCTGTGGGGCCAGTGACTGCCTGATGGCCACGGCGCCCACCAACAGCACGCAGCGTCCCTCCCAGGAGCTTATCTACACCCTGCTGGGCATCTACACAGGTACGAGTGTGCTTAGCGGCTCCGGGCAGAGTCCCACCGGAAGCAAGACTAGCTCCTTCCTGTGTTGGATAAGACCCTCTCCCCAAAATATAAGTGACCTCCACACGGTGCTTTCCACTGGATCGCACTCAGAGATTTTCACCCGGAGTCGAAGCCGACTGACGGTGTTAACTCACAGTTTCCTGTGGTGATGGAATTGCCGTACCTTAGCACAGTCCGACACAGCAGCCACTAGCCACGTGTGCTTATTTAAATTTTAATCAAGTAAATTAAAAATACTGTCGCTAAGTGTGACAGCCACATTCCAGGTGCTCCGTGGCCCCATGGGGCTGTGGCCACCATGTCGGAACGTGGTAGGACATGGCACTGGTGGGTGGCCTGTGTTTCACCTTTGTCCAAGTGACCATGGAAATCCAAAATTCCTATAAATTGCCATCATTTCCTGAGAAATATATTTGAGCGGCTCCTGCTGAAAGGCTGGTGTGGGGCACGGGTCTCTCCTGCCCGTCATCCTGGGTCACTGAAGCCTTAGGGGTGTCATTTACTGGTCATGGTGTAACTGATGGCACACAAAAGATGGCTGCCCATCAGGGGACGGGAATTGTGTGATGAGTCTCCCCCTTAGAAGCTCGCCTTTGCGGGGAAAGTTTATGTTACCGCTTTTCCAAGTGACTTCACTCTGCAGTCAACAGATTTATTACTACTTTGAAAGGGGTACCTTGAAAGTTTCTTCATTTGTTTGTTTTTACCATTTTGAAGGGAATTTACATCTAGTTTTTGTCATCCTTGAATTTGGAATTCATAAAGGTCTTGGAATGTTTCCTTCTTAAGACTCAAGGGTCTGGTATATGTCGATCTGGTGGGACTGCATCCAGGATCCTTCTGGGGATCAAAGGTTAGAAAGGCTGTGTGCACGGTCAGAGTGTCTCCAAGGCGACAGGATAAGATGCCACCAACACTCAGGTCTGTTTTAAAACCGTTTTCGAACCAGAGGTGCTGAGTGACCACCTGTAAAACAGCCACTTGATGGTGACAAAGCAGAGTGAGCAGAAGCATGTGCCAAGCAGTATACTATACCCTCTATGGCCCCAAACCTAGCAGGACGAGGACCCCACCTTCAGTAAGCTTGGAGTTCTGCACCGGGGAAAGATATGCGTTCAACTAACAAAACTTGATGCAAGTGTTTTGAACAAAGCTCCCAGTTGGTATGTAATTACCTCTTCTTGGGAAATTGGGTTTTAGGGCTCCGTCGATGAGGAGTTGGTACCCAAGCCGGGGCTTGAAGAATGAGCAGAGAAGGGCACTGAAGACAGAGTGGCCCAACAAGGGGCTGGCGTGGCTGGAGGACGAGTGTGGGCAGGGACGGAGAAGCCAGAGGTGGGGGTGGCTGGATGTGGCCCATCAGAAAGGCCTCGGTGCTGGGCCAAAGGGTCTGGACACACGCAGGTTCATTTCCTAGACACAGCCCAGTGTTAGCCTAACTAGGAAACGTGGCAAGACGGTGGGCAGA